>NC_142481.1:26634393-26937424 GCF_049115385.1 Moschus berezovskii | reverse complement strand
TTTTTTGGTACCGTTTTACAGTATCTTGACATATCTCCATGAAGGTGACACAGTTAATATGTCTTTAATTTAGGCCATCATATCTAGCACAGACATGCTGTGAAATCCTATTTCTCCTCCATGTCCTGTGCAGGAATTAGGCCACTCATTGACCTGCTTTCTGGTTGGAATGTGATGGCTGCCAGGAACCAAATTTCTTGATACCAGTACTTTTTTCCTCTCACAAACTATTTTTCCTCTTTCAGAGCAAGTGTTAGCTTGAGGGAAGAAATGTGTGTATTTTAAATGTGTATATTTAGTTCTCTAAAATGCTTTTCTGATTTCCATCCCCTTTTCCATGATAGGTTGGATGTGAAGATGGATCTGTGAAATTATTTCAGATCACCCCAGACAGAATCCAGTTTGAAAGAAATTTTGATCGTCAGAAAAGTAAGGGTTATTTGTCATCAGGGCAGTGAGTAGTGTTAACAAGAAGTTACGTTTCTGTGCCACTGGAGATGGGATACTTTCCCATGGGTCCAGAGAATATTTTATCTGTGTGCCAACTTTCTGCGATGCAGGGTATATGCTCAATGCTGTCCAGCTCAGGTTCTCTCCACTGAGTAACATAGCGTAGCTGTGACTGCCTGGTTAAGTAATAACAGAGAAAACTGGCAATCCAAAATAGGAAAGCAAGTGTTTCTGTGTGAATCAATTTGTTGGTTCTCACTCACTTCAGTGAAGTTTTGATAAATGTGCATAAAATCTCAGAACTAGGACTTTCTTGTAGGTAGGAGCTGTGGTTCTCAGTCCTGCTAGTACATTCAAGTTGAATGTGGGAATTTTATAGACAGTTGCCCCTATTCCAGCTGCTCCTACTGACACTGCCTTCCAGATCAGAGGTTGGCAACCTGTTTCTGTAAAGACACCAGCTAATAAATATTGTAGGCTTCAGCATAGTAGCCCTGGATAATGCTTAAACAAATGGGCATGGTTGTACTCGCCTAAAACTTAATTAATGACGACTCGCCCCAGGATGGCTTTTGGGTTACAGTATGCTGACTCCTCTTCTGGAGAGTGGTGTCCGAGATGTTCTCTGTGTCCAGTAGTAATATTTATTCTCTGTTCATCAAATCCCTGTATGTTTGTTTTTAATGTCTTTCAGGTGTTCTTTTTTAATTACAAAGGTGACATAGTGTTGTTTAAAATTTCCTGTGTTTGGCTAAGTGTGAAAGAAAAAATAAGTGGGTCATTTCAGTCTGTAGGCAACGTTTTTAAATGAATCTAGACCTTTTTGTATCTTCAAACGGACGGATACATTTCCAAGAGTACTTGCACTTGCTTTTCAGCTTTTTTTTTTTTTTTCATTTGCTATATCACAGACATCTTTCTGTGTGAGTTGAGTTGTGCCCATGTGAGTGGCATTCCATTTTACAGTGTTCCATAATTTATTTGACCAAACTCCTATTGATAGATATTATTAATAATATATATTTTTTTTACTACTCAAGCCAGTGCTGTAACGAACATTCTTTTCTTCACTTGGGCACTCCGGCAATATTTCTCTGTAGTGAAATTACCAGTGCAGATGCTGTGACAGATATGCATGTTTAAATTTTGTTTGGTTACTGCCAGATCACCCTCAGAAGGTTGTGCGTGTCTACACTCCTATCAACCATTTATCCATTATTAGCAAGCATCAAATAGGTCATGTGGGTCCCAGGAAAAAGTTGTTCCTCACCTGTTACAAAACAGTTCTTCACAAAAATGCAGTAGGTGAGCGCTAAGACTATAGAACACTAGCCCTAAAGATCACTGTGGAAAGAGAACTCAGTTACTGTTTGCTGTATATTTACGTGCATGTCACTTTCTCTTTGGTTGTAAAACTCCCCAGGTCGAATCCTGAGTCTCAGCTGGCATCCTGCTGGTACTCACGTTGCAGCTGGCTCCATAGACTATATTAGCGTGTTTGACGCCAAATCAGGTGACTGTTTTTCTCATCTTATTTGGGATTTGGGTCTTGTTTGTCAGATTCACATTTCTCTGTTTCCAAAACCTTGTGACCTTGTGCTTTCACCAACCTTCTGAGATGTCACCATGAATTTCATATCTTTCTTAGATTCCTACTGCTGTTTTTAGGAGAATCTTGATCCTTCAGTTAAATACAGTATGTTTCATCATAAGAATTCACACTAAAATTTGCCTTCAACCAATAAGCCACTTACTATAAATAATCAGTAGATACCTATTTATATATATCAGTTCTTCATAAAAGAAGGTGTATGTCTTTGAGGAACCTAAATTCTTGGTAGCACAGTAGCATATTTCCTCTGCTCTTGGCCTGGAGGATTGGCTGATAGATTCCTTCAGTGATGAGACTGACTTCAACCTGTTAGGTGGCCGTCTGTACTCCCCTCTAAGATAAGAGGATACACAGGGCAGGGATGTCGTCTTTTTCTTTCTCTGTACTGCTGAAGCAAGTTTTTTATTGTTATCAGTCATATATGCATATAGTCAAAGAATCCCTTGAGGCTTGTTACAAAAAAGCAGGACTCCCCCAGTATCCCTTCTCCTGCTCCTCAAAGGCAATAACCTGCAACTCTTAGCTGTTTCTTTTGGTATTTGTCTCTGTGCTATACATAGTATGCTTAAAATAGTGTATTTTATTTTCTTCAGTTTTAGCCCATTATTTATTGACTTCTACTCTATTAACCCTTTCTTTGCGCTTTGCCATATGTACTCATATTTCTTCTTGATCCTCCCAGTACGGTTATATTGTAATTTTGTTCAGATTAGCAGTTGATGTTTTTATTCTTAGACTATACTTGCAGACTAAATGTCTTTTCTTTTCATGTATGCTTTTTTTTAATTTTATTTTTAATTGGAAAGTCCCCTGTATTCTTTTCCTTAATATCGTGTGTCTGTCTCTCTCTCTCCTGTGTGTGATCGATATATGTATCAGTAATTCATCTCCACATTCTTCTAGTTGTATAAGGTAGGTTCAGCTACATCTGGTTTTCTTTCTTATTTTGGGTGGGGTGGAGTGCACTGCATGGCTTGCAGGATCTTAGTTCCCTGGCCAGGGATTGAATCTGGACCCCTGCAGTGAAAGCACCAGATGGCCACTAACCGCAGATGTCTAGGTAATTCCCACTTCTGGTTTTCTTTCTACCACTTTTATCTCCTTGAAGGATTCCCTCCCAGAGCCTTCTGCCCTGCCTCAGTCGAGTGGAGCCAGTTTCTGGGCCTGTTGCACAACTCTGAAGTCTTGAATTCTGGTTTTTCAACCATTCTGGGGATTCCCTTTGCTTGTCTCTCATGTGGAGTCCCCTGTGGCCATGTCATGCACTTTCCTAGTTTATCCCTTTTTTTGGTGGATCCTGAGAAAGAGTTCATGAGAAAGAATTCTAAGTTGGAAATTATTTTTCCTTTGAATTTTGAAGCCATGGTTCTGCTGTTCAGCGTCTAGTGTTGTTATCAAGTCTGATGCCTTTCTGGGAGTAGACCCTTTCTGTAGGTGTTTGTGGTTTGTTTTTCCTGGGAGTTTTTAAGATCCTCCTTTTGTCTTTACTGTTCTGAATTTAATAATTATGTTCTTTGTTGTGTGGATCTGTTAATATCGATTATATTGGACAACTTGATAGGTTCCTTTAATCCAAAACCCATGTTTTCCATTCCTGAGGAAAATTCTTATAATCATTTTCTAAATGAGTTGCTCTCCATTTTTTTTTTCTAGAATTTTATCATTTGAATGTTGGCTTTTCTCATTTATTTCTTTCTTTTCCCTGTTACTTTTCATCTCTAACTTTTTACTCTGCTTCCTGAGAGAGCTTGTCATCGTTATCTTAGTCCTTTTCTTGAGATTTTCCTTTCTGCTGTTTGTTTCTAGACTTCTTCTTTGTTTCCTGAATGTTCTTTTTTATAGCATTCTCTTTTTATTTCATTATATAGTATACTAATTCTTCTCCAACACTATTCTCTTCTCCAACTGTTACTTATTTTTCTCTTCGCATCTCTTGAGCCTCTGCCTTCCATACTGAGGCTGTCCTCCAGTGTCTAGCGGTTCCTTTCATCACCAGACAAGTTTATTGCATCTAAGCTTCACTGAGGAATGGTCTGGCTTGACTGTCAGTATGGGGAAGCTCTAAAGATAGGCTGTTTAGGTCTTTCGTATTATACCAGCCGTATTTCCCAGAAATGTTTTTTGTTCTCCTGTGGGGTGATAACAAGCCGGACCATCAGCATTCTAAGAAAACTGGTGTTCTTAATGTTGAGTGACAAGTTTCACTTAACCCGTGTTCCGTAAAGCACTCCCACCCTCAGTTACACTGATACCCCTCTTCAGAGAATAAGTTTCTGGTCTCTTCTGAGAAGTGGAATTTGGGGAGTTTCCTGGCTTCTTAGCTGTGAGGCAGGACCTAAGGGATATCGTATCAGTTCAGTCACTCAGTCATGTCCTCTTTGCAGCCCCATGGACGGCAGCACACCAGGCTTCCCTGTCCATTACCAACTTCCAGAGCTTACTCAAACACATGTCCATTGAGTCAGTGGTGCCATCCAACCATCTCATCCTCTGTCCCCTTCTCCTCCTGCCTTCCATCTTTGCCAGCATCAGGGTCTTTTCTAGTGAGTCAGTTCTTCACATCAGGTGGCCAAAGTATTAGAGTTTCAGCTTCAGCAAGTCCTTCCAATGAATATTCAGGATTGATTTCCTTTAGGATGGACTGGTTGGATCTCCTTGCAGTCCAAGGGACTCTCAAGAGTCTCCTCCAACACCACAGTTCAAAAGCATCAATTCTTTGGCGCTCAGCTTTCTTTATAGTCCAACTCTCACATCCATACGTGACTACTGGAAAAACCATAGCTTTGACTAGACGGATCCTTGTTGGCAAAGTAATGTCTCTGTTTTTTAATATGCGTTTAGGTTGGTCATAATTTTCTTCCAGGGAGTAAGCGTCTTTTAATTTCATGGCTGCAATCACCATCTGCAGTGATTTTGGAACCCAAGAAAAGAAAGTCTGCCACTGTTTCCATTGTTTCCCCATCTATTTGCCATGAAGTGATGGGACCAGGTGCTATGATCGTTATTTTCTAAATGTTGAATTTTAAGCCAATTTTTTCACTCTCCTGTTACACTTTCATCAAGAGGCTCTTTAGTTCTTCTTCACTTTCTGCCATAAGGGTGGTGTCATCTTCATATCTGAGGTTATTAATATTTCTCCCGGCAATCTTGATTTCCATCTTGTGCTTCATCCAGCCAGGCATTTTGCGTGATGTACTCTGCATATAAGTTAAATAAGCAGGGTGACAGTATGCAGCCTTGATGTACTCCTTTCCCGATTTGGAACCAGTCTGTTGTTCTGTGTCCAGTTCTAAGTATTGCTTCTTGATCTGCATACAGATTTCTCAGGAGGCAGGTAAGCTGGTCTGGTATTCCCATCTCTTGAGGAATGTTCCACAGTTTGTTGTGATACACACAGTCAAAGGCTTTGGCATAGTCAATAAAGCAGAAGTAGATGTTTTTCTGGAACTCTCTTGCTTTTTCGATGATCCAACGGATGTTGGCAATTTGACCTCTGGTTCCACTAGCTCTTCTAAATCCAGCTTGAACATTTGGGAGTTCATGGTTCATGTACTGTTAAAGCCTGGCTTGGAGAATTTTGAGGATTACTTTGCTAGCGTGTGAGATGAGTGCAACTGTGCAGTAGTTTGAACATTCTTTGGCATTGCCCTTCTCTGGGATTGGAATGAAAACTGACCTTTTCCAGTCCTGTGGCCACTGCTGAGTTTTCCAAATTTGCTGGCATATTGAGTGCAGCACTTTCACAGCATCATCTTTCAGGATTTGAAATAGCTCCACTGGAATTCCATCACCTCCACTTTGTTCGTAGTGATGCTTTCTAAGGCCCACTTGACTTCACATTCCAAGATGTCTGGCTTTAGGTAAGTGATCACACCATCCAGATTATCTGGGTCATGAAGATCTTTTTTGTATAGTTCTTCTGTGATTCTTGCCACCTCTTCTTAATATCTTCTGCTTCTGTTAGGTCCATACCACTTCTGTCCTTTATTGTGCCCATCTTTGCATGAAATGTTCCCTTGGTGTCTCTAATTTTCTTGATGAGATCTCTAGACTTTCCCATTCTATTGTTTTCCTCTGTTTGCACTGATCACTGAGGATGACTTTCTCATCTCTCCTTGCTATTCTTTGGAGCTCTGCGTTCAGGTGGGTGTATCTTTCCTTTGCTCCTTTGCCTTTAGCATCTCAGGTTTGTTAAACTTTTCGTCAACCAGTCCCTCCTTTTAACCCCACTTTCACCTCTATTTCCAGTGTGTCTGGAGTCGCCAGTTGCTGGGTCTTCCGAGGATTCCATGGTAGAAATCAGGTGGTTTCTTGACTCTTCCTACTGCTAATTTGGGACTTAGTTTTTAGGTTCTACCAAGTCAGTTACTACTCTATATCTGCTTTCCATTCTCCAAATTTTGACACTGTTGTGTTCTGTCCCATCCTCTTGGAGATTTGGAAAAGAGCAGAGTAGTATATGTATGTGCAGCTGGCCATTTTTAAGTGAAGTCTCAGACGTCTCCTTTCCATCTCACCTCCTCACCACAAATCTCTTCTGTCAGCATGCCCCCGCCCCACCCTCTTCTCTAGGTAACATTCTGGTGTTCCATACTTGAGTTCACCATAACCACTGTTTACTGGCTCTCCGTGGTCTGGGCTCAAGCAGCTGAACTTAACCAGATGCCAACACAGGCAGCTTTTCAAGACTAAGGCGAAATGAGTGCTGTTCAAATGTGGGCTTTGCTTTTTTCACCAGGGAGCGCTATTGGTAAGATGCTGGTGGATAGGCAGTACATGGGTGTGTCTAAGCGGAAGTGCATCATTTGGGGTGTGGCCTTCCTGTCGGATGGCACTATCATAAGCGTGGACTCTGCTGGGAAGGTGCAGATCTGGGACTCAGCTACTGGGACCCTCGTGAAGAACCATCTGGTCTCGAATGCCGACGTGCAGTCCATTGCCGTATCCGATGTGAGTATAGCCCCTGCTAGAGCAGATGCTGTACACCCTGGGCAGGGCGGGGAGAAGGCTGTGTCAGTGATGTGCCACCAACAGTGTTCCCTAATCCTGAGTGTTGTAGTGGAAGAAGGTGAGCTTTCGACATTGTGCCTCAACGCCCACAGAAGTTGCCTGAACTCTTATTCTCCAACAGTTAAGAGAATATTCCCTGAAAGCTTAGTTAGCTGAGAGGTTTTTTCCAGACTCTCCTCATCCCCGGTTAACCCACCTTTTGACAGAATAGGGTATTTTTAATGTAAAATTCGTATTTTATGAACATATAAGCTTTTACAATATAAACTGATACAATGCTTTTAAAATTTTCAATTGGAGGATGATTGCTTTACTATGTTGTCTTGGTTTCTGCCATACAACAACATGATCGGCCGTAAGCATCCGTGTTCCCTCCCTTTTGAAGCTCCCTCCCGCCTCCCACCCCGTCCCGCCCTCTGGGTTGGCACAGAGTTGAGCTCCCTGTGTTTTATAGCAGACTTCCCACTGGCTGTTTCACATGTGTCTGTGTTTCAGTGCTGCCCTCTCTGTCCTACCGTCCTCTTCCCCCACTGTGTCTACAAGCCTTTTCTGTCTGCATCTCTCTTCCTGCCCTGCAAATAGGTTTATTATAAATTCCATATATATGCGTTTGTATTGCAGCGTTGTTTTTCTGACTTACTACACTCTGTGTTGCAGGCTCTAGGTTCATTCACCTCACTAGAACTGACTCAGATGCATTCCTTTTTATGGCTGAGTAATATTCCTTGTATCTAGCACCACAACTTCTTTATCCATTCATCTGTGGATGGACATCTAGGTTGCCTCCGTGTCCTGGCTGTTGTACATAGTGCTGCGATGAACGCGGGTCCATGTGTTTTTTTGAATTATGATTTTCTTAGGGTATATGCCCAGTAGTGTGATTGTTAGGTCATATGGTAGTTTTATTCCTAGTTTTTTAAGGGGTCTCTGTACTGTTCCCCATAGGGTCTGTATCAGTTTACATTCCCACTAACAGTGTCAGAGGGCTCCCTCTTTTCCACGTCCTGTCCAGCATTTAATGTTTGTAAATTTTTTTGATGATGGCCATTCTGACTACAATGCTTTTTTAAATGTAGAATTTATGTTTTCTTATTGAAAAGCTGCTTGAGACTTCAGCATAAATTTTAGTCATGTTATTCTTATGCATATATAAAATGGAAAGTGTGTGAAATAAAGCAATAAGGGTATTCCTAGAACTTTTCGCGTTCTCAGTTGGACTCTGAATCACTTGGACTCAGTTCTCAGGGTCCATGGTTCCCACACATGCCTCTCTGCCATCCACGGTGTTTGTAGAAGATGCCCCACTGTGGACACAAAGTTTTCTTTTAGGCTTTTGATGACTCTTCCAGAAGTTTTGATATTCGTTCTTTATCTGAATGTGTCACACACACAAAGATTGACAGATGTAAAATATTTTTATTTCAGAGATGTTAAAATGTGGGAAAGTGTGTGTGCCTGAGAATCAAGGGGTTGTGGTACTTTTTTTTTTAACTGAAAAAAATGCAGGGATACAAATTCCAGTCCTCAGAAATGCTTATCACAAACTCTGGAACTGGGCAGACTTGAGTTTGAATCCCAGTTGTGCCACTTAATATAGTTCCATATCTTCCTCAGGCAGGTTGCTGCCTTCTGCGCCTCAGTTTCTTCCTCTGTGGAAACAAGAATGTTCATAACACATGCCTCATGGCTCTCTGAGGGAAGATTAAATGCGTTGCACTTGTGAAGTGCTAGGTACAGTGTCTGGCACAGTGAGTGTACTATTACCATTTTTATATCTCTTTAAAAGCCAATCCTAATTTCAAGGCTTTTCTCCACACTCTCTTGCCAAAACAGATGATTATTTTTAGGTTTCTTTTTAATGGTTTTTCTTTGATTAAAGAGTGAATTTTGGCAAACACCCAGTCCTTTGATCTACTTGGAGGCCTTGTGTGTGTCCACAATCACATACACACCTCTTCCAAGTCAGCTTTTCCCTTGCTTGGTTCCTGCTGCACTCCGAGAAAGCCCTTTAAAAAAAAAATTGTTTTTTTTAGTTTAACTTTTATTTTGGCTGCACTGCTTTTCATTGCAGAGCATGGGCTTTCTCTAGTTGTGGCACAGGGGCTTCTCTCATTACAGTGAGCAAGCTTCTTTCGTTGTGGGTCCTGGGCTCAGTAGTTGTGGTATTTCGGCTTCTCTAGTTGTGGCCCATGGAGTTAGTTCTGCCACCAAGGATTGAACCCACGTCCCCTGCATTGGCAGGCAGCTTCTTATTTTACTGGACCACCAGGGAAGCCCCCAAGAGAGCTTTTGTTTCCTTCTCAGTGCTTTTATGATTTGACCTCAAGGAAAGAGAATGTAGAGTGAGAAACTTGCCTTCCCAGTTCTTCTATGTAGGTAGGACTTCGAGCAGATGGCCACTTGATCTGTTTAGTGGAGGTAGAGGCAAAGAGCACGTGAGTTCCTAAGCAGCTCAGTATTTACCCTTTTGCTCTGGGCTGATGCCTTTCAAACTGTACCCTCAGAGGAGGTAAATGAAAGGCCTGTGCGCAGAGCAAAGGCTTTGGCAGCAGAGAGCGTGTAGCTTTGTCAAGTCTGTCAGTGGACAAGAAGATAAACTCTTGAAGTTCCAGTTTCCTTATCGGGGTAGAGGCCTATTAAATGATGATTAGGCAGGCGAAACAAAAGGTAAAATCATGATTTACACAAACATGAAATAGAAGTATGTCCAAGATTTTCTGTAACTCATTAATTAATGAGGGAGCCAGTAAGATGTCACAAGCAGTTCAAAGGGAGAAATCAGAGAACACAGTTATGTCAGGCCATCAGGAAGGTGAAATGTTTTACGATTTTGTTGCAAACTCAGTGTCCGCAGGGCAGTCATCCACTGCGTTCTACCAGGCAGAATCCCTTTGCATCTCTATGCAAGAGAATCTCTTGCGTCACTCTCAGCTTTTCACAGTTCGTAGAGTTGTGAAATAGCTCTTGAACAAAGGGCTTCCTTGACAAGGACTTGCTGTGCTCATCTCAGTGCTTTACAGTTGCTCCCAATAGGGCACAGGATACTTAACGTTCAAGCTGTTGAAAGATTAAAGATGATAAGGCTTAAAGTTCCTAGCACAGTATGTAGTTGACGGCAGCTCCATTCTCGCGTGTTCAGACATCTCACTGTTCTTGACCAGCTCACCTACTCTTTACACTATTTAACTGATTTAGCTACTGATCCAGGTTCCTGATTTTTTTCTCACTACCCTATCAAGTATCCTGTTTTTGTTTTTTTCTTACTCAGAATTATGTGCAAAAAAAAAAGTTACAATGAAAATGATTTTAGAGAAATTTTACAAAGTAGTTGTAGACACAGCCAGACCTTTTAAAACTAACAGAAATCCCCGTGCTCAACATACTGACCAGAAAGAGCCTTCAACTGGGGAACCAGGGAACCTGCATCTTTGTGATATTGATCAGGCCATTTCCCCTCCTCAGCCTGCCCTTGCTTCTCTAAAAAGAACAGTGAATTTTAGGGTTTTCTGAACTTCTGTCTTCTGGCTGCCTCTTTTGAGGCCCCTCCTCTTTTGCCCAATATTATTGCTATTCTGTTGAGGTCTAGTTTGCATTATATGAAAGCATTCGTAAATATAAAGTACTTCCTGTTTATTTTGTCAGCAGGGGGCGCCTTGTGACCTAGTCATGGAATTGTTAGCTTCTGGAGGAAAAAAGACCCCTGCAACCTCCTGTCCCCAATTCTGGGCGTTTTCCCCCATAAGCTTTCCAGGTAGAAAACCTCGGGGAATATTTTAACACTGGGCCTTGTTTTGCTCAAATGTACCTCCCTGATGATTTCCTTTCTCAGCAAGAAGACAGTTTCGTGGTGGGCACAGCCGAGGGGACAGTGTTCCATTTTCAGCTGGTCTCTGTGACTTCCAGCAGCAGCGAGAAGCAGTGGGTGCGGACAAAGCCATTTCAGCATCACACCCATGACGTGCGAGCCGTGGCTCACAGCCCCACCGCGCTGATATCTGGAGGTGGGTTTGCTCTCCGCCTGGCTGCTGCTTTACTCTGCCCATCTCCAGTTATGTTCCTGCGGAGCTTTTTCTAATTCCGATGCTTCTTCCCCTCTCCTTTTCACTGCAGGCACTGACACCCACTTAGTTATTCGTCCTCTGATGGAGAAGGTGGAGGTAAAGAATTACGATGCTGCTCTCCGGAAAATCACTTTTCCTCACGTAAGTATCATCCTCTAACCCCACTGCCTCCTCACCTCCCCATCCATCTGTGCCACAAGACAGCACCACTCTCTCTTGGGCAGATCTGTAGGTCTTCTGTAGTTACCTACCACCTTCTTTCTTCTGTCTGTTTCTCAGGCAAACCTCTGGCAAAGATATTTACTGGGGCCAAGAGATTTAGGGCAGCATTCCTAGTTCAGCTTCTGGGGAAATCACTCCTTTTTCCAGTTTGGTGTGGTTTATGGAGATTTTGTTTGTTTTTGAAGCTGGGCTCTTTATTATCCTGGATGGGAGCAAAAAAATCCAGGCTTCCAGTGTTCTTTTCTAGGTTAACTCATCATCTTTCTAGGCTAGAAACTCTCCTGTCCACTACCTGCTTCTACGTTCCATTCAACCAGTAAACCGTACTGAGTCTGTTTCCTCATCCTCTCTCGAATCTAGCCATTTCTTTTTGTCTAGACTGCCATTATCCTAGTTTGGATCCATGTCTTTTCTCATCTGGATTTTTTAACAATAGCTTGTTAATGATCTCCTTTTATTTAGTTTTCTGTCATTCTAGCGTATTCTCCACATGATTTGTTCAGAAAGCAACTTTATTCATCGTTCCATGCTTAAATGCCTTTGCTTGGCCCTCGTTGCCTTCGGCATAAAGATTTGCTTCCTTAGCATGGCTCATGACACCTGTCTTGATACGGAGAAGAGAGCTTCTTCCCCTCTACTGTCACGCTCTTGCAGCACCCCACCCCTACCCTCACCCCCACCCAGTCTGGCAGTTCTGAAGGACTCCTCTTTACTCCCCGAAGTGCTCTCTTATCTTTGAGGTGTTTCCCAAGCCACGTGTTTGCCTGGAACGTCCTGACCCGCTTTCTTTCCTGAATGATCTTTACCAGTGAACCTCGTCCGGGCTCCTGTCTTTACTGCCGTGAAAGTGAAGTCGCTCAGTCGTGTCCGACTCTTTGCGACCCCATGGACTATAGCCTACCAGGCTTCTCAGTTCATGGGATTTTCCAGGCAAGAGTACAGGAGTGGGTTGCTGTTTCCTTCTCCAGGGGATCTCCTGACCCAGGGATTGAACCCGGGTCTCCCACATTGAAGGTAGACGCTTTACCCTCTGAGCCACTAGGGAAGCCCCTTACTGCCGTGGGGTTAAACTAAATATCCTTTCTACTTTTTTTCATCACATATTGTGCTTCAGTTCAGTTCAGTTGCTCAGTTGTGTCTGACTCATTGCGACCCGATGAATCACAGCAGGCCAGGCCTCCCTGTCCATCACCAACTCCCAGAGTTCACTCAAACTCACGTCCATCGAGTCGGTGATGCCATCCAGCCATCTCATTCCCTGTCCTCTTCTCCTCCTGACCCCAATCCCTCCCAGCATGTCTTTTCCAGTGAGTCAGCTTTTCGCGTGAGGTGGCCAAAGTATAGTGCTTAGCCGTGTTAAAATTCTTTGTACCCTTAGTGTAACTGCCTGTTTAATTTTACGTCAGTCTTTTAAACTGGAAGCTTGAGAGCAGTAGCTAGGTTTTTCGTTTGTTCGTTTGGTTGCGCTGGATCCTTGTGGCCTATAGGCGTCCCCTGTTTCAGCACATAGGCTGTAGAGCGCACGGGCTCAGTAGTTGTTCCCTGGCATGTGGGATCTTAGTTCCTTGACCAGGGATCAAACCCACATCCCCTATGTTGAACAGTGGATTCTTAACTACTAGACCAACAGGGAAGTCACAGTAGCTAGGTTTTTATTTCCCACTGTGTTTTTAGATCCTATGGCAGTGCCTGGTGTATGGTAGTACTTGGGAAATACTTGTCAAGTCAGTGGATTTCAACAGTAAAAGTGTTCTGAGGTGTTGCTGCACTAGATGACACCAGCTTGTTTTTGTCTTTGATTCTTGGACGGGTATAGCGACGGCTGGTTTCCTGTGCAAAAAAGAAGCAGCTTCTCCTCTTCCAGTTTACTCATCACTTGGAACTCTGGCGACTGGGATCCACAGTTGCAACAGGTAAGCTGGGAGAAGGTTTTTTCACAACAAGAAAACTGGGAGAGAGAAGCCAGAAATTGCAGTTGAAATTCTGCTTGTGGAAAAACGGAAGTCGATTATTTTTCTGTCCGTTTGACATCCTTATGGTTTCCTACCACTAGATAGAGCAGAGGAGTTCCTCAGAGTGTTAAAATCATTAGCTGGACACCAAATCACCTTTGGAAAGTTTGCAGTTCTGTACAGTGCACTGCAGGGTATTGGGGAGGCAAGGGTAGTGGAATAGTTTGCCCTGGCTGGACTGGGATCAGAACAGGCTGTTGAAAAATGACAGACTTTCACGTTGAGTTGTGTCAGGCCTTCATGAAAAAGAAGGTCATGCAGATCTTACCAGGGTGACAGCCTCATGGCCTTAGGTATGACACACACGTGTGAGTACTGTTGTTTTATGGTAGAGGCTTTGGCTTTAGGCTCCACCATGAACAAAAGAAGTTGAAGTTGAGGCCACACAAACTTCACTTCCATCCACCTGCATGCCTGGCTGTGGGGAGCAGCTTCAGAAAAGAGTGTGTTCTATGGCCATATTCAGGGCCCCCATGGAGAGGCTGAGAAAGCTCTTGCTGTTCTCCTCTTTGTATACATACCCCCAGAAAACTCTAAGCCCACTCTGTCAGACGTATTTCTGATTTCCCAGTGGTAGATATTCCATTCTACCCAGGAATGACTTTTTAAAAGGAAAAAACATTTGTATAGCCTTCCTTTGGGAAGAAAAATATCAGAGATGTTTCTTGTTCCAGGAAAGAATGGGGATACCCTTCCACTCTCTAAAAATGCAGATCATTTACTTCACCTCAAGACAAAGGTAAGGAAGTTGAACTGGGTGTTCAGACTCTGAAATCCAGAACATATTTCCCGTTCTAAATTTGGGTAGGGGTCCTTAGCTGGTATCCTAAACTGTATAAAATGTAAAATTATTTGAATGAAGTACTATACCAAGACGATTAGGTTTCCTGTGATTATGTCAGGCAATCAGAATTTATTAGATGAATTAATACAAGAAATTGGTTTTTCTTGTTTTGGTATTATTATGAAAATAACATGCATATTTTTAAAAAATTCAAATAATGCAAAAAGAGTATGCAGTGAAAAATGAACCTCCTGCTAACCCCCCCACCCGCCAGAGATGATTGCTGCCAATGGTTTCTTATATATTCTTTTAGAAAAAATGTTCACTCGTGGGTGTGTATATATCCTTTCTTTCAGTACTAATGGGACTGTGCTATACAAACAGCTTTGGTATCTTCCTTTTAAAACATCTTCAGTTGCACAATACTTGTGAATTACAGCCTGACTATAAAGAATTCAAACAACAGTGATAGTTCTTATTTTTGTCCAGCTCTTTAATTCTAGTCACCCCTCCTGAAATGATTGCTGTTAATTGATTAGCTTTATATCCTCCTCGACCTTGTTCTGCATATGAGTGTATGTGTGTGTACATTCATACTTACACGTTTTTTCCTTTTTTTGGCCATGCTGGGCAGCATGGGGAATCTTAGTACCCTGAGCAGGGATTAAACCTGTACTCCCTGATTTGGGAGAGTGGAGTCTTAACCACTGGACCACCAGGGACGTCCCCTTACCTACATTTAGACATTCTTTGAGTTTTTTGAATGGTAACAAATGTTACACTAAACTTTTCCTGTGTTGTGCAAATTTTTTTTCACTTAATATTTCTTAGAGGTCTTTAAAGGAGGTTGTCATTGACAAAACAGAAAACCAGTCCCCAAGTCACCAAGCCTCCAAAGCTCTGCATTCAATGCCTGCCTGGTCGGGTTTTTAGAGTTAGGTTTAGTAGGAAGCTTTATGACCAACCTTGATAGTATATTAAAAAGCAGAGACATTACTTCGCCAACAAAGGTCTGTCTAGTCAAGGCTATGGTTTTTCCAGTGGTCATGTATGGATGTGAGAGTTGGACTGTGAAGAAAGCTGATCGCCGAAGAATTGATGCTTTTGAACTGTGGTGTTGGAGAAGACTCTTGAGAGTCCCTTATACTGCAAGGAGATCCAACCAGTCCATTCTAAGGGAAATCAATCCTGGGTGTTCATTGGAAGGACTGATGCTAAAGCTGAAACTCCAATACTTTGGCCACCTCATGCGACGAGTTGACTCACTGGAAAAGACTCTGATGCTGGGAAGGATTGGGGGCAGGAGGAGAAGGGGATGACAGAGAATGAGATGGCTGGATGGCATCACTGACTCTGTGGACATGAGTTTGAGTGAACTGCGGGAGTTGGTGATGGACAGGGAGGCCTGGCGTGCTGTGATTCATGGGGTCGCAGAGAGTCGGACACGACTGAGCGACTGAACTGACTGACTGACTGACTGACCTATGAAGTACGTGAAAGGCTGTGATAAGCTGACATTATTCAGAGACCTCTGTTGTGGAAATCAAAGCCACACCCTTCAGATGATCCTGTGAAATAATCATAGTGATGCACAGCATATGACTTGTCGGGATTACGCGTAGGTGTCTGTGGGTTCAGAGTGGCAGTAGCTGGAGGATCCGTGTCGCAGTGAACCTTGTATGAAGGTTCACTTGACCGTTTGTCCTGCTTCCTCACTCTGCCAGGGTCCTGAGAACATTATCTGCAGCTGTATCTCCCCGTGTGGTGGTTGGATAGCCTGTTCTACAGCTTCTCGTTTTTTTCTCTATCGACTGAATTATGAACATGACAACATAAGCCTACAGAGGGTAAGTGATAACCCAGGGTCTGTTTGAATAAGAAGAAACCTTATAAGTGGGTGATTTTTGTGTGAAGTGGAAATTTTCTGGATATGAGTCCTTGTTCAGTGAGAAAACTGTTACAAAATGGTCTCTTATTGCCAAATTCAAAATTATGTTTTTGGAGGAGTAGGTAAATGCCACAAAATGGCAGTAAAAGGTTAGGCTTTTGAGGAGATGACAGGGGGAGTGGAGGGGTTACAGTAGGCACGTCAGTGTTCCAGGCCCTCGGCCAGTGGGCCTCCTTGGAGATAGGAAGTGCTCACATGATGTGAGCCCGGCGCTGGTAATTTTTTATGGGCTTCGGGTCTAACTTCTCGCTCCTTCTGACCTTTACCACTGTTCCCCCCAAGGTTTCCAAAATGCCAGTGTTCCTTCGCTCTGCCCTCCAGATTTTGTTTTCTGAGGATTCAACAAAGCTCTTTGTGGCATCAAATCAAGGGTCTCTTCATGTCATTCGGCTCCTGGAAGGAGGCTTCAAGCACCTGCATACTTTCCAGCCCCAGTCAGGTGAGAAGTTGGGACCTGACCTCAGGAGAGAGTTGCCAGTCTCCGATGTTTCTGTTTTTCACTTAAATCTCACTTGTCAGGGGTTTGCTAATGCTCCTCTCAGTCCTGCAAAAACTATACACTCATGTATCTGCGATTTAAAGCAGGAGGAGATACCTGGCAAGTGAAAACGCTTGACGACATCTGAAGTGTTGCTCACACCTACTCTTTTCTCACTGGGTTTTTGATTCCTTATTTAGGGCCAGAGAAGTTTCATCACACTTCTTGGCGTTTTGTTAGTAGAGCAAGAAGAAACTTAAAATTATTTGTGATCCTGATAACCACCATTATTATCTGTGTATATTTCTAGGAGGTGCTTGTATGTAGGTATTTTGTGGACACGTTAATTTGGGGTTTGTTATTTTTTTTATAAAGGTGAACTTGTGCGTGCAGTTTCACTACCTGTCCTAATGTTTTTGGCTGCGTGTCTGTATGTTTTGAGGACATGAGTGTGCACGAATGTATGACTGTGGGTAGATACCTTTAGTGAGTTGACCGGTAAGAACTTAGTACTCAGTACTTCCCATGGGTCTTTTTCTCCCTTGTCCAGGATTATAATAACTTCACCGTTAATTTATACTCCATCTGTCTGGATAATCAGCTTTTAAGAATTTTTTTAATGTGGACCATTTTCAAAGTCTCCATTTGCCACAATGTTGTCTCTGTTTTATGCTTTGGTTTTTCTGGCCACCAAGCAAATGGGATCCTAGTTCCCTGACCAGGGATCAGACCCATGCCCCCTGAATTGAAGGTGAAATCTCAAGCACTGAACCACCAGGGAAGTCCTTGGAAAATCAACTTTTTAAAATCAACTTAAAATCTCACTGCTCATAAGCTGCCCCAAAAGCAAACAGGAAAAGAAACTTACAAATCGGGAATCAGATGAAGTAAACTGACAGTATTTATTGAGTACCTATATGTGGTTTTATTATGAGACTTGGATTCTTTACCTTGCCTTTAGCACTCATTTAAAATTGTGGTCTGCATTATGTACATGACTTTATTTTGTCCTTCTCCCTCATCTTCCTTCCTCTGATGGTCAGGCTGGTTTCTCCACAGGCCTTAAACCTGTGTTTTCCTGTCCTTGTCACTTAGCTCACAGTGTTCTCCACCCTTTTCTTCCCACCTCACTCATCCTTTAGAATCTAGTTTATGTCTGGCTGTAAAGCTTTTTCATTGCTTGGGGCAATGAAATATAGGCAGCACTTACTTTGGCATATCATATCACTGTCTGATTTTTATCCACAAGAATCTTCCTGTTGCCACATTGGTTTAAAATTCTTTTAATGGCAGAGATGGCTCATCCATGCCCATGCTCCCTTAGTGCTAAATATATAGCAGGCACTTTGTAAATTAAAGAAATACCTCAGACCTATTGAATTTGCTGCTTGTAACTTTGATTAAAAACATTTGATAGGAAAGGACTTTAGAACAACTGAGGTATAAATTTTGGTGATAGCTTCTATTCTGATTCTCCACTCTCATAGCTGAGAGCTCATCTCCTTCCCGAGCAAGCGCTGCTTTCCGGTTTCTCTCTCTCTGGCTCCTCTTTACATGAAGGATGGCTACTTAAATTATAGTAGCAGACAGATTAGCACCTCGAACTTATTTGTAAAACTGTCAAGAAATTGTCCTGCCAGTAACCGATAACTGAGGTGCCTTTTGCCGTCATATTCAGGGCAGGGCCGGCTGGCCGTGGACACTGAGTTCAGAGACTGAGCTGCTCTTCTGTCCTCACAGGGACCGTGCAGTCCATGTGTTTGCTAGCAGTCAGTCCAGACGGAAACTGGCTCGCTGCCTCAGGCACCAGCGCTGGTGTCCACGTGTACAACGTGAAACAGCTAAAGGTGAGCATGAGGTTTGGTTGCAGCAAACAGGAGGAAGTTAGCCCTGCAGTTATAAGACTCAGGGAAGACTGAGAAGACCTGGAAAATTACTGGGCTTTTTTTTTTTTTCCTAAACAAAAAATGTTTCCTGTTTTACTTGTTTGAAACCCCAAAGCTATAATCTTAAAAATCAGTCAATAGGAACAGTGAAGCCACTCGTGCTCAGAAATTTGAAATTATTTATGAGTATTATTTATTTTTGAAAGGATTTATGAGTAATGAAATCTCCATCTAGGTTTTGTCTGTATTTTGAGGAAGAAAATTCTGATCTACAGATGCAGATAGAAACAATTTCCTTCAATAGCTTGCCTTGTAATCTCAAGATATTTTCAAATTAAACAGAACTGGGAATAGCAGGAAAACATTTTTCACTAATTAACAATGATATTGTCATTCCCAGATTGAATTACTAACGTTCCCTTACAGGTTGTCATCTTCATCTGAAAGTCAGATCATAATTACCATAAACTTAAGAGGGGTGGGGATGGGGAGGAGAGGGTGAGATGTATGGAGAGAACAACATGGAAATTTACATTACCATAGGTAAAATAGGTAGCCAATGGGAATTTGCTGTATGATTCAGGAAACTCAAACAGGGGCTCTGTGTCAACATAGAGGGGTGAGATAGTGGGGGAGATGGGAGGGAGTCTTAAGAGGGAAGGGACATATGTATACCTATGGCTGATTCTTGTTGGTGTTTGACAGAAAACAACAAAACTTTGTAAAGCAGTTATCCTTCAGTTAAAAAAAGAAAATACAAAAGAAAAAAAAGAATTACCCTAAACTTAATAACTTGATTGCATTGTGGCAAGAACATGTACTGCTCTTTGAGTCTTGCTTGGTATTTAAAAGTGTTCTGTGTACCAGTGCACATGCCTTGTGATGGACATTTATGTCCCTACCTAGGCATTAATTTCTTTTTTTTTAATTAATTTTTATTGGCATATGGTTGCTGTACAGGCATTAATTTAAGTTCAGTGTAGAGTTCTAGATCCTCTGTTCAATGATGTGTTTATGAGCAATTCATACCTGTGTGGAGACAGCAGGGGAGGCTTTACCTCCAGGTTCTCTGTGAACACTCACTTTTCTTGGCAGTTAAACTTGCACTTTTTAAAAAAATGAAATTAAAGTTTATTGTTTGGGGAAATACCTGACATTTACAGGAACTTCTGTAGAATAGAACGTTTTGAGTTCCAAGGAATACTATTTTAAAACTACTGACCTAGACCATCCGGTCTTTCCTGGGGGATGGAATCCCGTTTTAGAGTTTCCTGTGTCTTTGATTTGTCCCCAGCTTCACTGCACAGTGCCTGCTTACAACTTCCCTGTGACTGCTCTGGCCATCGCACCCAATACCAACAACCTCGTCATTGCTCATTCTGACCAGCAGGTAAGAGATCCCAGTGCTTTCTAATTCCCTCCAAATGGATGGGCACTAAAAAGCTGAGATAATGACAATTTTGGAGGAGCTTTTTTTTGCAAATCCTGAATGATATAAAAGTAGTTTCCTCTTGTGTGTAGTAAAGCTTTCACATAAAACAATTTGTTTTAAAATCAGATAAAAAACATAAAATAGTCAGGAATAAGTATCACCAAGGAAGTGAAAGACTTCCATGCTGAGAACTATAAAACATTAATAGAGGAAATCAAAGATGATTCAGAGAAATAGAAAGATATCCCCTGCTCTTGGATGGGAAGAATTAATATTGTTAAAATGACCATACTACTGAAAGTAGTCTGTAGATTCAGTGTGATTCTTATCAAATTACTTGTGACATTTTTCACAGGACCAGAACAAATAATCCTAAAGTTTATATGGAATCATAAAAGACGCAGAATTGCCAAAGCAGTCCTGAGGAAAAAGAGCAAAAGCAGGAGGCATAACCCTTCGAGACTTCAGAGATTACTACAAAGCGATAGTAATCAAAACAGCTTGGTAGTGACACAAAAACAGACATATGGATCAATGGAACAGACTAGAGAGCCCAGAAATAAACCCACCCACGAATGGGTTAGTTTATCTTCAGCAAAGGAGACAAGAATATACAATGGACAACATTAGTGCTTTATCTACCACTTTTTCCCATATCAAGTTATAATGAGAATATAAGAGCTGTAGAATATCTGAGCTACAGAACATATGCATGAATTTATCAATACTTATGAATCCTCTCTGGTCAAATAGGCTAGATAATACCTGCCTCACTGAGCTATGATACAGAAGATTATATGTGATCCAAGAAGCACTGTTTTAAAAAACCAAATTATTATAAATTTTATTAAGTTTATAAATATTATATATAGATATACATATGGCTTTATAAATTATCATAAAATTCAGAAACATTTTAAAAAGCTGAACCATCTCAATGCAGAGCTCCAAGAAGCACGCTTGAGTAGACCACTAGGCAGACGATGCTGGCTACTTTGATTAGCAGTTTTTACACAAACATATCCATTACATGAAGAAAATGGAATCTCTTATTTTAACTTTTTCTATTGTTAAAACTAGCAGGAAATTTTTTGTACCTGTTTAATTAGAGATTAACAGTGTTACTCACACACCGCAGTGAGGATACCGGGAGACAGCACTTCATATATTGCATAAGTTAGTATGACCCCCTTAGAGAGCATTTGGAGAAACCTAAAAAAAAATTTTAATCCACATCATCTTTGATTCAGAAGTTCCAGCTCTAGAAGTTCTCACCACAGGTGTATGCTTTCAGTTGTACAAAAAAGACACTGATATAGAATCATTACAGCCTCATGTGTAGTAGCTGAAGATTGGAATACCTCAGTGCTCATTAAACAGAAAAATCCTGCTGCATCCAGGAAGTGAATAGATGGTTATTATGTGTTCTTCAAAGGGAGCATAAGTGACCTGTGTGGATGTTGGTATGAGTCAGTCTCCATGATACATTGCTCAGCGAAAAATGCAACGTGCAGAACAGCGTGTACTCTGTGCATAAAATATCTCTGAAAAGATGTCAATAAGGAACAGGCTACTTTTGTCTTGGGGAAAAGAAATATTAAGATTGCAGGGTGATTTTTCACTATATAAACCTTTCTGTGCTGTTTGAATTGTTTATTGTTCTGTAATTTACCTTAAAATTGTTTTTATTTTAAAAAACAGCAGTCGAGACTTCCTTGGTGGTCCGGTGGTTAAGACTCTGTGCTTCTACTACAGGGGTCATGGGTTTGATCCCCAGGTGGGGAACTAAGATCCTGCATGCTGTGTGGTGCAACCAAAAAAAAAAAAGTAGTGAAAATGCTTATCCTGAATGTGATACAGGCAAGGTTTATAGAGCTATTTTTCCAGTCAGGGATGACCTTCTGGTTTTCTGGGTACCAGCCTGCATTTCCTCTGTGTCATATCCTTTCTCAGGTTTTTGAGTACAGCATCCCAGACAAACAGTACACAGAATGGAGCCGGACTGTCCAGAAGCAGGGGTTTCATCATCTTTGGCTCCAAAGGGACACTCCCATCACACATATCAGTTTTCATCCCAAGAGACCAATGCACATCCTTCTCCACGACACCTACATGTTCTGCCTCATCGACAAGTCGTTGGTGAGTCCTTCACCACTGCTACCTGTACTCTCACTGGGTTCTGCTTTCCTTAGCAATCTTTCGTTCTGAAAGCAAAGGAGGACCATTAGTTAAAGGAAGGAGAACCAGAGTAAAGGTTGCTGGTACCTTCTTTGGAGGGAAGGAGCTTTTTGTTTTGCAAATCTCCTCATTTTTCTTCCCAGTCTCCGGAGGCTCTGAGGGAAGGGGCAGGCCCTGGTGTGCTGGTTTTTGTTGCTTTGACTATTTCCCTGCTTTGCCGCTGATCACATAAAATTAAGTAGGAAAAAGATGAGGTCTATATTCAGAAAGTAGCCATAGTCAGGCACTCAGTCACTTTCGCTTTTGCACTCTGGGGTGACTGACACAATTTCACTGAAGGATATACATACAGGCTGGAGTTTTGACCACTTGTGCCCCCCTGGGTTGAATTTACTGACACACTATCTGCCAGTTTGAGGGGCTGTTGTTAGCGTCTTGAGAAAAGGCCAGTTAGGAAAATTCCATCCTTTGTGGCTGTGATTTAGGTGGGATGTGAACTTTTTTTTTTTTCCATTCCAGATTCCAGCCTTTGCCAGCTGCTGTTTTGATTCGCCCTAAATTTCATGTCTTTTTCTGGGCAGGCACTTTCTCCCCAGCAGCGGTGTGAGCTATGGCCATGCCTGTGGTGCAGTTTGGGCTTAGAGCACAGCCAGCACCCAGTGCTTTGGTGTATTGTGAAGGTGGGGTAGGAGGAGCACGAGGAAAGCAGCAGATGGCTCTTTAGAGGTGTGCGTGGTGATGTGTCACTGGAACTCATCTCGTGGGCCCTGCGTGCTCTGGGTGTGGGAAGCAGAGCCGGCTGACAAGTGCCTTCTGCGAGATGATGATACAGGAAGGGCCCCTCCCACTCGGTTGCCTCTTTATAACTCAGATCAGCCCAAGTTGTTTTGTTCCCCCAGTATTGGTGATAAGTCCATCACCTCCTCATGAAGGGCAGAGCTATTTCCCAAGGAAGTCAGAAATGAAATAATTGCTTGCTTGGCTAGAAGTCATCGTCTCTCGCAGCGTCAGTGACATCAGTGGGGGTGGTGTGTGTCACTTGGCCAGCCCATGATCTGTTTGGGGGAAAGTCTAGAAAGCAGAGCCTGCACAGGCTGAGTTCCTATGCATGCCAGTTTGTTTCTGTCTCACAAAGTGTTACTGACAAGACTGGCCAGAAGCCCCGGGCCAGCCCTTTGATCTTGCTGGCAGAAGGTGCCAAGCTCTCTTTGCCACATATTCCCCCAGCTATACAGTAGAGCTGGGGGTGTGGCTCTAGTTTTCTCCCTGAAGTAAGAAAAGTCAGGGAGGGGGACTTCCCTGGTGATCCAGTGGTTAAGACTGCACTCCCAACACAGGGAATGTGAGTTCAGTCCCTGGTCAGGGAGCTGGGGTCCCACATGCTGTGCGGCAGAGTCAAAAATAAATTATTTTAAAAAAGAAGAATCAGAGAGGTTGTAAGTGTATAATATGATGTTTAGAAGATGGGATTTTCCTGAAAAATCACTAGAGTCCTTTGGTCTGTAGAGGCCCAATTTAAAAGATAATAATGATTAAACAACATATTTTGTCTTTCTAGCCTCTTCCAAATGACAAAACCTTACTGTACAACCCACTGCCTCCCAGAAACGAATCCGATGTCATCAGGAGGCGCACAGCTCATGCCTTTAAAATTTCTAAGAAATATAAGGTAATACATCTTCCATCATATTCTGAGTGGTTGGTTCCCTGTCATATTGTCAAAATATAGTAACTCCCACAGGAGGAAGACAAGAGTGCCTTCGTTGTACATGCATGGAACCTGGTTTGGGGAAATAAGCTGCCTTTCTGAGGCTGTTTGTCCCTTAGGTTTGTAGTTGATTGTTCTCGCCTCAGTATATTAGAGCCAGGCATGTCATACTTTACAAAAATGAAATACGTAGGTTGCGAGAAATGATGGTGGAGCTCAGTTGGGTCTCTGTTTGGGTTAAAGCTGGGCTTTTAAAGTTGACTTCCAGTGGAGAATAGTTCTTCCACAGGATAAATTTCAAGCAAATGGAAGTCATTGAATTTATGATCCCCTTTCTGGGCTAGGCTTTCCACTCTGCTAGAACAGGTATTCACTGAATCCTAGAACATTTTCTTGGGGGTCTGCAGAATATTTTAGTGGAGGAGGTGTTTTAAATTTAAGTAATTTGTAACTTGCCATTTGTCAAGTTTAGGCTCCAGAGCCCTCTGTTAACATCAGTTCCTAAGAAATTAGAGGCTCACAGACCTTCTTTACGGAGAAACATAAAGAATCCTGCTAAAATCTTAAATGATTGGATTCAGTTATAAAAGCTCCCAACCTTTGGAGTTCTAGGGCAGGAAGGCTCATCAGAGATTTACTCCCCTCCAGCTCCCCCGAGGCTAGCCTTTTGGCCCTAGATAGTCAGTTGAGAACTAGCCCTGGAATCTAACTCCTGGTGAGAACCTTACCATCTCTCTCCAGCCTCTGCTCTTTGTGGATCTTCTGGATGAAAAGACCCTGGTGGCGGTAGAACGGCCTTTGGATGACATCGTTGCTCAGCTCCCACCACCCATCAAAAAGAAGAAATTTGGAACCTAAAAAGGGCACCATCTGTGTCCTTCCTTGAACTGTCTACCCTGTTTTCACAAATCATGATAATAAAACAAAGTTATTCTTTAGGACTAGTCATTTTGAATGTTACTCTCTAAAATACTGGACAGTAATTTCCCTTCATCGACTGAAAGTGAACAGAAACTGCCAGGTATTTGTCATTTGGATAATGTTACAGTTAACCGCAAATTCACCCAACTTTTTTTAGTATTCTGTTCTTCAGACCTTACTTTCAGGGGTGAGGGAAGGCAATAGTTGCCATCTATTCCCTAACACATGCTTGAGGCTTCTAAAGGCTGACAACTTTCCTTGTCTACCAGCTTGCAGCCCACAGCCCGTCAGAGGTGTGGGGACTTGGCCCAAGTTGCCTTCGAGGATAGGGAATCTATGGTTGCTTATTCAAGCCAACCTCACTACCAAAAGCCATAACCAGGGTTATGTTTCAAAAGTGAATTTTAACCGTAATGCTCCACCTGAAAAATAGATGCCCTTAGCCATTGGTAGTGAACTACTAAATTTTATTTGAAAGGAAGGAATCAGGTTTGGGGATATCAGTCTCAGTAACACATCTTTTTATGTTCTAAGTCCATTCCAAAGGTTAGGGAAAACATTGGGCATTTTCTTATAGAGCAGGAGTGGAAGTGAGGACCCCAAACCTGCTGTATAATATTTCACCCTTTCTGTTCTCTTCTGCTTACTTTGACATTGTTATTCTTATAAGTGTCATCAGTTGACGAGTTTTAATGTGATCTTTTAAATTAGAACATGAAGAACTAAAGTTGACCTGAATGAAGCAGATAGATTTCTTTCTCATCTAGGTGGATATATTCTGTTGCATGCCTGTGGAAACCCAGTATGTGTGGTTTTGTTTGTTTGGGATAGGTGAAAGGCTGTGGTACAGACAGAGGAATATGAGAGCTCTGATGACATCATGAGTAAAGTGCTGATGAGAAACATTTTTACTGAGATGAACCCCACCCTCCAGCTTCAGTTCAGTCACTCAGTCATGTCCAACTTTTTGCGACCCCATGGACTGCAGCACACCAGTCCTCCCTGTCCATCACCAACTCCTGGAGCTTGCTCAAACTCATGTCCATCGAGTCAGTGATGCCATCCAACCATCTCATCCTCTGTCGTCCCCTTTTCCTCCCACCTTCAGTCTTTCCCAACGTCAGGGTCTTTTCCAGTGAGTCAATTTTTTGCATCAGGTGGCCAAAGTATTGGAGTTTCAGCTTCAACATCAGTCCTTCCAGTGAATATTCAGGACTGATTTCCTTTAGGATAAACTGGTGGGATCTCCTTGCAGTCCACAGTGCGCTTTAGATTCTTCTCCAACACCACAGTTCAAAAGCATCAGTTCTTTGGCGCTCAGCTTTCTTTATAGTCCAACTCTTACATCCATACATGACTACTGGAAAAACCATAGCTTTGACTACACAGACCTTTGTTAAAGTAATGTCTCTGCTTTTAAATATGCTGTCTAGGTTGGTCATAGCTTTTCTTCCAAGGAGCAAGCGTCTTTTAATTTCATGGCTGCAGTCACCATCTGCACTGATTTTGGAGCCCCCCAAAATAAAGTCTGTCACTGTTTCCATTGTTTCCCCATCTATTTGCCATGAAGTGATGGGACTGGATGCCATGATCTTAGTTTTCTGAATGTTGAGTTTTAAGCCAACTTTTTCATTTTCCTCTTTCACTTTCATCAAGAGGCTCTTTAGTTCTTGCGCTTTCTGCCATAAGGGTGGTGTCATCTGCATATCTGAGATGGGAAATATTGATATTTCTCCTGGCAATCTTGATTCCAGCTTGTGCTTCATCCAGCCCAGCGTTTCTCGTGATGTACTCTGCATGTAAGTTAAATGCAGGGTGACAATATACAGCCTTGACCTACTCCTTTTCCGATTTGGAACCAGTCTGTTGTTCCATGTTCAGTTCTAATTGTTGCTTCCTGACCTGCATACAGATTTCTGAAGAGGCAGGTCAGGTGGTCTGGTATTCCCATCTCTTGAATTTTCCACAGTTTGCGGTGATCCACACAGTCAAAGGCTTTGGCATAGTCAATAAAGCAGAAATAGAAGTTTTCTGGAACTCTCTTGCTTTTTCGATAATCCAGTGGATGTTGGCAATTTGAACTCTGGTTCCTCTGCCTTTTCTAAAACCAGCTTGAACATCTGGAAGTTCACGGTTCACGTACTGTTGAAGCCTGGCTTGGAGAATTTTGAGCATTACTTGACCAGCGTGTGAAATGAGTGCAATTGTGGAGTAGTTTGAGCATTCTTTGGTATTTCCCTCCAGCTTGGAAAGAGGGAAAAAATGAGAATTTATAGTAGGAGAATTAACAGAGGTAATAAGATAAACAGAGCCGTATAATTTATAATATAAAGGAAAGCCTATTTCGGGTTTGCTAAGAGAACAGATATAACAAGGTGTATAAATGGTTGGTTTATAATGGCCTTTCTGCCCCATCTTTTTATGTTTTTTTTTTTTTCCAGTGATAAGAGTAACAAATAGATGCAACTTTTCAGGTCATTTGTGTAAAATAACTTCCAGTCTGCATTTGACTGGACTAGCCCAGGCGTTCAGAATATCCTGCCCTTCCTTAGAAATCTTTGAGGTCTTCTTTTGTATGATTGACATCAAAGTTCAAGTCACTGAGCTACAGTGACTGTGACCAGAAGGAGGCTGCTGCTGCTGCTGCTAAGTCACTTCAGTCGTGTCCAACTCTGTGTGACCCCATAGACGGAAGCCCACCAGGCTCCCCTGTCCCTGGGATTCTCCAGGCAAGAACACTGGAGTGGGTTGCCATTTCCTTGGATGCCTTTAATATTAACTCACTTGCTTTTCCCTGACTGTAGAGCTATGAATTCAGAGACTCTTTATTAACTGGAATCTAGTTTAAGACTTGATTTACTTAACTTTAAACATATTCTGAAATCCCGTTGATGGTGGCGGGTGTAATTCTGACAGAAAGGGCTCATAGATCATCTGAGTGAAGAAGTAAAACTTTTCTGAAAGTAGAAAGCATTCCTTTGCAACATTTCCAGCCAATGACTTGGACTTCCATAAATGGTATGGGAAGTAAAAGCTTTGGGCCTTGAAATTCTTCCTAAGCGGAGAGTTTCTGAATTACAAATGAAGCAGAAAGTGATTGGGGCAGAAAGTTAGAGAAATTGGGGGAAGGGAAACAGTGTATGTAAGGGACACTTTGGGGCCTGCGTTTTAGGATGATTTTACTTTAGGAGTTTGTGTAACCTAGACACATTGTGTTTCTGTTTCAGGCATTTTGCAGACTGCTGCTCATACTCGAGTGCCACAGAAAAATTTTGAACTGAGACCAACCTGAGAAAGGTCATATTTGCTAACCTGATTCAATTGCTTTACAAATTCACTTTTCTTACGCAGTAACTAGTAATTGGATCTCTGAATGGATAATGAAACCTTTACCAGGGAGATTACGCCAGTTAAGACGGAGAGAAATTGAAATCTTGAAATATTGGAAGAAAGTTAGAGATCACGTACTTTGAGGGTTTTAAAGTTTTTTTTTTTTTAAGTATCAAAACTTTCTTCAAATGGAACTTTGTTCTGAACTGAAATATATGCTACAGCTAAAAGTGGAGCTGTTTAGGCTTCTGGGGGTGGGGGCGGGGGAGCAAGGCCCAAGATTTTCTGAAAGAAATCTGTGTGGCCCTTCACCTCGTTTTTTACACTCACACTCATGGAAATGGAGAACAAGAGAAGGTGATTTTTCCCATGGTTACACAATGGTTCATTAGAAGCCTTAATAATTATTCTTCTACTGTCTCTTAGCAGGAGGGGTGCACTCATATATAGGATTAGCAGGCATGGTCTGCGAAGGATTTTACGTTCCACAGGCTGCAGAGAAGGTGTTTAAGCCTTTCTTGCTCTGGATGAGCACTTGATTTCGCTATTAGAATGAGTTCTGTGGGCAGTCGTGTGTAAACCAGAGAGTGTTGTAATGAACAACCTAGCATGTTGCCTGCTGGTGCTCACATGGGGATGTTACTCTAAGGTTCATTCTTAGGGCTGGACTTGCTAACTCATATGGTGCTCATTTTCTTTCACTTTCAGTTTCCCTTTGGAGTTGAATATATGTCCATCAAAAGGGTTTGAAAGCACTTACTTATTTCCTTAAAACTTTGACACTGTAGTGATAGACTTTAGTTTTAGCCTGTCCAATGGGTGAAAAATAGTATTTTGCCTTTCCTTGTTTCCTCATGAGTTTGCTCACTTTTTAGTGTATTTTGGCTATTTGGCTAATTGTGTAAATAGCATGATCTCTTCTCCTTTCCCTCCTAATAATGTATTGTCTTTTTCTTTCATATTTCAAGGCATTTGATGTACTATCCAATAAAATCTCCATGGTGGTGGAAATGTTCTGTATCTGTGCTGTACCATAGCCATATATGGCTGTTGAGCACTTGAAATGTGGCTGGTATGACAAAAGAACTGAATTTTTAAATTTTAATTGACTTTTATCTGGAAATTCCCTAGCTATTCAGTGGTTAGGACTCTGCACTCTCACTGCTGAGGGCCCAGGTTCAGTCCCTGGTCAGGGAACTAAAATTTCATAAGCCACATAGTGCAGCCAAAAAAATAACTAAACAGCTATGTGTAGCAAGTGGGTTTCTTAGTGGACAACACAGATCTAGATATTAAGGCTTAGCTTGTATCCGTTCTGTCTTTAGAACTTAATATCTATTTAACATACATTTATTGAGTGTCTGCTATATGCTTTGTATCAGCCAACAGACAGAAGATGGTGTTAGCCCTCAAGAACTTCACTGCCTATTTGAGGAGAGAAGCCCATCAACATTAGAGATGAGCACAAAGAAGGGGCACCTAACGAGGCTGAAGGTAGGAGATAGTCCTTGAGAACTGGGTAGGAATTAGCAAGGTGGAAAGGAGAAGGAATAGAGGCCTTCCTGCTGCATTCTCCATGCAAAAGCCTAAAGTGAGAGCTTAGCCTGAACAAGGGTTCACCAGCAGTTCCATGTGGTTGAAACGCAGCAGAGATCAGAAATGGAGGAAAATGAGGCTGAAGGGTACCGTAGTACTGGGCACACCCTGAAGGGTGCCAGCTTCCCCAGCTGATAGTAACACGAAGCAGATGTAGTACCTAGGAAAGGTAAGAGTAGAGAGCGCAGAGGAGAGCTAAGCAGCTTAGGAAGGTAGATTTGGATCAAGAGCCCTTAAGCCCATGTGTAGGAAAAAAAGGGCCAGATAGGAGTGGACCTTGAAATCTGAAGTTAAGAATTATCATTCAGTGGAAGACACAGTTATGAACCACTCAGATTCAAAGGGATGGCACAGTAAAAATGTCCACTTGTGTAAGTAAAGGGCAGAAGAGACTGGCAGTTTGGGAGGCATTAAATAACAGGCTCTTGTGTAGGTACTTAACTCAGGGGTTTCTATTTGCTAGGGTTACCATACTGCATCACAGTCACTGGGTAGCTTAAACAACAGAAGTTCATCCTCTCACAATTCTGGAGGCCAGAAATCCGAGATCAAGGAAGTAACGGGGTCACTTTCTTCTAAGGCCTCTTTCCTTGGTTTGTAGAGGGCCCTTTTCTCCTTGAGTCTTACCTGTGTGTCTGTGTCCTAATCTCTGTTACACTGGATCAGGGCACACCCTAATGAGCTTATTTTAATTACTTCTTTAAAGACCCTGTCTCCAAACACAGTCTCACTCTGAGGTGCTGTGGACCTGGACTTCAGCCTATAAATTTTGAGGAAACACGATTCAGCTCAGGACAGTGTGTGTGGAAGGGCTTCAAGGGCTTTGTGAGTCCCCAGGTTTGAATGCTGAGTTTTACACAAATGTGCATTTGTCTGAAGTGGATCCCCAGCAGGCAGCTGATTCCCAAGGAGATCCATGTGTATGTGATAAGTCACTTCAGTCATGTCCAACTCTTTGCAACCCTGCAGATGTGGACTATAGCCCACCAGGCTCCTCTGTCTATGGTATTCTCCAGGCAAGAATACTGGAGTGGGTTGCCATGCCCTCCTCCAGGGGATCTTCCCAACCCAGGGATTGAACCTGCATCTCTTTTGTCTCCCGCATTGGCAGGCGGGTTCTTTACCACTAGTGCCACTTGGGAAGCTCAAAGGATCCATGATCCCTCCCCAGTTGGCCGTTTATAAGATGTGAGATGAAGGCCTTACTGGAAACTCCACAGGCATCGATAAACATGATTTGTTGTTCACTTGTATATGAAGAAAGAGTTTAAGCTGACTAGAGGACTATAGGTGTTAACTATGAGGCACTGGAAATTCCCTTAGAACCAGTATGGAAGGAAAGTGGATTTTTATTTTTGGACTTTATTTGAATTTCATGGGAAATGATATAATTACCATGATTGTCAATAAAAAACACTGGTGATTTTCCGTAACTTAAGTGGATTCAATGAACTAAGCTTCTGCTTGTTAATGTCCTCACTAATATTTTCCTAAAAAGAAAGTCGCAGAACTACAAAACTGTCACCAGCTGCTTCTCATTAGGAATGTGGTTAACAGATGTGGGTTTTCATAGTTATAATGCTTGAGATAGTTAATCCATTTTTGTGGGTTTCAGATGGATAGTGATTTATCTTGGTGGGATGAATTTTAAAATCATCAGCTTGCATCAGCTAAAGGGTGGCAGCACCTTTTCCTCTTGCATTTCGTGTTTGTGCTGGAGAGAAAAACACACTCTCGGATATTTCTCCTGGAAGACAAAGTCATACTGTCGAAAGGGACAGTTGATCTCACTGTTCCCTAACGGGGGTGGATACTTTTTCAGAGTTGGATGTTGGATTGGTTATCTTCCAAGCTGCTTTCTCCCTCTGGCCTCTTCGTTAGTAGTGAGTGAGCAGCTCTTGCTTTTGTTCCTCTGGCATCAGGCCGCCTTTGTGGTGTAACCTTCAGGCTTGCTAAGGGCTGCAGTTTTGCCTGAGGCTCTCCTTCCTCATGAAATTACACAACACTCAAACCTTGGAAGCAGCCCCAGATCCACTAATTCTTTCCTTTGGCGGACTTTTGGCACTCTGTACTCCCTTGTAGCCGAAGTGTAGCTTTACACGAGATCTGTTTGTCACTGAAATTAATTTGGCCATTTGCCCTTTAAGCCTGGAATCAAATAATACGATGGTGGACTCATTCCTCGATAAAGTATAGACTCTCAGCTGGAGAATTTCTTCCAAAGGTTTTAATTGTGGCTGCTGCTAAAGGTCAACAGGTAATGAGAACAGCAGTGGTACTTTTCATGGAACTCTTGCATCAGGTACAGTGCTGCTAAGCACTTTGCAGCCATCATCCCAGTCAACCGTCCCAGCCACCCTTTGAGGGAGAAGACGTCTGAAGTTTTTCGAAGAAGACACTGAGGCCCGTGACCTCAGTCCCTTGACCATTGTCATATAACTACTAAGTGGCCAGACTGTGATTTGAACCTTGTGCTTTTATTTTTGTTTGTTTTGAGACAAGCACCTGATACAGGTTTATTTGTTAATTTTTTTAATTGGAGTATAATTGCTTTACAACGTGGTGTTAGTTTCTGCTGTACAATAACGTGAATCAGCCGTATGTACACAAAAATCCCCTCCCTCTCGAGCCTCCCTCCCACCCCTCTAAGTCATCACAGAGCTGAACCTTGTGCTCTTAATTACCATGCTATATCGCACACCTAGTTTAAGAGAAAAGAAGAAAGGAGAAAAAAGGCCACTGGCTTTTGAGAGAGCCTAGAATCAGAGCCTGAGTCAGAATTGTAGGAAATTATGGAACTGAGAGAGCTAACCCAACCCCCTCACTTTAAAGTATTGTAGCAACGATGCCTGCCTTGTTCTGAGAAAACGGTAAGATAACAGCTTGAGCAGAGAATACCTACTGATAGGCGACAGGAATGAAAGGTGATTAGGAATTATCACAGCCGTTCCCTTTTTTAGAGGCAGATAAAATAGCATGCTTGTTCAAAGAATTATGCGTGCTTGTCTTGCCATCCCTAAGAAACTATGGGAACAGATGTGTACTCTTTTTAATTCAGATTTCATTATCCACAGTAAGTAGATTTCCACTGACTACTTGAGATTTCCTAGATGGCAATTTTCACTCTGCAAGGAACCAATAACTTTCAGAGGGATTATTTGAAATGACTGCAGCGCAGGAGGCACTGAATTTCAGTCAATCACATGTTTAATGAGTTCCTTCTCTGCAAGGTGGTATTTTTGGAAGAGTGGGGGAAAAAAGGAAGTTTATGGGTAGTTCCTGCCCTCCTGTATTCTGTAACCTACTTGGACAAACAAGCAAGGCATAGAATAAAATTGTTCAAAGGAAAAAAAAATCCCAACAAATTGGGAAGACGGGAAAACTGGGATGAGATCTTGCAAGGTGGTTAAGTGGTTAAAAGGGGCAGGAAGCGTTTAGAAGGATGGCCTCCAGCAGGAATGTGCGGGGTATTGTTGGGAGACTGGGTGAGTTTGGCCCATCTGAAAGTAGTGATGAAAGAGAATATGGAAAATTTAAGTTCTGATGGAAGAGCTTATGAAACTAGTTGAAAAGTTTGGAATCCCAATATCAATCTCCGTTACCTTCTCTCTTCCTAGGGTTATTTTGTTATATAACTTATGTAAGTGCCTTCACCTACTATGTAGTTGTAAGATCTATGACTTCCTTCAATTCTGTTGACCAAAAGGTCATGAGATTTTTGGAAAGAATTCCCAGCACTTCCCTGTTGCTCATCAGGATGTCTTCAGGTGCCCAACCTCTGGGTGATTATGTAAGTAAAAGGTTTAAAATTGTGCTTATACTCTAAGGAATCAGCTGCCAAGTGCTCTCTAATAAGCAGAAATTTCACATAACTCAGGCCTCTGGGGGCTCACGCCTCAGCTGGAGCAAAGCCAGCAACGTCTGTGACTGCAGGTGCACGTGGGCACATCGGGACCTGCCGGAACAGTGAGCTGGCCTTGCTGCAGTTGATTTAGGAGAGGCTGGAGGGTTGAACTTCTGCTGACACTTACAGCTTGGAAAATCCTGCTCTGCTAATTGCAAAGAGGATTCTGCTGTAATGATTTTTTTAGGCGTAAGATACTCTTCTCATTGTGAATTCTTTCTTCACTTGAGCTCTGGGTGATTTCTAGTCTCTATTTTTATTGTTTTCACTTCTGGTATAGGAGGCTCTTTGAAAGTTTCTGCCCATACTTGAATGTGCATTCAGAGTGGTGCATGGACATAGCTTACGAGCTTCAACATGAACTTCATGCGCAAGCAGGTATACAAACCCCTTTTACAGGAATTGGTGTACACTCCCTCTGCTGGCATCCCTCTGCTTCCCCCCTTCCCCCCCAACTCCCCTCCTGCCCAAATGAAAATAGGGGAATTTTGCTTTTCCTGCCAAAAAAAAAAAGGAAAGTTAGAGGGCACGATGATCTCATGTTTTTGAGATCAGTCTTCCCAGCGTGATTTCTGGACTTCATCCTTGCGGTCTGGACTTTTTTTTAAAAAAAACAACAAACACTGGACCAGGAGGGTGGGAGACGTGAGTTGTCTTTTTCTTCACTGTGGCTTTGGGCCAGAATCTTTGACTTTCTGGGCCTCAGTTTCCTCAGCTCTTTTGTTGTTTTGTAATTTTAAGGTGAGATGGCTGATTTATTCTCCCCATTCTAAATGAATGTCTTTTTTCCTTTGAGTATAATTGCTTTACAATGTTGTGTTACTTTCTGCTCTTCAAGCCCATGAAACTGGAAGAAGCAAGTGGACTGTTTCACCTCTGTCTTTGGATAAAAGCTGCTGCAGGCCCTACATTGTGCAGTTTCTGGGGAGGCCCATGTGCATTTGCCCCAACATAAGGCCATGGCCTCCAGGGTGAGAAAGTCAGATCTACAAATTCAAGTCCAAACACTTCCAAATATGTGGTGATATGTGGCTTTTACACTCGTATCCTGTCATTGCCACTGACCCTACCCTCTGTTGACATTGGATTCTGGCATCTCCCTGCTGCTGCTGCTGCTGCTAAGTCACTTCAGTCGTGTCCGACTCTGTGTGACCCCATAGATGGAAGCCCACCAGGCTCCCCCATCCCTGGGATTCTCCAGGCAAGAACACTGGAGTGGGTTGCCATTTCCTTCTCCAATGTGTGAAAGTGAAAAGTGAAAGTGAAGTCGCTCAGTCGTGTCTGACCCTTAGCGACCCCATGGACTGCAGCCCACCAGGCTCCTCCATCCATGGGATTTTCCAAGCAAGAGTACTGGAGTGGCTTGCCATTGCCTTCTCCAGGCATCTCCCTAAGTAACCATCATTTTACAGATATCTTTGAGGCCTACCTATTGTGACTGCAGGGCTAAAGATACCTTTCCTCTGACATTCAGATCAGATCAGATCAGATCAGATCAGTCGCTCAGTCGTGTCCGACTCTCCGCGATCCCATGAATCACAGCACGCCAGGCCTTCCTGTCCATCACCAACTCCCGGATCTCACTCAAACTCATGTCCACAGAGTCGGTGATGCCATCCAGCCATCTCATTCTCCGTCGTCCCCTTCTCCTCCCGCCCCCAACCTTTCCCAGCATCAGAGTCTTTTCCAGTGAGTCAACTCGTCGCATGAGGTAGCCAAAGTATTGCAGCTTCAGCTTTAGCATCAGTCCCTCCAATGAACATCCAGGATTGATCTCCTCTAAAATGGACTGGTTGGATCTCCTTGCAGTATAAGGGACTCTCAAGAGTCTTCTCCAACACCACAGTTCAAAAGCATCGATTCTTCGGCGATCAGCCTTCTTCACAGTCCAACTCTCACATCCATACATGACCACGGGAAAAACCATAGCCTTGACTAGACAAACCTTGGTTGGCAAAGTAATGTCTCTGCTTTTTAATATACTATCAAGGTTGGTCATAACTTTCCTTCCAAGGAGCAAGCGTCTTTTAATTTCATGGCTGCAATCAGCATCTGCAGTGATTTTGGAGCCCAAAAAAATAAAGTCTGACACTGTTTCCACTGTTTTTCCATCTATTTCCCATGAAGTGATGGGACCAGATGCCATGATCTTTGTTTTCTGAATATTGAGCTTCAAGCCAACCTTTTCAGTCTCCTCTTTCACTTTCATCAAGAGGCTTTTGAGTTCCTCTTCACTTCCTGCCATAAGGGTGGTGTCATCTGCATATCTGAGGTTATTGATATTTCTCCCGGCAATCTTGATTCCAGCTTGTGCTTCTTCCAGCCCAGCGTTCCTCATGATGTACTCTGCATATAAGTTAAATAAGCAGGGTGACAATATACAACCTTGACATTACTGGCAAGTAAACGGGATTACAAAGCAGAGTGACAAATGCTTGGACTTTTGAGTTTCCATTGTCACCTCTGTAAAGCTGACCCCAGGCCCAACTAAATGTTCTCTTCTGCTCACAGGGCATTTTCTACTTGACACTTAACCACATACTATAACGTCAGGTTAGCTGATTCTCGTCTTCCTCCCCAACTAGACTCTCAGCTCTCAGCTGTAGTGCATTTTATTCATCTCATCTCCAGGCCTCAAAAAGGAGCACACTTGGCGGAGCGTTCTGTAAACCAATCAGTGCAAAAGTGAACCTGCAGCTCGTTCTGTAAATCAATCAATGCAAAAGTGTACCAGCAACTGGGTCTCGCAGGCTTGCAAAGTGCCTCTCGAAGCTGATTTTACTCTCCGTGCCCAGGCAGCTCTGGCGAGTTGCATGGTAGAGGTCAGGAGCTGGGGGTGGGGAGATCGGAGGCTTACGAGGGAGAACGTGAGACAGAGCCCCAACTACGCGAGTTGCCCACGTCCGGTGAACTGTAACCCACTGGACTCCGGGCAACTCCTCAACCGCCCGGAAGCGGCTCGGCTGTCCTCTCCCGGCACCTCCGGAAGGGGGCGTAGCCTCATGAATAATGAATCTCCGCCGGGGGCGGGGCCGGGCCCGCCCCCATGGGCGGGAAGGGGGAAGCGCCGAGGCTGCCTGACTGGAATGAGGGTAGCTGCGGCGACTGCGGCGACGGGAGCGGGGCCGGCCATGGCGGTGTGGACGCGGGCCACCAAAGCGGGGCTGGTGGAGCTGCTCCTGAGGGAGCGCTGGGTCCGAGTGGTGGCCGAGCTGAGCGGGGAGAGCCTGAGCCTGACGGGCGACGCCGCGGCGGCTGAGTCCGAGCCCGCTCTCGGGCCCGCGGCGGCCGCCTTCAACGGCCTCCCGAACGGCGGCGGCGCCGGCGACTCGCTGCCCGGGAGCCCGAGCCGCGGCCTGGGCCCCCCGAGTCCGCCCGCGCCGCCGCGGAGCCCGGCGGGCGAGGCGGGCGCGTCGCCGCCTGTGCGCCGCGTCCGTGTGGTGAAGCAGGAGGCGGGCGGCCTGGGCATCAGCATCAAGGGCGGCCGCGAGAACCGGATGCCGATCCTCATCTCCAAGATCTTCCCGGGACTGGCGGCCGACCAGAGCCGGGCGCTGCGGCTGGGCGACGCCATCCTGTCGGTGAACGGCACCGACCTGCGCCAGGCCACCCACGACCAGGCCGTGCAGGCGCTGAAGCGCGCGGGCAAGGAGGTGCTGCTGGAGGGTGAGCGGGGCAGGCGGGCGGGCGGCGCGGGGCTGGGCTGGCCGGCGCTCACTTTGTTCTGCCACCCTGCCCCCTTTGCGGGGCCAGCCCCTTCCCTCCCACCCGGGGACCTCACCTTCCCCTCTGCTGGCGGCCGGCTTCCCCACAACCCTGTTGCTGGGGCTTTGAGGATGGAAAAACTGATGCTCCCTACAGGAAAAGTTGGGCAGCCGCCGAAGTGTGGCTTGCAGTCCCCTAGGAAGGTTTTAGTTTGGAGCAGCCGTGCTTGAAGCCCCGCCTCTGCACGCTAAGCTGACACTAAGAACTAGAGCAGGACTTCCGAAGGTCTCCGTTTGCCTCCTGAGTGGCGCTTTCTTCACTCACCTCTGGCTTCTCAGGGCAGGCAGGTCTGTTTAAAAAAAAAAAAAATTTCATCCACACCGATGCCAGCGGTATGCTTGGGCAAACCACCAAAACGCTGGTTAATATATGGGAATTTAACCCATCATGGGCTCTCAACAATAACCAAAGGAGATCATAGCACTTCATCGAAGCCAGAAAACTGAAACAGCAAGTTTGTGTGGTTAATGAGCCTTGTTTAACAGTGGAGGCTCACGTGTTTGAACATTTACTGCCAACTAGAGTTTTGCCCCTTTTTGCAGGAGACTGGGTGCCAGCTTCCTACCATTCACAGGATTCAAGGCTTTAAGCTTTTTCAGAAGCCTGAAGTGTTAAATCTCAAGTTATGTTTGAATAGCCAGGATTATTCTTTTAAGTTTGAATGTGATCTGTTACCTGGGTCTTCTATGGAACTAAGGCAAAATAAATTTCATCTTCTTGAAGGACTCATGCATGTTGGAGGTAATATTACTTAAGAAATTTTTTGAGCAATCGGCCTTCTTTCACCCATTCAGTCATTTAAGGCATTTATTGCTGGCTAAATAGAAGAGAATATAAAGATGTGTCTCTATTTGGTGTCTAGTTGGGAAAATTATAGAAAAATGCAAAACAACTTACAAATTATAGATTGTGGAGTGCAAACTATGTGAATACCAAGGGAGTGCAAAGTTAGGAAGTAGTGGAAATCAGGTTGATCAGGGAGGAGTTTTTCAAGAAGCTGAGTCTTGAGCCAGGTCTCCAAGGAAGTGATGGACATTGGCAGGGATGAGTCAAGAGGGTATTCCTGGCAGAGGAAGAACAGAAGGGAAGGGGTGGGGAGTGGAGGTAGGAAGGGGCCAGTCATCAAACTGACTGAGGGGCCAGAAGTCCAGCTTGGCAAAGTGATTTTCACTTTTTCCTAAATCTGCTAGTAAACATTTGGGAAATTATTAGTTTCCAAGTAAATATTTTAATGTGCTCTAATTGTGAAATTCCAGTGTCCCACCTTATAATATCCTATTTATAAATCTTATTTATATTTCACTTAGGTGGGGCTAGGCACTACTCAGAAATTAGTGTTAATAAAAGGAGTACAATTATAAATTGTGGCAGTGTGGGTGGTGTGTGTGTAAAAAAAGAAAAAGTTGCCATAAATGTGTATCTTGAAATTGTGCTAGCTAAGAATTTGCTTATAAATTCTTAGAGCCAGAATACTGACTGTAGTACTATTTATGTGGTGCTCAGTGGTGATGGGCAGATGTTACCTCTGTTAACCCCATATCTATATTTTGTAAATCCAGTTTTTTTTAGATATAATTTGAACCTGGTACTCATACCGCTTAAATAAAAATCTTCTAGTAAACACTTAATAGTATTCATTAATCTAAAATATGCTGCATGTGCTTTTAGAAGGAGGCTTTACAAATTACATTTAGTGAACGTCTGTTTACCTAACACAGGTTCTACCTTGTTTTCCCATTTTCTAAAAGACAAGACATTTTTGTTCTTATGTGTGTGAAGAGGTGTGAAACGTAACTTTAAAAATCAAAGGATATAAAAATAAAATTGCTTATAATATGCAGAACCACTGTAAACAGTGATTTCATAGAATCAGTCAAATATTTAAAACTGAGAGCTAGTGACTCATCCAGGAAGGCTACTTTTAAAAGATAGATTTTTATGCTTAGCCCTTAGAGTTTTAGAACTGAATGATCCTTCCATTTGATGTGTCAAAACTTGAAAAGCTACCTTAACATAGCACAGTGATGCTCTTGTGGTGCGTGCAGGGAATTTTAGGCATGCCTTTATCACCCCCAGGCAAAGCAAAGCTTTGGTTGCCTGTGGTTAGGAAACCCAGTGAACTGAAGGTTTGTTTTTTTTTTTTTTTTAATTTCATGGATTTGTAGGGATTATTCATTCATACATCAAACGTTTATACAGCTCTTCCACTTGCCAGAGGCACTTAAAGATAGTCTGATTTCTGCCCTCAGGAAGTTTGGAGTTGAGATAAGAGGGGGTTAAGAAATAGACCTGCTAAGGGCTAAAAGTTATGACCAACATAGATAGCATATTAAAAAGCAGAGACATCACTTTGCCAACAAAGGTCTGTCTGGTCAAGGCTATGGTTTTTCCCGTGGTCATGTATGGATGTGAGAGTTGGACTGTGAAGAAAGCTGATCGCCGAAGAATTGATGCTTTTGAACTGTGGTGTTGGAGAAGACTCTTGAGAGTCCCTTGGACTGCAAGGAGATCCAACCAGTCCATTCTAAAGGAGATGAATCCTGGGTGTTCATTGGAAGGACTGATGCTAAAGTTGAAACTCCAATACTTTGGCCACCTCATGCGACGAGTTGACTCACTGGAAAAGACTGATGCTGGGAGGGATTGGGGGCAGGAGGAGAAGGGGATGACAGAGAATGAGAGGGCTGGATGGCATCACCAACTCAGTGGACATGCTGTGATTCATGGGGTCGCAAAGAGTCGGACACGACTGAATGACTGAACTGAACGGAAGGGCTAAAAACAGTGAGAATACAACTCTGGAGAGGGTTCAGTACAAAGAAAGACCCTTGTGGGCATCAGAGGTTGAGGATGCCCAAGAAAAGGTTGATGGAGAAGTTCAAGTTTGAATCAAGCCTTCCAAGGAGAGAGCTGCCACCAATAAAGACAAGTGAGAGACCTGAAGAAGTCATTTTGCCCAGGGAAGTTAGAGCACAAATGAGGGCTTTGTGGTCAGCTAGACCAGGGTATGTTTCTGGCTAGTGGTTTGTAACCCCTAGGCAAGTTACTCAACCTTGCTGCGCCTTAGTTTCCTCATCTGTAAAACCAGGTTGATATTAACACCTCTTCACAGGGCTGCTGTTCATTTGACAGTTTATGTGCCGGGAGCCTTTCGGGGAACTGGGAATAGAAGCAGTAAACAGTAATGAAAACAAAGTGTGAATAAGAAAGGTAGGACTGGGTTGTGAAGGTGTGCTGCAAGTTAACAAAGACACTCAGAATAGCCAGAATATCAAGTTGTTAAAATCCAGGGTCCGTTTTACTTGAAATACGTGATAAGAATAAGTTATTTTAGGTGAACAGGTCAAGAATGATTTTGCATTTCTTACGTGCAAACCCCTTTTTCTAATCTTGTTTTCCTGTCATCCCTCTTGTAGGCCAACTTTTTTATCCTTAAATTTTGCATTTACTTGTCCATCCCTCTGATTGTTTCTGTTCCTTCACACTTGCTGCTCAGAACCTTAAAACTTGCTAATAACCTTGTATTTGGAGTTTTGACTAGTGTCTGATGTTAAGATATACAGAGATACACAGATTCTCAGCATAAAGGGGTGACTACTCTTCCATCATATTGTATGAGTTAAACTATATCTGTGTGTTAGAGATAGTCTATCTGGAAAGCTTCTAGAATTTATATTTGAATTAGACTACACATCGAAAAGTGTTCCAGAGGAGTTTAGGAAATACAGAATGGTGTTCAACATAAGATCTGAAATTTGAGAAAAGAATCAGTAAATTTTTGAACCAATTCTCTTTGGAATATTGCTGAAAAATCATCTTCTATTGTGTAACTATGATTCTAAAATTATTGTTATCAAATCTATGGCAAAGAAAATAGTTAAGTATATCGAGGAAGTAGACTGACGAGAAATTTAATTTTAGAGTTGAAAATAATTTTTGTGTCTAGAATAGTTTGAGATTTTGAGTGTCATATATGATGGATGCTTTGTGTATGTTAAAGGACATGTAACTGCTGATGTTATTAGGCTGCTCATTTGAAGAAGCTAGTTTGGGTTCTTGGAGAAGGCAATGGCACCCCACTCCAGTACTCTTGCCTGGAAAATCCCATGGACAGAGGAGCCTGGTAGGCTACAGTCCATGGGGTCACGAAGAGTCGGACACGACTGAGCGCCTTCATTTTCACTTTTCACTTTCATGCATTGGAGAAGGAAATGGCAACCCACTCCAGTGTTCTTGCCTGGAGAATCCCAGGGATGGGGGAGCCTGGTGGGCTGCCGTCTATGGGGTCGCACAGCGTCGGACACGACTGAAGCGACTTAGCAGTATTAGCAGTTTGGGTTCTTACACTGCTGTTTTCTTCACTGTGTGTTGAAAAGTTAGAGAGTCTTCTAGAGAAAACATTTTATATTTTTTTTGAGACTTTGCCATATATATTTATCAGTCTGTGTCTTAAAGAACCACTAAATTGTCAGGACATTTTATGTTTCTGGGTTTTGTTTTTTTTTGACTAACCTCATTGTGTTTCATTTGAGTGATTAAGCATGTTTATATAAGCAGCCATATCTTTGTAACCAGATTATTTCTTATAGAGTCCCCTTTCTTGCTAAAATATGCTCTCTAAATTATTAGAAAAATATGAGAAATTTATTGGTTCTAATACAGACTGGTTATGAAAATTCCAGGAGCATTTTTGGAAACCAGCCCTGGGCTTTAATTTAGATCTCAACTGTAACTCAGAACTTCAACTGATGTATTCCCTGGTCTATAGTCCTTCAAGGATAAAGGTTACTTTACTTTGTGATCAGATGTGTATCTTGTTCCTGAGGGATGAGGGCTTGTGGCTATGGAACAGTGTTCTGCTGGCCTTAGCAGACTGGGTCATTTGAGGATTCAGTCACTGTCCTTAGCTAGGCTAGCATACTCTCCTCACCAGCTGAACAAATGATGCTGCTTGCTTGCATTTCCCACTGAATAGCATGACAGTGCCTTAAGTTTTTACCCGGGTTTTAAAATTATACGTGCATTTTCATGTGTATTTTCTCATTTGACCTTTACACCGTCCTTTGAGGCTGATGTTGATTGCACTGAAGTTCATTCATGTTAAGTGAGTTACTGAATGTCTCAGAATTTCTCTTTATTTTTAGAGGGAAAATGTTCATGTTTGTTGTGAGCATGAGGAAAAGTCTTACCTGGAATTTTAAAAATTGTAAAGAAAAAAAAAAAGTCTTATCTTGCAGATGAAAACTTAATGACCGAAGAGGTCAAATAAGCATAAGCATGTTTAAGGCCATCTAACTAACCAGTTATGGAACTTGGACTAAGACCCAAGTTAGTTCACTGCTGTCTCCCTTGTACCATGATATCTCAACCAGTCAGGCAGAACTTCGGGCATCTCAGGTGCATCATTATGTTGCAGTGTGTTGTGAGAGATCAGTGTGCAAAAGAAGCTGAAGGCGTTCGGTCCCTGGCATCAGAGAACTTCAACTGAAACTAGGGAGAGAAAACCACCCAATAGAGAGTAATTGCTGCAATGTGTAGTACTCATTCTTCAAGAATTCTCTGAAGAGGTGATCCACTGGGGAATGGAAGAGTCAAGTGTGACCTCATGGGGAAAGGATAATTTTGTCTGAGCTTGAAGGATGAGTTGCTTCTCTGTAGTTGGAAGGCAGTTCAACGTGAGGAGGTAACATGCGCAGAAGCTAAAAAAAGCATGAAGTGAGAATAGGAATGAACTTGGGGGAAGAAAATTAAGCCAAGAAGATAAATTGAAACCAGATTATGCAAGGCCTTGAAATCAAGCCAAGGAATTTGGACCTTTTTCATTCTGTCAGACTTAAGTATCTACTGCAAGTGAGGTGTTGCGGTAGATGCTGGGAACTCAAAATTGGGAGTAATCCCTGCCCTTTAGGCTTGTAGGGAAGCAATTACTCAGGCTGTGATAAATGTTTTAAAAGAGATGAGAACATGGTGCCCTGGAAGCAGAGGTAGAAGTGCAAAGGAGACGGCCTATCAAAGGTAGGAAAGTGATGAATAGCTGGTGTGTGGAGAGAAGTGAAGCGTGGGAAGGGTGTAGCAGCAGAGCAGGCTGGAAAGATGGGCAGAGACCAGATTGGTAAGTGTCTCGTGGGCAGTGCCAAGCAGTGGTCTCTAAGTGGAGTTTATGTTTGCAACCTAAAAGAACTTTAGTTGTATTAGTGTTTAACGTATAAATAACCCTGGTTCTCTTCCTCAGTCTTATAAGACAGTGACATTTCATACTTGATACACAGGGTGATGTCTCCAGGGAAGAGTGAAAGCTTCACAGAGCACAGGAGTTGAGAGTGGTGACTTTATTAATTTTTCTGCTCCTGTCATTGCAACTTATTACTTGAGCCTGGTTGAATGGATTTATGATATATTATCTGCTTTTAACTGCATTTATCTTTACAAAGTGAACAGGTGGCCTAAAGATTTGCACAGAGAAACCTTGGATTCACAATAATTCTAGCAATACAAATAATAACAAAAAAGTAGAGTTTTACTTTTCTCCTGGTAGGAACTCTGTCACATTTCAGGGTAATCCTGTCTGTTAAGACATCAGCCTAAAAAATGAAATCATCAAGAAGAGTATTTGAAATGTGGATTAACACATTACCATTAATAATGAACCTTAATAATGAACTGTATGAGGCTGTATTGTACTTTGAATCATACAGTAGCTAATGATGGCATGACTTCATCAGGGATATATTTAGTGTATTTATTTCATCTTTATCTCATTCATTCTTGATGTTTGTGTCTTGTATATGTTTTATAATGCATATGCTTTAACAAATATTCGTAGGATGAGCACGTAGACTCACATATTTACTGATGGGTGTGTACTATCAAGAGTTTTAGACCTAGCAAGCCACCCAGGTTGTTAAAGTGCTTTAAATAAGGAGTGCTTTAAACAAAGGAGCAATCTGTCAGAAAGAATGGCAGATGCAGAGTGTAGGAGCTCAAGAATATGAGGTCAGGGAAAGCACTTAGGAGCCTGTTGCGACACCTTAAGGCTAGTGAGACTGGATAGGACAGTTATGAAGCTAAAAGATATTAGGTAGATAGACGTGGTGGTTCTAAATGATGTTTGGAGACTGAGGGGGAGAGGAAAAGAGAGAGAGGATAACTCCTAGATGTCTGGCCTGGGAAAGTGGATAACTGTGAAACCAGAATGAATGGGGGAGGAACTAGTTTTTTTACGGGGAAGAGAAGTTTGGTTTTGGACTTGTAGAATTTGAGTCACCTGTGTGACATCCTGGTGCAGAAGGCTGGTACAGGTCTGTAGTCAAGAGAAATGTCAGAAATGAGCTGAAGATTCATGAGATGTTAGTGTGGGAGTGGTGATTGATGCCATAAGTGTCCATGTAATCGTTAGGAGAGTACAAATTAAAAAGAGAAGTAGGGACAGGATGGAACCCTGCAGAACTGCTCTATTTAAAAGCAGGAGTGGAGGAACAGAAATCTGGAAAGAAGTGGTTTCAAAAGGAGGAGGTGATCAGTATCTTAAGGTGCTGGAGAAGTGAAGAAGGAAACAGAAGACCATTGGATTTGGTGATTAGAGAACAAGATCATGAGAGTTCTCTTAAGAGCAGTTTCTGCTGAGTGACAGGAGCAGAGAGCAGTGAATAGACCGTACTTCTCAGCTTCTAAAGCTTCTCAGAAAAATAAGCGCCACAAAGGTGGTAACTAGAGTTGAATAAAGTATCCAAGAAGAATCCTACTTTTGTAGTTGTTTGGTTCTTGTTTTAAGGGAAAGAACTGCAACCTATTTGTACAGTAAGGAGAAAAAGCCAGCAGAGAAGGGAGAGGTTGAAGAGATAGAAGGGATGGGGAACTGATGCAATCCATTCTCGAGCCAGGAAGTGACATGATGGGAACAGAATTTTGGATTGGCAGCAGTGGATGCACTGGATACAATGCAAGAGGAAAGACCAAAGGTAGGAAAAAGTACAGCTGTTGCAGAGAAGAGGAGCCCAAAGCAGAGATGGTAACCACTGGAGGGGGTGGCAGTGGTGGCACTGGGAACAGTGGCAGGTTCAATTCAAGAAACATTTCAAAGCAGGTGATTTCTTGCCAGGGAATAGCAGAATCCACCTGGGACCTTTTCCTGCCCAGATAGCCTCCTTCTGACTGCCTGGGACACCCAAAATTTGGACACTTGTAGAGAATCTCTGGCCTCTGTTACTAGCACAGGAATTTGATCCCTCAGAGTCGTTGGAGTGGAAACTGGAGAGCCACTCTTTTGAAGGAAGAAATGACAGGATGTGGGGGTAGATTGGATATAGTGAATTAACTCTGGGACAGAGACAGCAGAAGCACTCAGCCATGTTATAAAGCCCTTAGGCAGTGTAACTCTTGTCAGCTGGCTGTGGGGATTGAGAAGAAAAATTTTAGTTTATAAACATCACATCTAGTCACATGGCATAAGAACATATTCTTCCTTTAAAGGTTTTATCCCCCTAGATTAATGAAAAGAGTTTTGGGCTTTTTCTGGAGAAATGATGGTATATTTGGATGAATTTAATATTTTGTATCTGGAGAAGTAACAGTTGATTTAGTTACTTAAGTGCCATTTTAAGGAATATGCACCGAGTCCTTCATAAAATGTGTTTGATTTCAGTGTGAAAACAAAAATTCGTGAAATAATTCTGTATGTAAACAGAGTGCCGGTGATTATGATACCAGATTTTAAAACAGTAGAGTTGCAAAACTCAAATTTGGTTTGGTTTCTGTGATCCAGCTCCCATAACATTGCTAGAATGATTCGACATGTAACTAGTGAAGAATACGTGAAGTGCAACCTTTTATTTTGGCCAAACCTCGTGGTTTGCTGATCTTAGTACCCCATGAGTGAAAGTGAAAACCCTAACCACCAGACTGCCAGGAAATTCCCAAAGTGCAGCTTTTTACAAAAATTACTTTGACTTTTCTGCAACATTTTTTTCTTTCTACCGTCTTCTACTTTTGTTTTTAATTTTGCAAGTATTTCAGAATGCTTTATGAAAGTAAAGTTGATGGGATAGAGAGATGAGAAAGTTGAATCTTTAAATTTAATTAAGCTGTCGTATATATAAAATATTTACACCTCACACTTGGAAATTGGGAAGTTTTGATTTTTCATTGAGACAAAGGTTTATTTTTGGTAAAATCAGTTGATAACGAGTTTTTTGCTGTTTTTTTTTTTAAGAAAAGATAATGCACGTGTGTTATTCAAGGCTTTTTTGATTTCACCACCAGTTCAAACTGAAGGGTGAAAGTATTGGAAAGATATAGACGGGTCTCGGGACTCCAGGAAAAGCTAAGCAGCCAGGCCTCAGAAATGTCAAGTGGCCCAGGCGGTGCTGAGGACTACATTTTCCACGTTTGCTCATGTCTCCTCATCTCAGAGCTTCTCTGCTTCTCTCTGAGAACATTCTTTTGCAACAGCTTTGTTCTAGTCCTTTTATGGTTTCACTTTTTTACGTTTAACTCTTTACATCAGGTTTATTTTGATATAGGTATGCAAGAGATTCCACTCTCTACGCTTTTCCAAATAGTTAATGATTGTCTCAGCATTTATCAAATAAACCTCTTGTATGCACTGTCTGCTAGACTGATGGGGCTGCCTGGAGTGCCATGTGGGGAAAGATTCCAAAGTCATATCTGGGTGCAGCAGGACAGTCTGTGCTTAACTTGGGCTGTCTGCAATGAGTCTGCAGCGTTGAGGTACACAATAAACATGCCACCTACCTGCCACCATAGGAATGACCCATTCTTCCTTCACTGATTTGAATTGCACCATTGTTTATATGTTTAATTTTTATATTCTGTGATCTGATTCTGGACTTTTTATTTGAGTGTTTTTTAACCACACTGTATGTTGTAACTTTAACAGTTAATCGCTGATCATTCAAGTAGATTACACCAGTCAAGAAGAATTTGGAAAAATAACAATGAATAATTAGAGGCTGGCATAATTACTTATTTATCCAGATAAATTTTGGAGTGATTTTATCATTTCTTAAAAAATATCCGTTGGGATTTTGATTAAAATTGCATTAAATCCATAAATTAATTTTTAAGAGAACTGAGATCTTTGTAATATCTCTTTCCCAGTCAGAAGTATTGGACCTCACTCATATATTCCAGGCATGTGGCAGGAGATAATGGGATGTTCCAGTTGGCCAGGCCTAAATCACATGGGAGTTTCTCAAAAGATAATCAAGCTGATGTTACCAAAAAAAGGGGGGATGGATGGTAGGCAGACATAAACAACCGACTCTCACTCCAACGTTCTTAAACCACCAGAGGTTCGTATTAGAGATTAAATGAGAAACTACCATATTAGTTAAGAGATTTAGAAACTTTATAAACAGCTGTAAAAGGAAAGCAAGAATACCTTTCCTTGGGTACAGGCGAGCTAGTTGAAGCATTTCAAAGATTCTTGAAACTCCAAAGTGCATAATAAATTATTAGTCTCAGCATTCTCTTTTGAACATAAATTTTATATACATTTCAAGCAACTTCTCAAGATTGTATTATGATTATCGTTTTATAACTAGGGAAAGAAAACTATCTAGAGCTTACAGACGGGCCCTGACATTAGAGGTAGACTGGGATGGAGAAAAATCTTTGTCTATTAGAACAGACATAGACAGTTTTTTTAGTAAGAATTATTTTGGTTTGCAGAAACCCAAACCAAACGAAGCAGAAGTGGAATGTATTGCCTCATATAACTGCTAAGACTGGGGGTGGATCTAGGTTTAGGTCCAGAGGGATCCAAAGGCTCAAATTATCTTGGCTGCAACATCTGCTGTGGAGAATCTAATTCTGTGTAGTCAGCTAAGATGGCGCCAGCAGTTGTAGGAATGTATTGCCCTAACTTAATAACCCCTTTCAAAAAGGAAAGTTTTTATTCTAGCACCTGCAGTTTCTGGGAAGGACTCTGATTAACTCTACTTTGTCTACCCTTGGGACATATCTCTGTTTCCACAATGGTGGAGACTATAATCTAGGCTTGCCTCATGTACCCATCCTTGATGTGTTGAGATCGGCAGCATCACCAAACTATGAAATGTGGACTGGAGTGGATGCTAAGCAAACTCATGTTCATGATAATAATGCAGACTTTGAAGCTAGAGTGCTTGAAATCTTTTTGTAGCTAAATTGTAAAGTTTTTAAAAATTAAAACAATAGAAATAAGTAATAATGACATTATCAAGCCCTTTCCTCTGCTAAGCTGTTTACATGCATTGTCACAGTTTAACAGCCCTGTGAGGCAGGTATCATCATGACTGTCTTAAATATGAAGAAATTGAAGCCTGCAGAGATTAAATAATTTGCCCAAAGTTGCAGCACCTGGATGGTAGAGGCACAGATTTATCAGACTCCACAGCTGCTGCTATTTACTGTTTTAATAGATTGCTTCTCCGGTGAATCAGTTTAAGAAGCTAGCAAGCCTGAAGACCAATAGAATTTATCACTATGATTGGCTTCATGTGCAGGAAGTCATGCTCTTGATTCTGGGTTGTTGCATCGGTTCTCTGAAGGTTATTATTGTTAGTGCCTCCCAGTCTTTGATTTTCCATGCCAGGCACAAATAGATAGCTGTACGTGATTAGTCAGTTCATTGAATACGAACATTTCTGCTGGACACTTGAAGAAGTAGAAAGAAAACATAAGTCCCACCACCCTTACCTCCAAGTGGCTTTATAAATGCTAATAAACTGACGTAAGTTAATCTCGATTGTCTCATACATGTTATACAAGCGATAGACAAATGCTGAGAGAACTTGCAGTGCAGGAATGACCGACAATAGAAATGCGTTTCTCTCAGGTGTGAGGGGCAGGCTGTGGAATGGGCGTGAGAGGGCTGCAGGATGAAGGTATATTATTAATTTCTTCAAAGACTATTGATTACATGCTAGAATTAAACTGCATTTATTTTTATTTTATTTTGGCCACACTGTCGGGCTTGTGGGGTCTTAATTTCCTGACCAGGGATTGAACCCGGGCTGCGGGCAGTTAAAGCACAGAGTCCTAACCACTGGACCACCAAGGAATTCTGTGAACTGCATTTATTTTTGCAGTGAACATAAAGTAAAAGTAACTGAAAAAATTAAGCTGACTCTTTGTTGTTCAGTCATTCAGTCATGTCTGACTCTCTGCAACCCCATGGACTGCAGCACGCCAGTCTTCCCTCTCCTTCACCATCTCCTGGGGCTTGCTCAAACTCATGTCTGTTGAATTGGTGATGCCATGCAACCATCTCATCCTCTGTCATCCCCTTCTCTTCCTGCCTTCAGTCTTTCCCAGCATCAGCCAAAACAGCAACAAAAACTAAAGTGAAATTCTACAAATCATTGCTCATAACAGATGTTTTAATATTGGTCTACTTTGTCCATTTACAGTACAATAGAGTTGATTTATATACTTGTTAATTTCATCTTAGGATGCAGAATAATGACAGTCCTGACATGAGGAGTGTAAAGCATTTATACTGGAAAATAAAGAAGTGTAATAGTTTTAAATGCTAGCAAGCTGATTTGTAGCAGCCAGGTCTGGCAGGTATTCTCAGAAAGTCAAATTTGTAGGGTTTTTCCCCCACAATATATTTTGATAAGAAACATGTTTTCTTGAATGTTTTTCCTCTGCTCTCTTTAAGGAGATTGTGGTTGGAGAAAGATCTCAATTTGCTCTTATTTCTTTACCACCCACCAGTTTCCTCCCACTAGTCTCCATTTATTTCTCATATTCCCTCCTACTTCCTCTGTGCTTGGGACTCAAGAGAAGTCTTTGGGATCTTTAAGCATCTCCGCCCTTAGGGATATAGTCATAGAAACTGAGTCTTGTACCAAAAATGCTTAGGTCCCAAATTGAAGCATGAGAAGACAAGATACTTAGGAAAAATTAAAAAATACAGCAAAGCATTTCTAGTGGCCATTAACTCCCTATGTGACCTTGGAAAAAATATTAGCATTACAAGCCTTGCATTTCTTATCTATTAAAAATAAAATGCCTTTTAGTTCTCATATTTTATAGTTCTAATATGAGATAGAGAATGCACAGTTACAGTTACTATAAACTGACTATATAAATAGATGGATTGTCAGAGAGGATATAATCCAATTAATTTTCATAGTAAAGATATTCTAAATATAGTGAAGCTCTCTGATCATTCAGATGGAACCTCAGCATTTATGATACTTCATTCTGTACTTTATTTATTTATTGACTGTACCTGAAGGCATGCAAGAGTTTTTAGTTCCCCTGACCAGGGATGGAATCTGTGTCCCCTGCAGTGGAAGTATGGAGTTCTAACCACTGGACCATCAGGGAATTCCCTCAACTTTATTGTTGAGAGAGAGACACAGAAGTGCCAGATAAGAGATTTGCAGAAAAATCAGCTTTTGCTCTTCTGTTGTTGTTTAGTCGTGTCTACCTCTCATTATAACTAGTAACTAATCTCCTTTAGAACAACATAGGCAACATTTATTAAGCTATCTTTTACTCTAAGCAGAGGAGAATCACTTAAGGAAGAAAGAAAACGGAGCGATCTAGATTACAATGAATTTTGCCACTGATTACTGTGTAACCTGAGGTTTGTTCTTTGTTCTTCAGTGAGCAAGGGCAAGACTATCTTAATGAATATTGCAAAGAAAAACCAAAACCTGGGACTTAGATGCCAAATAATCCCTTCTTCTTTGCCCTTTTTAGTATGCCCTTTATTATATTTATTTGTGTTGACCATTACTGTCGGAATTTAGACGTCAAAGAGTAGAACACAGCTGCCTGAACAACAGCAGTGAGGAAGATGAATGGAGTTGGGGGGAGGTTCATGGGGGCAAAACTGAACAAATAGGACAGAATTCTAAGATGGATAAAGTTGAGTTATGTGAGTGTTCATCATACTGTACTCTATGTGTTTAAACATATTTTCGATATTTCACAGTTTTTAAAATTCAGATAAAGTTTAGACAACCGTCCAGTTTTTCTTTATGCTGGATCGCTTAATTGTCACTTTGATTCTGACTTCTTAACATTAAAAAAAAGTTGAAGTATAATTCACATGCAATAATGTGTTGTTAGTTGTTCATTTCAATGAATTTTTAGCATTTTATACACCTGTGTAACCACTACATAAGCTATAGAACTATTTCTCTCACCTCCAGAAAGTTCCCTCGTGGCCATTTCCAGTCAATTCCTTTCCCCACCCTACCCCTCAGTTCAGTCGCTCAGTCGTGTCCGACTCTCCGCGACCCCATGAATCACAGCACGCCAGGCCTCCCTGTCCATCACCAACTCCCGGAGTTCACTCAAACTCATGTCCACAGAGTCGGTGATGCCATCCAGCCATCTCATTCTCCGTCGTCCCCTTCTCCTCCCGCCCCCAACCTTTCCCAGCATCAGAGTCTTTTCCAGTGAGTCAACTCGTCGCATGAGGTGGCCAAAGTATTGCAGTTTCAGCTTTAGCATCAGTCCTTCCAATGAACATCCAGGATTGATCTCCTCCAGAATGGACTGGTTGGATCTCCTTGCAGTATAAGGGACTCTCAAGAGTCTTCTCCAACACCACAGTTCAAAAGCATCGATTCTTCGGCGGTCAGCCTTCTTCACAGTCCAACTCTCACATCCATACATGACCACGGGAAAAACCATTGCCTTGACTAGACGGACCTTGGTTGGCAAAGTAATGTCTCTGCTTTTTAATATACTATCAAGGTTGGTCATAACTTTCCTTCCAAGGAGCAAGCGTCTTTTAATTTCATGGCTGCAATCAGCATCTGCAGTGATTTTGGAGCCCAAAAAAATAAAGTCTGACACTGTTTCCACTGTTTTTCCATCTATTTCCCATGAACTGATGGGACCAGATGCCATGATCTTTGTTTTCTGAATGTTGAGCTTCAAGCCAATCTTTTCACTCTCCTCTTTCACTTTCATCAAGAGGCTTTTGAGTTCCTCTTCACTTTCTGCCATAAGGGTAGTGTCATCTGCATATCTGAGGTTATTGATATTTCTCCCGGCAATCTTGATTCCAGCTTGTGCTTCTTCCAGCCCAGCGTTCCTCATGATGTACTCTGCATATAAGTTAAATAAGCAAGGTGACAATATACAACCTTGACGTACACCTTTTCCTATTTGGAACCAGTCTGTTGTTCCATGTCCAGTTCTAACAGTTGCTTCCTGACCTGCATACAGGTTTCTCAAGAGGCAGGTCAGGTGGTCTGGGATTCCCATCTCTTTCAGAATGTTCCACAGTTTATTGTGATCCACACAGTCAAAGGCTTTGGCATAGTCAATAAAGCAGAAATAGAAGTTTTTCTGAAACTCTCTTGCTTTCTCCATGATCCAGCGGATGTTGGCAATTTGATCTCTGGTGCCTCTGCCTTTTCTAAAACCTGCTTGAACATCTGGGAGTTCACGGTTTACATACTGCTGAAGCCTGGCTTGGAGAATTTTGAGCATGACTTTACTAGCGTGTGAGATGAGTGCAATTGTGCGGTAGTTTGAGCATTCTTTGGCATTGCCTTTCTTTGGGATTGGAATGAAGACTGACCTCTTCCAGTCCTGTGGCCACTGCTGAGTTTTCCAAATCTGCTGGCATATTGAGTGCAGCACTTTCACAGCATCATCTTTCAAGACTTGAAATAGCTCAACTGGAATTCCATCACCTCCACTAGCTTTGTTCGTAGTGATGCTTTCTAAGGCCCACTTGACTTCACATTCCAAGATGTCTGGCTCTAGGTCAGTGATCACGTTATCGTGACTATCTCGGTCGTGAAGATCTTTTTTGTACAGTTCTTCTGTGTATTCCTGCCACCTCTTTTTAATATCTTCTGCTTCTGTTAGGTCCATACCATTTCTGTCCTTTATCGAGCCCATCTTTGCATGAAATGTTCCCTTGGAATCTCTAATTTTCTTGAAGAGCTCTCTTGTTTTTCCTATTCTGTTGTTTTCCTCTATTTCTTTGCATTGATCACTGAGGAAGGCTTTCTTATCTCTCCTTGCTATTCTTTGGAACTCTGCATTCAGATGCTTATATCTTTCCTTTTCTCCTTTGCTTTTCGCCTCTCTTCTTTTCACAGCTATTTGTAAGGCCTCCTCAGACAGCCATTTCGCTCTTTTGCATTTCTTTTCCATGGGGATGGTCTTGGTCCCTGTCTCCTGTACAATGTCACGAACCTCCGTCCAGAGTTCATCAGGCACTCTATCAATCAGATCTAGTCCCTTAAATCTATTTCTCACTTCCACTGTATAATCATAAGGAATTTGATTGAGGTCATATCTGAATGGTCTAGAGGTTTTCCCTACATTCTTCAATTTAAGTCTGAACTTCGCAATAAGGAGTTCATGATCTGAGCCACAGTCAGCTCCTGGTCTTGTTTTCGCTAACTGTATACAGCTTCTCCATCTTTGGTTGCAAAGAATATAATCAATCTGATTTCGGTGTTGACCATCTGGTGATGTCCATGTGTAGAGTCTTCTCTTGTGTTGTTGGAAGAGGGTGTTTGCTATGACCAGTGCATTCTCTTGACAAAACTCTATTAGCCTTTGCCCTGCTTCATTCCGTGCTCCAAGGCCAAATTTGCCAGTTACTCCAGGTGTTTCTTGACTTCCTACTTTTGCATTCCAGTCCCCTATAATGAAAAGGACATCTTTTTTGGGTGTTAGTTCTAAAAGGTCTTGTAGGTCTTCATAGAACCGATTAACTTCGGCTTCTTCAGCATTACTCGTTGGGGCATAGGCCTGGATTACTGTAATATTGAATGGTTTGCCTTGGAAACGAACAGAAATCATCCTGTCATTTTTAAGATTGCATCCAAGTACTGCATTTCGGATTCTTTTGTTGACCATGATGGCTACTCCATTTCTTCTAAGGGATTCCTGCCCACAGTAGTAGATATAATGGTCGTCTGAGTTAAATTCACCCATTCCAGTCCATTTTAGTTCACTGATTCCTAGAATGTCAACGTTCACTCTTGCCATCTCCTGTTTGACCACTTCCAATTTGCCTTGATTCATGGACCTAACATTCCAGGTTCCTATGCAATACTGCTCTTTACAGCACCGGACCTTGCTTCTATCACTGGTCACGTCCACAACTGGGTTCTGGTTTTGCTTTTGCTCCATCCCTTTATTCCTTCTATAGTTATTTCTCCACTGAGCTCCAGTAGCATACTGGGCACCTACTGACCTGGGGAATTCCTCATTCAGTATCCTATCATTTTGCCCTTTGTTACTGTTCATGGGGTTCTCAAGGCAAGTATACTGAAGTGGTTTGCCATTCCCTTCTCCAGAGGACCACATTCGGCTGTGGTCCATGTGATCAGATTGGCTAGTTTCCTGTGATTATGATATCAGTCTGTCCGCCCTCTGGTGCCCCCTAGCAGTACCTACCGTCTTATTTGGGTTTCTCTTACCTCGGTAGTGGAAAATCTCTTCACAGCCGCTCCAGCAAAGTGCAGCCGCTGTACCTTACCTTGGGTGAGGGGTATCTCCTCGAGGCCGCCCCTCCTGACCTTGAATGCGGAGTAGCTCCTCTCGGCCCTCCTGCGCCCGCGCAGCCACCGCCTGTTGGACGTGGGGTAGCTCCTCTCGGCCGCCGGCCCTGGCCTCAGGCGTGGGGTAGCTCCTCACGGCCGCACCTCTTTGCGTGGCTCGTTGCGCCGGGGCCGGCGTCTCTCGCGTCGCGTCTGCGCCGGCGGGGCCGGCGTCTCTCGCGTCGCGTCTGCGCCGGCGGGGCCGGCGTCTCTCGCGTCGCGTCTGCGCCGGCGGGGCCGGCGTCTCTCGCGTCGCGTCTGCGCCGGCGGGGCCGGCGTCTCTCGCGTCGCGTCTGCGCCGGCGGGGCCGGCGTCTCTCGCGTCGCGTCTGCGCCGGCGGGGCCGGCGTCTCTCGCGTCGCGTCTGCGCCGGCGGGGCCGGCGTCTCTCGCGTCGCGTCTGCGCCGGCGGGGCCGGCGTCTCTCGCGTCGCGTCTGCGCCGGCGGGGCCGGCGTCTCTCGCGTCGCGTCTGCGCCGGCGGGGCCGGCGTCTCTCGCGTCGCGTCTGCGCCGGCGGGGCCGGCGTCTCTCGCGTCGCGTCTGCGCCGGCGGGGCCGGCGTCTCTCGCGTCGCGTCTGCGCCGCCGGGGCCGGCGTCTCTCGCGTCGCGTCTGCGCCGCCGGGGCCGGCGTCTCTCGCGTCGCGTCTGCGCCGCCGGGGCCGGCGTCTCTCGCGTCGCGTCTGCGCCGCCGGGGCCGGCGTCTCTCGCGTCGCGTCTGCGCCGCCGGGGCCGGCGTCTCTCGCGTCGCGTCTGCGCCGCCGGGGCCGGCGTCTCTCGCGTCGCGTCTGCGCCGCCGGGGCCGGCGTCTCTCGCATCGCGTCCCTAGGTAACCATTTTTTAATTTCTTTCTATTCTTTTTTTTCCTAGATTTTGTTTGTTTTTGGCTGTGCTGGGTCTTCATTGCTTTGTGCATTTGTAAGTGTGTGTGTGTGTACAGGCTTTCTCTAGGTGCAGCGAGCAAGGGCTTCTCATTGCAGTGGCTTTTCTTGTGGAGCACAGGCTCTAGGGCACACAGGCTCATAGCCTCTAGGGCGGGAGCTCACTAGTTGTGGCACATGGGCTTAGTTGCTCTGAGGCATGTGGAATCTTTCTGGATCATGGATGGAAGTCACGTTGCCTACGTTGGCAGGTGGAGTCCTATCCACTGTGCCATGAGGTAAGTCCCAGTTTTGTCTTTTCTTGAAATTTATTGGAATGGAATCAACAGTGTCAAAGTCTCTTTACCTAAATTTTTACTGGGTTTATCTCTTTGGTGTTGGTTTATAGAACTCTTTATATATTCTAGACATTAATCTATTGTCAGGTGTCTGTGTTGTAACTATTTTTTCAATCCTGTATTTTGTCTACTCAACTTCTCTATTTTTTTTAAGCTGTAAAATTGCCAGTTTTATTCCTCTGTCTTATAGATCAAGCGGTAATTTGAGGTTTATTTTTTTTTTAAGCAATTCTTTCATCAAAAGTTTAGGTACTCCAGTTGCCCCTATATAAACTGACTACAAATTCTTTGATTGACTCTTAATTATGGAAAAACCTTTAATTCTTTTTTTGTGTTTGATGTGTTCTTTAAGAAATACATATAAGCAAAAAGGAAAAAATACCATGGAGAAATAGGCACAGTTAAATTTTTGGTTTATGTATGTATGCATACCCTGGTGGCTCAGAGGTTAAAGTGTCTGCCTCCAATGCGGGAGACCCGGGTTCGATCCCTGGGTCGGGAAGATCCCCTGGAGAAGGAATGGTAACCCACTCCAGTATTCTTGCCTGGAGAAGCCCACGGACGGAGAAGCCTGGTAGGCTACAGTCCATGGGGTCGCAAAGAGTCGGACACGACTGAGCAACGGAACGGAACGGAACGGATACACACATGCGCGCACACACACACACACAATTTGAGATTTTCTTCTACATATGTAAGCTGATACTAAATATACTGCCTTGTAGCCTGTTAAATTTTACTTTATGATATGGGGTGAACATATTTTCATGCATATTTGTGAAACTTCCCAATTGAAAAATAGACCTGGAGAATGTGTCAAAATACAAAATCCAGATGCTGGTAACAAGGAAACTACCTAAAACAAAACTCCACCAGATGATTAAAAATAAAACAAGAATCAGAGACACACCAGAAAATGCTAACAGAAAGAAAGCAGGGGCCAGTTTTTAATATTAGACCAAAAAGAATTCAAGGCCTAAAGCGAACAGGATGTGGAGGGCAGTGTGAATATCTTTGTTTCCAGTTCAGTTCAGTCACTCAGTCACATCCGACTCTTTGTGATCCCATGGATTGCAGCACACCATGCTTCCCTGTCCATCCCCAACTCCCGGAGCTTACTCAAACTCATGTCCATTGAGTTGGTGATGCCATTCAACCATCTCATCCTCTGTCTCCTTCTCCTCCTGCCTTTGATCTTTCCCAGCATCAGGGGCTTTTCCAATGAGTCAGTTCTTTGCATCAGGTGGCCAAAGTATTGCAGTTTCAGCTTCAACATCAGTCCTTCCAATGAATATTCAGGACTGATTTCCTTTAGGATGAACTGGTGGGATCTCCTCTCAGTCCAGGGGACTCTCAAGAGCCTTCTTCAATACCACAGTTCAAAAGCATCAATTCTTCAGTGCTTAGCTTTCTTTATAGTCCAACTCTCACATCCATACATGACTGCTGGAAAAACCATAGCTTTGACTAGGTGGATCTTTGTTGGCAAAGTAATGTCTCTGCTTTTTAATATGCTGTCTAGGTTTGTCATAGCTTTTCTTCTAGGGAGCAAGCATCTTTTAATTTCACGGTTGCAGTCACTATCTGCAGTCATTTTGGAGCCCAAAAAAATAAAGTCAGCCACTGTTTCAGTTGTTTCCCCATCTATTTGCCGTGAAGTGATTGGACCGGATGCCATGATATTCGTTTTCTGAATGTTGAGTTTTAAGCTAGCTTTTTCACTCCCCTCTTTCACTTTCATCAAGAGGCTCTTTAGTTCTTCTTCACTTTCTGCCATAAGGGTGGTGTCATCTGCATATCTGAGATGTGAAATAATGATGTTTCTCCTCGCAATCTTGATTCCAGCTTGTGCTTCATCCAGCCCAGCATTCTTCATGATGTACTCTGCATATAAGTTAAATAAGTAGGGTGATAGTATACAACCTTGACGTACTCCTTTCCCAATTTCAAAGCAGTCTGTTATTCCCTGTCCAGTTCTAACTGTTGTTTCTTGACCTGCATACAGATTTCTCAGGAGGCAGGTAAGCTGGTCTGGTATTCCCATCTCTTGAGGAATGTTCCACAGTTTGTTGTGATACACACAGTCAAAGCCTTTACAATAGTCAATAAAGCAGAAGTAGATGTTGTTCTGGAACTCTTGCTTTTTCAGTGATCCAACAGATGTTGGCAATTTGATCTCTGGTTCCTCTGCCTTTTCTAAAACCAGCTTGAACATCTGGAAGTTCACGGTTCACATACTGTTGAAGCCTGGCTTGGAGAATTTTGAGCATTACCTTGCTAGCGTGTGAGATGCGTGCAATTGTTTGGTAGTTTGAACATTCTTTGGCATTGCCCTTCTTTGGGACTGGAATGAAAACTGACCTTTTCCAGTCCTGTGGCCACTGCTGAGTTTTCCAAATTTGCTGGCATATTGAGTGCAGCACTTTCACAGCATCACCTTTTAGGATTTGAAATAACTTAAGTGGAATTCCATCATCTCCACTAGCTTTGTTCATAGTGATGCTTCCTAAGGCCCACTTGACTTCACATTCCAGGATGTCTGGCTCTAGGTGAGTGATCACACCATCGTGGTTATCCTAGGTCATGAAGATCTTTTTTGTATAGTTGGTGATTCTTGCCACCTCTTCTTAATGTTTTCTGCTTCTGTTAGGTCCATACCATTTCTGTCCTTAATTATGCCAATCTTTGCCTGAAATGTTCCCTTGGAATCTCTAATTTTCTTGAAGAGATCTCTAGTCTTTCCCATTCTATTGTTTTCCTCTATTTCTTTGCACTGATTGCTGAGGAAGGCTTTCTTATCTCTCCTTGCTATTCTTTGGAACTCTGCATTCAAGTGGGTATATTTTTCCTTTTCTCCTTTGCCTTTAGCTTCTCTTCTTTTCTCAGCTATTTTATGGCCTCCTCAGACAACCATTCTGCCTTTCTGCATTCTTTTTCTTGGGGAGGGTCTTGATCCCTGTCTCTTGTACAATGTCATGAACCTCCGCCCATCATTCTTCAGGCACTCTGTCTGTCAGATCTAATCCCTTGAATCTATTTGTCACTTCCACTGTATAATTGTAAGGGATTTGATTTGGGTCATACATGAATGGTCTAGTGTTTTCCCTACTTTCTTCAATTTAAGTCTGAATTTGGCAATAAGGAGTTCATGATCTGAGCCACAGTCAGCTCCCAGTCTTGTTTTTGCTGACTGTATAGAGCTTCTGGATCTTTGGCTGCAAACATGATTAAGTCTGATTTTGGTATTGACCATCTGGTAAAGTCCATGTGTAGAGTCTTCTCTTGTGTTGTTGGAAGAGGGTATTTGCTATGACCAGTGCATTCTCTTGGCAGAACTCTGTTAGCCTTTGCCCTGCTTCATTTTGTACTCCAAGGCCAAATTTGCCTGTTACTCCAAGTATCTCTTGACTTCTTACTTCTGTGTTCCAGTCACCTATAATGAAAAGGATATCTTTTTTTGGTGTTAGTTCTAGAAGGTCTTGTAGATCTTCATAGAAATGTTCAACTTCAGCTTCTTCAACATTATTGGTCGGGGTATAGACTTGTATTACTGTGATATTGAATGGTTTGCCTTGGAAACAGATCATTCTGTCATTTTTGAGATTGCATCCAAGTACTGCATTTTGGACTCTTGTGGACTATGAGGGCTATTCCATTTCTTTTAAGGGGTTCTTCCCCACAGTAGTAGATATAATGGTCATCTGAGTTAAATTCACCCATTCCACTTCATTTTAGTTCACTAATTCCTAAAATGTAGATGTTCAATCTTGTCATCTCCTGTTTGACTACTTCCAATTTACCTTGATTCATGTACCTAACATTCCAGGTTCCTATGCAATATTGTTCTTTACAGCATCAGACTTTACTTCTATTACCAGTCACATCCACAACTGGGTGTTGTTTTTGCTTTGGCGCCATCTCTTCTTTCTTTCTGGAGTTATTTCTCCACCTTCTCCAGTGGCATATTGAGCCCTTACTTACCTGGAGAGTTCCTCTTTCAGTGTCCTATCTTTTTGCCTTTTCATACTGCTTGTACTGTTTCCAGTTTCTAGTCCATCATCACAAATTTATTTCTTACTCTTCTTATCTCTTCTCTAAGCCTTTCCAACTCAGCTGCTCCTCTTATCATTTCTTCATGGTCCAGATGCCCAATGGTTGTGTCCCTGCCCAGGCAAAATCAACCTTCCTCTAAGGTTTCCTTCTGCTTCCTGGCTTGCACCTTCTTTGGAGAGTTGAGGATTTCTTTCTGCCTCCTGTGGTATACTGTCCCAAGGGCTGTCTTCCTCGGCCTTTGGCATGTTCTGTGGTTTTCCTCCTTTTTCTTCACAAGACTTTTGTGTGTTTAGTATTTTTCTCTTATTTTCTTTTTGAGTAAATTAATTGTGCCGAGATCTAAGGGATTTTTTTCCCTCCCTCTTCCCTTCGACCCTTTTGTGCCCCTCCTGAAAGACCAAGAGTCCTGAAAGGATCTGAGACCCTTCTCTCCTCCAGCAATAGGGAGCTGCCACACGTCAATAGGCCCTGAACTGTAAGACCACTCAGTTTCTTAATGGTGGATTTGGATGATCCGAAATTTTTTTCTTTCACGGTAGCATTATGTTTCCTGTCCAAGAAATCTTTGCCCACTTCAAGGGCACATGTTTTCTTCCAGAAGTTTTGTGGTTGTGTTTCAAGTTTAGAGCTACAATCCATCATGAAGTAATCTTTTGTATATTGACTAATTTTCTTTGCTATAGATAGCCCTCAACCTGACTGCTAAAAGTTCATCTACCTTTAATATTCTAACTATTTTTCTTTGGGGGTAATGGAAGGGGATTCTCTGTATCAGTTCGATTCAGTCGCTCAGTCGTGTCTGACTCTTTCCGACCCCATGGATCACAGCACGCCAGGCCTCCCTGTCCATCACCAACTCCCGGAGTTCACTCAAACCCACTTCCATCGAGTCGGTGATGCCATCCAGCCATCTCATTCCCTGTCATCCCCTTCTCCTCCTGCCCCCAATCCCTCCCAGCATCAGAGTTTTCCAGTGAGTCAGCTCTTCCCTTGAGGTGCCAAAGTATTGCAGTTTCAGCTTTAGCATCAGTCCTTCCAATGAACACCCAGGACTGATCTCCTTTAGAATGGACTGGTTGGATCTCCTTGCAGTCCAAGGGACTCTCAAGAGTCTTCTCCAACACCACAGTTCAAAAGCATCAATTATTTGGCAGCTTTCTTCACAGTCCAACTCTCACATCCATACATGACCACTGGAAAAACCATATTCTTGACTAGACGAACCTTGGTTGGCAAAGTGATGTCTCTGCTTTTCAATATGCTATCTAGGTTAGTCATAACTTTCCTTCCAAGGAGTAAGCGTCTTTTAATTTCATGGCTGCAGTCAGCATCCGCAGTGATTTTGAAGCCCCAAAAAATAAAGTCTGACACTGTTTCCACTGTTTCCCCATCTATTTCCCATGAAGTGATGGGACCAGATGCCATGATCTTTGTTTTCTGAATGTTGAGCTTCAAGCCAACCTTTTCACTCTCCTCTTTCACTTTCATCAAGAGGCTTTTGAGTTCCTCTTCACTTCCTGCCATAAGGGTGGTGTTATCTGCATATCTGAGGTTATTGATATTTCTCCCGGCAATCTTGATTCCAGCTTGTGCTTCTTCCAGCCCAGCGTTCCTCATGATGTACTCTGCATATAAGCTAAATAAGCAGGGTGACAATATACAACCTTGGCATACTCCTTTTCCTATTTGGAACCAGTCTGTTGTTCCATGTCCAGTTCTCACTGTTATTTCCTGACCTGCATACAGGTTTCTCAAGAGGCAGGTCAGGTGGTCTGGTATTCCCATCTCTTTAAGAATTTTTCACAGTTTGTTGTGATCCACACAGTCAAAGGCTTTGGCATAGTCAATGAAGCAGAAATAGATGTTTTTCTGGAACGCTCTTTCTTTTTCCATGATCCAGTGGATGTTGGCAATTTGATCTCTGGTTCCTCTGCCTTTTCTAAAACCAGCTTGAACATCTGGAAGTTCACGGTTCACGTATTGCTGAAGCCTGGCTTGGAGAATTTTGAGCATGACTTTACTAGCGTGTGAGATGAGTGCAATTGTGTGGTAGTTTGAGCATTCTTTGGCATTGCCTTTCTTTGGGATTGGAATGAAGACTGACCTTTTCCAGTCCTGTGGCCACTGCTGAGTTTTCCAAATTTGCTGGCATATTGAATGCAGCACTTTCACAGCATCATCTTTCAGGATTTGAAATAGCTCAACTGGAATTCCATCACCTCCACTAGCTTTGTTTGTGGTGATGCTCTCTAAGGCCCACTTGACTTCACATTCCAAGATGTCTGGCTCTAGGTCAGTGATCACACCGTCGTGATTATCTTGGTCGTGAAGATCTTTTTTGTACAGTTCTTCTGTGTATTCTTGCCACCTCTTCTTAATGTTTTCTGCTTCTGTTAGGTCCATACCATTTCTGTCCTTTATCTAGCCCATCTTTGCATGAGATGTTCCCTTGGTATCTCTAATTTTCTTGAAGAGATCTCTTGTCTTTCCCGTTCTGTTGTTTTCCTCTATTTTTTTGCATTGATCGCTGAGGAAACACTGCTGCTGCCTGTTTATTTCTGTATTTTCCCTCTTCGGTGGTGTCTCCCTGAAATCTCAGGCAAATTGAATCATCTCTCTCTGTTTTCTTTTTTGTAATTACACCCCATTACACCTTCAGGGCTTCCAAGGGCCTGATTTTATAGCAGTGTTTTTAGGAAAGCCATAGGAAAACATCTTCCTGGCCTAAGGGTTGCCATTGAGATAATGAAGTATTACATGTGACTGCATGATTATTAAAGGATTTCAGTGCCTTACCATTTATTTAAGCATCTTGTGCAGTAATAGCATTGTGATGGTATTAATGTTACAGAACTAGAAGGACCATTCATTAACAGTAATTAATGGGAGAGAATGCACTGAACCAAAAGTAGCAGTCTTAGAACCTTAGTTAAGTTGCTTGCTCAGTCATGTCCGACTCTGCGACCCCGTGGACTGTAGCCCACCAGGCTCCTCCGTCCATGGGATTCTCCAAGCAAGAATACTGGAGTGGGGAACCCAAGGCTTTCTTAAAGGCAGATGTGTACTTAAAGCAGCAACTAACTTACATTTGTAATGTTAATATACTGAATAGGGGAGGGGGCTGTGGCAAAATAGAAAGGATTAAGGAGGCAAGGACACAGAATCCTTTAATACTGCTTAGTAAGGTATTCATTTTATCCATTTGTAGAAATCTGAAATTCTTTAAGAAAGGAGTATATTTTTAAGTTGGGGGTGGAGAACAGTTGCTAAATCATTGGATATTAACCAGATTAGCATACAGATTACAGCTAGAAGGAATGTTAATCCTGTTAGATTATCTTTATTGTCAACAACACTACCAAAAAGAAAATACCAACCTGAAATTATTCTCAGATTTTCAGGAAAAATTTTGAGCAGGTTTATTTTAGATTTCTTATTTGAAGGGTAAGAATCTTGAGTTTGTCTTAAAACATTTTTTTGCATAATCAACTCTTAATTTTTCATGTGAGATTAATCAGTTTTGCTATTATTTTCCTAATATATTTCATCTCAGTCAAGTTTCTCTTGTCCTCTTTGGCTCTGGGTGAAGAGTGAATTACCATAATCTGCAGCATTTACTATGAGATGGAAGATGAATTTTAATATTTGCTTGAAAGTGAAAGAAAATGAAAGTGAAAGTCGCTCAGTCGTGTCTGACTCTCTGTGACCCCATGACTGTACAGTCCATGGAATTCTGTAGGCCAGAACACTTGAGTGGGTAGCCTTTCCCTTCTCCAGGGGATCTTCGGACAGATCTTTAGGATCTCCAGGCATATTCTTTACCAGCTGAGCCACAAGGGAAGGCCAGTATTTGCTTGAGCAAAATGTAATTGGAGATAAAGCTGCTACTACAAAATAACAAAAAAATCCCATAAATTTAAATTATTTTGGGAGTACCCATTATTGTGAACCCTTTCCTTATCTCTTCAACTAGTGAGAATGATGGAATTGGAGGTTTTGACCCCCATAGAATCCTGCTTTCACTTGTTTTTAGCTTCCTGGATGTTCATGCATGCCTTTTCATGATCCTGTCCCAGCATTGTCTCCTCAGCAGTAGGAGTAAAGTTGTACAGCTGTCAGCCAGTATAGGCACAGCCTAGGAGCTTTCATCAAGGCAAGAACTAGGGAATCAGTGGCTTACTATGGCCTGGAAACCTGTAGGTCCACAAAATGAGGTGATCAGAAGGCCACCAGTTTTACTGTTGAGCAGAATACACCCGACTGAATCCATGCTGATAATTGTGTTATAGAAGAAATAGCATTGGCTTTGGAACCTAGCAGACCTAGAGCTCTGCATGTAGTGGGGAAAACAGTTTATTCTCTTTAAGCCTCTGTTTATTTCTCAGTCAAATGATTCCGAAGGTTCCATAAACTATTTTATATGAAGGTGTTGTTGTTCAGTCACTAAGTCATTTCCAACTCTTTGTGACCCCATGGACTATAGCACACCAGGAGTTTGCTCTGATTTATGTCCATTTATATGAAGCACATAACAGGTGTTCAAACAATGTTAATTTTCCTTCCCTTCTATGCATTACACCTGGATGGAAAATTCTTTTAGGATCTCATTCTGCCTGTCTGGAGAAACTGGTGCTAGTTAGTTTAGGAGCAGGGCCTTATTTATCTCCCTCGTATACACCCAGTGTTTAGGTCATCTGCTCATGTAATTTCAGCAATTACCTGAATATCTATAATGTTTAGCTACAGCTGTTTGTTCCCAGCCTTTCTGTGATCCCTTACCAGCATATCAGATTTAACCCTGACCTGGGCAAACTTCTTTGCAGTCATTTATTTTTTAAGTGTGCACAGCCTCTGGCCCTGTCTCCTTCCTCTCTTCTTATTGGCTTAGAGGCTTTCTCCTTGTGTTTGTCCTTCCCAGTTTTTACCCTAAGGCTTATGAAGAGCAGGAGTAAGTAGGAATTATTTTGAACAAAGAAAAATGTCCACCTTTAAAGAGCTTATAGTAGAAGGTAGTGTGATGGCTCCTATTCATACGACATGTAGGTTGTGAATTTTATGCACTATTGGAATTTCTAAAAATATTAACCTTTGGATTTTTGCCTTTGCCATTTAAAACAGTTCCTCAAACCCTTTCCTCCTGCTTTTTTAAAACTCCACTAGTAATCTGTTATTATTGAGATTCTTCTCTTAATGTTGTCTTACAAGCTGGAGACTGGTGAGGACCGCCCTCCTTGGCTCAGGGTGTGAGGAAGCAACAGTGGATGGCATTGCTGTTCAGGGCTTTTGCTTCCATGGGAGCACCAGGAGCACCGGAAATCTCCCACCTAGCCCCAGATTCACTGGTATTTGTGCCATCAGGTATTATTCCAAATATGGAATTTTACTGCTCCTCAAAAGAAAAACATGTTGAGACAGTAGTTTCTAAGAAGTCTGGCTTTGCCACAATCCCTTTTAGATGTAACACCTCAGGCCTTTCCTAGCTTAGATTTAAAATTCTTTCAGAAGCACAGATTTCTCACAGGGACAGATGATTCATTAATTTTGCTCTATGGAAAGAAAGGATCTCAGGTTAAATACACCACCCACACCTAAGTGAACTGACCACAGATTTAAGCTTTGGAAAACCTGAAGCATATTTAAGAGCATCCAGTCTTAAACTGAAGCAAGATATTTTCAGTACTCTACCAACATATGGAAACTGGCAGCTTCAGCCCCTTCAGTAGTCTTATGTCAATTGAATATCTTATGGCTTAAACAAGTATTTTTCTGCTCTTCAGTTCAGTTCAGTCGCTCAGTCGTGTCCAACTCTTTGCGACCCCATGAATCACAGCACGCCAGGTGTCCCTGTCCATCACCAACTCCCACAGTTCACTCAAACTCATGTCCATCGAGTCGGTGATGCCATCCAGCCATCTCATTCTCTGTTGTTCCCTTCTCCTCTCGCGCCCAATCCCGCCCAGCATCAGACTCTTTTCCAGTGAGTCAACTCGTCGCATGAGGTGGCCAAAGTATTGGAGCTTCAGCATCAGTCCTTCCAATGAACACCCAGGATTGATCTCCCTTAGAATGGACTGGTTGGATCTCCTTGCAGTCCGAGGGACTCTCAAGAGTCTTCTCCAACACCACAGTTCAAAAGCATCAATTCTTCGGTGATCAGCTTTCTGCTCTTCAGTTTACCACATCTTTCTTGGCATCAAATTACATTTTTACTTAGTTCAAACCCTTAGTTTGACCGTTGGGCTGAATTCATTTATGGAAGTGGAAATGAAAATTATTTGCAATATTACTGCTGCATTGGCCACATATGGTCGTGGTATGTATATAGTCTGTTTTCCTGAAGTTATATTTTTAATTGCCTATTTACAGAATCATGAAGTGAAGTGAAGTTGCTCAATCATGTCCAACTCTGTGACCCCCATAGACTGTAGCCTACCAGGCTTCTCTGTCCATGGGATTTTCCAGGCAAGAATACTGGCGTGGGTAGCCATTTTCTTCTCCAGGGGATCTTCCTGACCCAGGGATTGAACCCGGGTCTCCTGCATTGCAGGTGGATGCTTTACCATCGGAGCCACCAGGGAAATCTTGGCAAAAGGAGAATTTTCATATGCACGGCCTAATTTACTTTCTTAGAGCTTAAGGGAAGTTATATGAAATATTTTCTCTACATTTTCTTTCAGATCCATCCCAGGGAAGAGGTTGTTACCAGAATTGATATTTCACAGGCTCCTAGTAAGGCAGGGAGAAAGATCTTCAGTTTTATCTTTCCTTTTTCCTTCCTTCTCTTGCCTACTGATCCTTGGGGTGTATGGAGGGGTGGTTCTGGTGTCTTGTTTGTTGGATGTAACATAATGGCTTTTTCTTTTAACTGGATAATATTTTCCTTCCCATTTCTTCTTCCTAGTATCTAGCATTTCCAGCCTACTTCTTTCAGATTTTGCACACATAGGTGTGTAGATTAGGCTAGGGACAAATTTGAGATATCCTGTGCGGGTATCTTTGGAGTGCAGACAAACAACCCTTTGACTTGATTACATTTTGCCACCTGAGGACAGGAGCTCCAGAGGACACAGTTTATACTAATCCTGCTCACAACTCAAGTGATGTGTTGAGTGACGTCTAGGTTGTATCCTTTCTTTAACTCAGTTCTTTAAAAATACGTGTCTATCCATTTTATTATGAAGTTTGTGATCTGTGTTTCAGTAGTGACCTCACTGTTTCCTTTTTGAATATTCACCTTGGTAGTTCATTAAGGAGGAATGATCCATAACAGCCAGGGCTACCTTTCACAGTATCTGATCACCCTTAACTAAATATCAACAACCTTTCTAGAACAGATCACAGTGTTTTACCTTGACCCCGATTCTGGCCTTTCCTAACCGCTTACATTTCTCTGAATGTTTCATGTCCTCGACTGGATGCTGTAACCTCAGCCAGGCACATTCACTTCCACCTTATCTGCCTGGGGTACTTCTGCTGTCTGTCAGTGATAAGTCTCCTATTACTTTGTGTAATACATTCTATATATAGTTCTATAATGGAGCTTAATATACTGAGTTGTTATTACTTATTCATTGGTAAAATATAGTAGTATTTACATGTTTGGTCTTTCTTTCTGTCTTTGCTATTTACTGGTGGAGTGGTACATGCCAGGTTTTTTTTTTTCTCTAAGGTCTCAATATCCTCATTTGTAAAATGGGAGTAATAAATGTCCCTACCTCCTAGGGTTATCGTGAGATTCAGTGAAATTATTCACATAAAACATTTAACTCTGTTTTTGAACATTAATTGAGTATTGAGGTCGGTGATTGAATATTTGTGTCTTCTATTATATCTTGAGACTTGTAGAGACATGGGATGTGTTTTTTCCATCATTCAGGGATGGTGGGTCTGAGAGGGGCCTGTTTCCTCCGAGATCAGGTCTGCTTTGTGAGCTTTATTCATTAACCCTCACGGAAGTTCTCTGCCGTGATTAGGGCAGACGCAGAAAGGCACAGTGGTCATTTTTCTGAGTTCACACCACATGTAATCCTTTATGTTCTATGGTAATGCTCCTGGGGAAGAGGTCTTAACCAGTTTGTACACTCATTCATTAACAGATGCTTTTTACCATGTGCTGTGCTAATTTCTGAAACTGGTGAAAATGATGGTCAGGTTCTGCAGTAGGTCATAATAGTAATATTTCAACTTTGTATGGCTGTTATAATTCATAAAATCCTTTTCCAGTTCTTTCTTTAATCTTCACAATAACCCCCTAAGGATAGACTTTATGATTTTTACATATAAGGAAGCTGAACTCCAAAAAAATGGAATTAAGCCACGAGCGTGGATGTAAATTCTTCTGAAGGATGGACACACGGAAGCACACTCTTTTCCAAAAAGTAATCATTTTCTTTTGAAAAACAGCATTCTTGACTCGTGTTTTTTGTTTAGTTTTGTCTTGGCTAGGGCTTTCCAGCTGCTTTTCCGCCCCCCGCCCTATCACTGCCACACCCATGGCAGGGATGGAGACTGTGGCTCTCTGACTGTTCTGGCGCCTCTGTGCTGCTGCCGGCTCAGAGCGACATGTGCCGTCAGTGTGGGCAGACTAGTGAGTTAAATATTGATCCCTGTTTGTTATTATTAAAGTCTTGTGTCTGATACAGAAAAAGTGAATTACCACAGGATGAAAGGACTCTGACCTGAGTTTTTAAAATATACTAATGGAAAGGTCATCGTAAAATATACACCCTTCTGCAAGGTTGTTAGCCAGCCCTTTTTTCTTTCTTTTTCCCCTGTTGTTGAAACATGAAATGCTCACTTGCTTGCACACACGGTGAGATTATCCTGTTAATCTTAGATGAGACCTGGTTACTCCACTTTTTAACTGTATAGACCCAGGGAGCAAGTTTGAGTGCTGACTCATTTGTACTGGTGGCTGATGGATCTATACAAACAGTGTCTTATGACTTTCTACTATCTCAAAATTCAAACTGAAAGTTGAGGACATATTCAGGAAAAGATGACATGGATTTTTAGCCGTGGCTTTGCCACAGACTGCAGCTTAGAAGAAGTTTTCTAAATTTCTTTGAGCCTCCTTTTTCATAGAGTTTCAGTTTAGCATCCTTAAAAATGAAGTTTGTACAAATGATCACTATTTTACAAACTCCTCTAGCTCTGCAATTTTGTTAATTATTTAGATTAGTATTTGTCCACAGGACACTCTGGACGGCTGTGTGTGTGTGTATGTGTGTAAGGAGTCAAAACATAATGCACGTGAAATTGATAGCTGTTTCATTCACCTCTAAATATGATCATTTATTTAGGCTATATTGACTGTAGCTCTATAATTCAAGGGTACATACTACACTCTACACTTGTGGATCTTTCTCCTTTCTTAGAATAATCTCTGGGAGATGGATTTAGAATGCATGAAGATAAACATAATCTCATGATAAGCACTCTTACTGATTATGGGAAGCTAATATTAACACAAATTGACTGTCAGTTGCAAGGGCAAACTCTCACATATCCAAAGCTGCCCTATAATATTATTTAGTATTATTTGACAGGAACGCTTGGCATGAAATTTTGGAATTACATGTAGATGCCTTTAGAATGAAAAGGGCTTCCCTGGTGGCTCAGCTGGTAAAGAATCTGCCTACAGTTCAGGAGACCCGGGTTCGATTCCTGGAGAAGGGAATGGCCTCTAGAATGACACTGTTCTTTGGTTTTGTCATGATTCTGACCTCTCAAATTTACTCTGACTTGTAAAACTAAGTAAAACTAAAAGTGAGTGGAGGGAAATGCAAAGTGGTATTTGGTCAAAGGGTGCAAACTTCCGATTATAAGATGAATAAGTTCTGGGGATCTGATGTTCAGCCTGATGACCATAGTTAACAAAACTGTCTTATATACTTGGAGGTTGCAAAGAGAATAGATCTGAATGTTCTCACCACACTTAAAAATTGTAATTATGTGAAGTAATAGATGTGTTAACTAACCTTATTGTGGGAATCAGTTTTGAACCATTTGAATCATTTTGTAAAATATCTATCAATTTGGATTTGTGTCACATTTTATCATGAACAAATGGACCTTGTGTATTTTTTGAGCAAGAATACTACAGAAGTGATATATCTTTCTCAGTATATGTGGGAGGGTAGGGTGCATGATGTCAATATGTCTTAATACTAGTAAAGTAAACCTTTGTAACTGTTGAATCTCTCCACATACAGTTACCATTTTCCCCTTTGTAATTAATAAATATCTTGGTGAAGATTGTTGAGACTGTAGGTATCCTATTACTATTTGAACTTTCACCCTTTATTCTTTAACCTTTTCACTAATTTTAGTGTTCATTACTGGTTTGGTGTACAACAATTATTAGTGTAGTGTTCTAATGATGATTTTCTTTTTTTCTCATTCCTTTAACACTTGTTAATTGGAATTCCTCTTCTTCTCCTTCTGCTTCTTTGCTGCACCACATGGCTTGTGGAATCTTATTCAGACCGGGGATTGAACCTGGGCCCTCTGCCGTAAGAGTGGACCTAAGCAGTGGATGGACCACCAGGGAATTCTCTTAATTGAAATTCTTCTTTAAGAGCTATCTTTTATACCTCAATTCTCTTAATTGAAATTCTTCTTTAAGAGCTATCTCTTATACCTCATTTATTTATTTATTCAATTATTTATATCTGTGTAGAGTCATGGATATTTATAATCCCATACCACTATTATTTATTTTGATGCTTATATTGTTCCAGCTTTTTGAAAATTACCCTTTAATTTAAAAAGTTAATAAAACGAATTATAAGTGAAAGGCGTTATTTATTGTGGGTTGACCAGTGCATTGCATTGTAGCTTAAATTCACTACAATAGTTGATGTCTGTGCACTCTGACAATTCTCTGTCTTCCACAGCTGAACTCCTCAGTCGTGTATTATATAAGAATGAGGGGGAAAGAAGAAGAAGGAGGAAAAGAAAATGAACACATCTTTGTCTTTTCTCCTCTTCCTGAACTCAGTTAATTCTGCCAATTTGGTCAGAAAATCCCTCGTGACAACAAAAGCTTGGCAGTTACTAATAGCAGTTCTTTTGTACAATAAAAAAATTGTGACGTGTTTAAAGAAATGGAAACTTGGATAGCATTCTTGTTCCCCAGTGGTAACTGACTGGATGTTCAGGATGGAATGCTTGCTGACCCCTTGAGCACAGCTATTGTGCTGGGTTAATACTGTGTTTCCGTCTATAGTTTATCACTTGGAGTGCCTGTCTAAAACAAACCATCCGGTGTATCCAGCTAGTCCAGGACATCCACTTTGCAACGGATAAGGATTTCCTTGTGCTTAAACTGCTAGGTCTTTTTTTTCTGGTCTAGTGGAAAAACATTACTTTATTAGTGTTTTTATTAAATATTTTTCAGTTATTTAATTTTGTTTGCTATTGTCACATTCAATTTTGTGTAACATTTTATTTCTACTTCTTTAACAGCATTCATCATGTAGTACCTTTTCTCATTTCTCCTTTATTAATTGGTCTTTTTGGGAGTGGGTTATATATCTTTCTTTTCCTTTTCAACTAAACAACTTGAGGTCAGAATGTATATTAAACATTTTAAATAACCTACATGCTTTGCACATAGAGTTCATTCATGTTGAAAAGGGGGAAACATTACAATCTTTTTTTTTTTTTTTTAAGAGTAAAAATTGTCTCCTATCATTTATGTTGGTGGTTTAGTCGCTATATTGTGTTCAACTCTTGTGATCCCATGGACTGTAACCTGCCAGGCTCCTCTGTCCATGGGATTCTCCAGACGAGAACACTGGAGTAGGTTGCCATTTCCTTCTCCAGAGGATCTTCCCGACCCAGGAATCGAACCCGCATCTTCTGAATTGCAGGCAGATTCTTTACCAACTGAACTATGAGGGAAATCCTATCATTTATGTTAGTGAAAGTGAGAGTTGCTCAGTCTTGTCCTACTCTTTTCGACCCCATGGACTATACAGTCCATGGAATTCTCCAGGCCAGAACATTGGAGTGGGCAGCCTTTCCCTTCACCAGGGGATCTTCCCAACCCAGGGATTGAATCCAGGTCTCCCACATTGCAGGCAGATTCTTTACCAGCTGAGCCACAAGGGAAACCCAAGAATACTGGAGTGGGTAGCCTGTCCCTTCTCCAGCAGATCTTCCCGACCCAGGAATCAACCCAGGGTCTCCTGCATTGCAGGCGGATTCTTTATCAACTGAGCTATGAAGGAAGCTCATTTATGTTAGGAGTAGATAAAAGCATATATCTTGGGTTTGTGAGACAAGGGCTTTCTTATAGAAGTATGTTTTAATCCATTATTGACTCCCTATAATATTATATTTTTATGTCACTTCAAGAACAATCTGCTCATCCATAAACCATGTGTTTAAGTAGATAATAGTTTATTAAGTAGAATTTTGTTCTAATGGCTAATGTTTTCTAATAACAAATTTAGTTGACGAGAACCTCAACAAAGATCATTCATATGCATTTTGTGTGATAACCTTCAGTCTGTGGACTGACCAGTTTCCACATAATCAAAAAGAAGATGATGGTGTTGAACATGGACGCTTTATTCAAATATTTGCAAAAATCCTTAATAGAGCTATTAGCAGGAGAAGGCAATGGCAGCCCACTCCAGTACTCTCGCCTGGAAAATCCCATGGATGGAGGAGCCTGGTGGCCTGCCGTCTGTGGGGTCACGCAGAGTCGGACACGACTGAAGTGACTTAGCAGCAGCAGCAGAGCTATTAGCAGCAGTTTTTAACTGGATTTTACCACCCATGCCATAAATATTTCTCATGTTTTCCCCAGGATAGGGAAATTAGGACTATAAAATATCTATATTTGAGACAGAATTTTTCTTAGTTCATCCAGCCAATATTTGTGGTTCATCTGTATGTGTGAACACTTTATTAACACACTGCCAAATTTTGACCAGTGTATTACATTCATTTGTACTAAAACTAAGTACACATATGGTTACAGTGATGTCATATGGATTGGGGTAAAACTTGCTTTGAAAGGTTGGAAGCAAGTGTGATGTCAAGCCAGAGTCACAAAAAGATTGTGTATGTGTTACGAAAGGACATGAATTTCGCCTCGTGAATGTGCACGAGAATGTATTCAGGACCTTAAGTAGTCTTGCACAGGCAGCAGCACAGTTCTGAGGAGTGACTAAAAAGAGTGAAGAACCGTGGACAGATAAACACTATAGAAGTGACGTGTTGTGATTATTGTTGAATTTTGTGGTCTTGGCTTTTAATCCCTTCAGTGACTCTTGGTCAAATGGAAAAGATGAGCAAAACAGAAACTGTGACACATGTCACTGTTGTTCATTTGCTAACTTGTGTCCAGCTCTTTGTGACCCCATGGACTGCAACATGCCAGGCTTCCCCGTCCTTCACTATCTCCGGGAGTTTGCTCAGATTCATGTCCATTGAGTTGGTGATGTCATCCAACCATCTCATCCTCTGATGGCCCTCTTCTCCTTTTGCCTTCAGTCTTTCCCAGCATCAGGGTCTTTTCCAGTGAATCAGCTCTTCACAACAGGTGGCCAAAGAATTTGAGCTTCAGCATCAGTCCTTCCAATGAATATTTAGGGTCAATTTCCTTTAGGATTGACTGGTTTGATCTTGCAGTCCAGCAAGATTTTGCAGGATCTTCTGAGCCCCTGAGACTTTGGGGCTTAGCCTTCTTTATGGTCCTACTCTCACATCAGTACATGACTACTGGAAAAACCAGCTTTGACTATACGGACTTTTGTCAGCAAAGTGATGCCTCTACTTTTTAATATGCTGTCTAGGTTTGTCATAGCTTTACTTCCAAGGAGCAAGCAGCTTTTAATTTCCTGGCTGCAGTCATTACCCACAGTGATTTTAGAACCCAGGAAAATAGTTAATCTCATTTAATCCTCTCAGTTATTCAGGATAGTTGGTATTAAAGTTAATATTAGAGTTTTGTGGACTAGAAATTGATATTGAAAAGTTGAATTATTTGTCCAAATCGTGAAGTTTGTAATTGACAGAACTGAAATTCAAATATGGTCTGTTCAATTTCATATCTTAGCCTCTACCTACTTTGTCCAGAGTATATTGTATTAATTGCACTCCCAAATACACACTGATATTCATTGTGTGCTCAAGCACAGGCATTGGCTTACATTTCTCATTCAACCACCATAGCCATTTGAAGTTGGTATTTAATGTTTTACAAATGTGGAACCTGAGGCTTAGATAAGAAAATTTTGTGCTTCAAACCTCTCAAAAGGTAAATGGTAATATCAAGGCTGGTACTGAATTTCATTTGACTTTAAAATTTGTTGCTCTGTTTTTATACTTCAGTGACTTTACAAAAATTATCCAAAGAGCATCAGCTGTAGGTTAGCAAATGCATTGGAGGATGTGAGATTCAGACATATGGCAACCGCACGCTGATGCTCCATTGTTCTTTCAGCATTAATGGAACAGTCGCTGTTCCCCATTGTTGTCGTCTCCGCCCTTAAATCTTTTACTGAAATTGCCTTCTAATCCATGTTTTTCTTTGTTATTTGATGGCAGGTATTAAGTTGCTCAGTTGTATCCGACTTTTTGACCCCATGGACTACAGCCCATGAAATGCTCTAGGCCAGAATACTGGAGTGGGTAGCCTTTCCCTTCTCCAGAGGATCTTCCCTTCCCAGGGATCGAACCAGGTCTCCGACATTGCAGGGGTTTCAGCTGAACCACAAGGGAAGCCCAGAATTAACTTTAGTATTATTTATTTAATAGAACACATGCTTATTTAAAAGTTCAAGCATTGTAGAAATAACTTTCAAAAGAAGAAATCACTGTAATTACAATACAGATATAACCATTATTAGCAAATAGGCATATTTTCTTGAGTACTTCATGAACATACTAATTATATATACTTTTTTTAAACATAAAAGCTTTTATTTTTCTTTTGAGAACTTACTTTTTTCACCTAGTAACTCTGATATAACCTGAGTTTTGCCTTTGGTTTTATAGTGTTTGAGTCATTTTATATAATTTTTAAAAATCTGATAAGGTTAATTAAAAAACAAAACAGAACTAGCCTCTACTTTTGTATTTTAGCAGAAGATTAAGAAGCAATATAAATTATTCCTAATCAACCTTATGCAAAGTGCCTTTTTTGTTGCCTCTGCTTTAGTGAAAATAAGTCTTTATCTTTCCATTTTTTCTAATGCTACAGGTGGTCAAGACTTTCTTACAGTTGTCAACAGTCCTCTGCTTTCTATTTAAAAAAAAAAAAATTATTTTATTTATTTGACTGTGCCGGGTCTTAATTGCAGCATACAGGATCTTTAGTTGCAGCCTGTGTGATCTAGTTTCCCAGCCAGGGATGGAACCTGGGCCCCTGCATGGGGAGTATGGCGTCCTAGCCACTGGACCAAAAGGAAGTCCCTGCTTTCGTATGTTTTGAAGAAAGCAAGAAGGGAATGACACAGATAGGAGCATTATTTCACATAAAGCAGAACTTCTTTTAAGGTGAGGGAGAAGTACTAAGAGTAGAATTGACTTATAAAAACAGAGAGATGTCACAGAAAATAAACATAAATGTTAACACCAGAAAGAAAAGAAAAATATGTAATTTGAAGTAAGTTTTCAAATGCACAGTGTTTTCTGGTTGTGGATGAGTAATATAAAGAATTTTCAACACACATCTACTTACTGTTTAGCAGTTTCCACAAGGAAATTTGCTGGTAGCTGTCTTCCTTACAAAAACATTTAAAAATGCAAACCTAAGATGTTTAAAACATTTTTTGTGTGTGAAAAATTGAACAGCTTGCATATTCTTTTGCAGTTTGAAGAAACATTCCAAAGAAAATCACTTTTAAAATTCATTTTTTAAATATTTACTTTATAAATGACCCACAGTGGGTTTTACCATATAAGATTAGTAGTTGAAGAAGACTACCAAGGAGAAATTATACAGTAAACGGTCCAAATACCCAAATTACTTCAACCATTTGTTCTATGTTCATATATATAAAAGCATGAAAGCTAATACTTTTGAATAAAAGTAATAGATAGCCATGTTAGAATTTAATTGAGGCCTAAAAAATATCCTTTTCTGCCAGTTTGCATAACTTTATTATAAAAGGCCATAATTTTAAAATCCTAAAATTTTAATTGTTGGGGATGAAATTCAGAGCTATCTTATTTCTGGTTTGTTTGGATTTATTCCACTGTAGCTTAGAGGTTTAAAAGGAAATTTGAGTTCTCCTTTGTCATCTCAGTAGTAATTTGAGATTCTCAGAAAGGATGTATCTCCTACTTCTATGCACTTGGACAGGCCTTGGAGTGAAATGGAGTAGGAAGATGGGTACTGTGCTTAGTTGCTCAGTCATGTCCGACTCTTTGTGACCCCATGGGCTGTAGACTGCCAGGCTCCTCTGTTCACGGGATTCTCCAGGCAAGAATACTGGAGTGGGTTGCCATTTCCTTCTCCAGGGAATCGTCCCAACTCAGAACCCAGGTCTCCTGCATTGCAGGCAGATTGTTTACCCTCTGAGCCACCAGGGAAGCCCAGGAAGATGAGTAATGAAATTAATGGAAAATCTCAGGACAAATGCAAGCGATAGTTACTTTGTTTTAAAGCAGAACACTGAGATCACATAAGCCCATGTACTGCTTCCCAGGTAAATTAGATACCTGTTTATGGTTCTCCAGCTATTGTGGATGGCCAGTTAGATGGCAGTATGGGTGCCACTGTCATCAACTCAAGTAAAACTCATTGCTCCTTTAATAAGGCCATGCAGTAGGCCGTGTGTTTATGTCTGTTTCATTTAAATATGTATAGTAATAAGCTCATTAATGCTACTCTGTGATCGAGTGAACTGAGTATGTCATAAAGGGGGCTTTTCTAACACTATAGTATTTAAGAATAGTCATTTAGAATGTCTTTAATTTCTCCCAATTGTGAGCCCAAAAGTTAGTATCCTTTAAATGTTTAAAAAGTAAATCTCTGCCACTAGCAGTGCCTGGAAACTTTAAGAATTACTCCCAAAGTTGTTGTGATCTTATTCCCTCTTGAAAGCATGGAGCTAAACTAAAGCTTGTGTTCAAATGCCTGATTCAGCTGCTCAAGGCATATACCAGGTGCACCCCTGCTCATTTTTCTAGGATGATAAAGTCTCCTTGTTAACCTGAAGCAGTTAACTCTTACTCTCTCCACCTAGAAAATACACGTATTATAACTAGACATAGAAAGCACCCACATAAACACACACAAATCTTTCTAAATGTTGACAGTAGTGTTATTGTATCTTCTAGAAGCATGTTTAACAGATCTTGTTCAATAACTTATAAGAAAATAATTTTGCCTCTTCTGATGGCTATTAAATTTTTTTAACTTCTCTAGCTTTTTAATTTAGAGAAGAAGAAAGGCACCTACTATTTATTGAATGTTTAGTGTATGCCTAGAATTTTTACTTGCTTGCAACTAACAAACACACATACGTGCAATCTATTAGTAAAGTTTAGAAGACTTGTAAAGCTTCTAATGCTATAAAATATTAATACCAGCTATTATGACATTGATAAGCATTGATAATGATCATATCTTTCTAGTTTTTCAGTTCCCTTGATACTACTCTAATGACCTACCACAGTGTAATTTGAGAGGAAGTAGATGCCTGAAGTAATATATATTGATGTTAGCAGAGGAAATGGCGACTGATTTATCTATATTCAACTATTTATTGACATTTTAATGCTTTTTAAGATTTTAATAATGTTCAGTTTATCTAGTTTTTGAAATAAGAACACCATGCCTCAAATGACAGTAGTCACCAGTCATAAAGGAGGTAAAAGAAGTGTACATCTTAAAAGTGAACTTAAAAACGTTTTCTATTGATTAAAAAGCCATATCTTAATTTGGGACTACCATTGATAGAAAAACCTTTTAATACCATTAATAGAAAGCTACCATTAATAGAAAAACAAGTACAATATCTTTGTACTTGTTTTTCAAAGCTATGATAGTTTGTTTTCATAACTGTCTCCCTTACTAGACTGGGCATTCCTGAGGGCAGGGTCCATGCCTAAGCTGCTCTTGTCTTCTCAGTGGTAGCCTAATGCCTGATACTTGGAAGGCAGCTACAAATGTTGATTGAGTTGAATCTAATTGAAGTAGAGATACCTAGCCTGGAGAAGAGAGAGATAATCTCGAACTTCAGATGTCTGAAGGGCCCTTATGTAGAAGAGATTAAGTTTGTTCTGTATGGCCTCTGTAGACAGCAAACCAATGAGTGAAAGTTTCAAGTTTCTAAATGCTGAGAGTTGTTTAAAGCTAGATGGGGCTGTCTCATGCGAAGAGTTGACTCACTGGAAAAGACTATGATGCTGGGAGGGATTGGGGGCAGGAGGAGAAGGGGACGACAGAGAATGAGATGGCTGGATGGCATCACCGACTTGATGGAGTTGAGTTTGAGTGAACTCTGCGAGTTGGTGACAGACAGGGAGGCCTGGCATGCTGTGATTCATGGGGTCGCAAAGAGTTGGACACGACTGAGCGACTGAACTGAACTGAACTGAAGGAGGTAATGAATCTATCTCCAGATTCATTCGTGTTGTCCAACTACTGAGATAATTCAAGTATTGTTCATTTTTTCCCTTTACTAGTGTATTCAAACATTTACTGAACAGGCACTGGTCTGAATGTTGGACATCAAGATTGAATAAACCATAAACTCTGCCTTTGAGGAACTTGCAACCAGCAGGGGAACTGAAGTATTATTAACAAAGGATTACAACCCAGGGTGCTTAAAAGTTATTACAGAGGAGTGAGTAATGGCAATACCCTGGAGAGAATAAACAGGATAGGCTGCTGAGGAGGTGAGTTGACCAGGCAGGCAAAGGGAGAAGGGAGTCCTCAAAAGAAACAGTATGCAAAGACTCAGAAGTCAGTTTTTAGGATAGAGCAGTGGTGTATCATTTGGATTACCTGTGCTCTTAAAGCACCCTCTAATCCTAAGATTATGTGTGCGGGCTCTTTAACTTTGTGTATTTTTTTTTTCACTTAATGCCAGATAGTTCCTGTATGTATTTATTTCAGTTGTTATTTTTCATAGAAAGTAAAAATACTGACCTTCTTCTTTGACTTTTGTTCGTAGTTAAATTCATACGAGAAGTAACGCCATATATCAAGAAGCCATCGTTGGTGTCAGATCTGCCCTGGGAAGGTGCCGCTCCCCAGTCACCCAGCTTTAGTGGCAGTGAGGACTCTGGTTCTCCAAAACATCAGAACAGCACCAAGGACAGGAAGGTCATCCCGCTCAAAATGTGCTTTGCTGCTAGAAACTTAAGCATGCCGGACCTGGAGAACAGGTGAGCTGTACCTGAGGAGAACATCCTACTCACAGCTTTACAAACTTAAACGGGTATATTATAATACTGCTTTTGCATATTTTATGCAATATTATGACTGTTGACTAAATTAGGTAAAGAAAAACATCAATCTGAGATGAGAGAATCATTTCTGGACTTCCATATTTAAATTACTTCACACATATATGTGTATCGTTATTGTTCAGTCTCTCAGTCTTGTCTGACTCTTTGTGGCCCTCTGGACTGCAGCACTCCAGGCTTCCCAGTCCTTCACTATCTCCTGGAGTTTGCTTAAACCCTTGTCCATTGAGCCAGTGATGTCATCCAACCATCTCATCCTCTGTCGTCCCCTTCTCCTCCTGCCTTCAACCTTTCCCAACATCAGGTTCTTTTCTAATGAGTCGGCTCTTTGCATCAGGTAGCCAAACAATTTTGGACGAACACACAAGAAACTTAATGATGGTTATCCCTGGGGAGTGAAGTGGGATTAAAAGGTAGAAGGAAAGAAGAGGCCTTTGCTTTTCATTTTATACCTTTATGGAGTGTTAATATTACTCCTTAATTGTGATTATGACTTAATAACTGAAAAAAATCTTGTTCAAGAAACTTCTAAAAATATCTCCATAGAAGGAAATTCGTTATACTATGGATAGTGTAAAGAATCAGAGACTTCATTATAGATCAGGTTGCATCAGCTACTAATGTCACCCTTGCAAGTTAGCTTCTCTTGACCTCAGTTTCCTCATTTGTAAAATGAGAGCATTGGATTGAATAATTTCTAATGTCCCTCCTAGTTGTATCACCGTTTGGTTTCTATGACTTGGTCTTCGTTAATGCCATGAAGTGGTACCGTTAAACTTAGTGTTAGAATAGACATTAAGGGAAAAAAGAAAGATAACAATAGTTGGGAAGATCCCCTGGAGAAGAAAATGGCAACCCACTCCCGAATTCTTGCCTGGAGAATTCCATGGACAGAGGAGCCTGGTAGGTTACAGTCCATGGGGTCACAAAGAGTCAGACACAACTGAGTGACTAACTTTCACTTTCACAAGGACAAACTTTTTATAATCTACTATGACTTTTATGGTCTCCTCTGATCTGATTGCATAGCCAGGTGCCTAGTCAGGATGGGATAGTTCACAGAAGACAACAAGAAATTGAATGACCTTCTTGAGCATTTTAGGCCATAGGGACATAGAAGCTCCTGTTCTGTAGTATATTGTGTGTATGCTGGAAACAGCTGAGTTCTGCAATCACACAGGCCTTGGTCTGAGTCCCAACCAGGTCACTTGCTCTAAGGAGGGCTCTGAGCAAGTTCCTGCACCTCTAAACCTTCATATTCTCATTGATTAAGTAAAAAGGCTTAACTGTGCAGATTAAATGAGATAACCACATGCAGCCCTTTGCATAGAGTCAAACACACAGCAGGATTATAAGAAACAGTAGCTTAAAAAGTCTTAACTGCTAACTTTAACTTTGTGTGTGTACACTGCAAGCAAATTCTTTTGTCTGAGCCACCAGAGAATCCTATACACACACACACACACAAGAAATGCTATGTTTATTTTTTTTATACAGTAAAAATCTAATTTGTAAAGTGAATAATCATCTCTTAAGTCCAAATTAATTTTTTTTTTCTCACTGGAGAATCCCAGGGATGGGGGAGCCTGGTGGGCTTCTGTCTATGGGGTCACAGAGAGTCGGACACGACTGAAGTGACTTAGCAGCAGCAGCAGCAAATGAGTTAGATTTATGTAGAGACTTTGATCTGTTAATCATGGACTTAAAAAAAAATTAAATAATAAGGACTACAGTAGAGTTATAATGTGACTAAAGAAGAACAAATAGCCACTAAATTTGTCAACTGATTGTCAGGCTGAGGAAAATATTCAGGCTATGTCCCTCCATTATAAATCATTTCTGAGAATGAGGGTAGATTGTTGTCTTAGTCCATTCAAGCTGCTGTTAAAAAAAAAAAACCATAAACTGGGTGGCTTATAAACAACAGAAATTTATTTTTCACGGTTAGGGGTAAGGAGGGAAGTCCAAGATCAAGGCACTGGCAGACTTAGTGTCTGGTGAAAGCCCGCTTCCGATGATCATTTCCTTGCCATGTCTGCAATGGCAGAGAAGTCCAGAGAGCTCTCTGGGGTCTCTCTTTCAGGAGAGTACTAGTCCCATCTGTGAGGGCTCTGCACTCATGATCTAATTGCCTGCCAGAGGCCCCATTTGCTAATCTTATCACATTCAGGTTAGAATTGTAACATACGAATTTGAGGCTGAGACACAAACATTTAGTCTATAGCACTTGGAGTGCTGCTGCTATATCTGAGTATTGTAAGAAAAGAAAAAGTATTACACAGTTTCTGTAGGATACTGGAGTTGTGGGAGTGAGGAAAGAAGGAAGGAGGATGAAATGACTTGGCTGTATTGCTGAAAGCTGTGCTAGTTTATCATTCACGAAGACGTTTTTCAGAGCTCAATGATCTTGACCTTTATTGAAACTTGGGGCTGCATTCTCTTTAGCACATATGCTAAAGACAATTTGATCAGTGGTCAGATTTGAAGTAGATTTTTAGAACCAAATGGAGAGGGCAGTTTGGGCTAAAAGAGTGTATCACACCATGCTCTTTAGTAAGACCATTGATTGGTCTACTTGACCAGAGTGTACTATACAAGGGAAGTTCTTAGAAAAGTCAAGCTGTTGCAGATTTCTCAGGCTTAATTCTGCAAAGTAATTCATTTCTGATGTTGCTTGAAACACAAAATTTGGGGACTTCCCTGGCAGTCCTGAAGTTGACTCCATGCTCCCACTGCAGGGGGCACAGTTTCAATCTTTGATCGGGGAACTAAGATCCAGTATGCCCCACGGTGCAGCCAAAAAAAGAAATACTAAATTTGCAGATGATCTGCCTTTTGTAAACTATAAATCGAAAGAGATTCAAAGTTATTCTTATGTCACTCTTACTTGCATTCCAAGCGTGCTTTCTAGAGAAAAAGAAAAGCAGTAGAATTGCAGGTACCTGGAAAAATTACTTGTGACTTTGGTTATCCCCACAGGAATGTGGGTATTTATCCTATGTGTCTTGGTAAAAAAAAAAAAAGTTCAGAACCATTGACTCGTAAGAGTGAACTCAGGGTGATGGACTGTGACACTTCAGCCAAACTATTTGTTTTCCATAAGCCATGGTTTCCTCCTGTAGAAAATGAAAGCTTATGTGAGGATTAAATAAGAGAATGATTATAAAATTGGCATAGAAGGCGCTCAGTATATTATTATTATCCCTGCTGCTGGTGTCCTTGTAACCTTAAATAAGTCCCTTAATTTCTCTGTCCTATTTTTTTCTTCCATAAAATGAACATAGTAATTCATGTTCAACTCTATTTTTTAGAACTACTGCAAGAATAGATAAGATAGTATCTATAAAATCGCTTCAAGCTCATTCATCATTAAATTTATCTCAGCTCTGTCAAAGGGAATGTCATGACAGGTAACACAACTGCAATGTTTAAAGCCATGGAGAGAAACAGTTCATTTAGGAACAATAAAAATAAATTTTATCAGGACATCTGTCACCAAGATATTTATCACATAGCCCTAATTTTTTCCCTAATGTTTTATTGTGAAAATCTTCAAACTTATAGCAAAGTCAAAATAATTTTACAGTCAACACTCATTTTTCCACCACCTAAATTCTACCATTAACATTTTACTATGTTTGCTTTCTCAGATAGGCCCATTTAGCCATCCATCAGTCCATCTTATATTTTTGATTCGTTTCAAAGTGAATTGCATACATTACTATGCTTCCCTCTACTCAAGCATGCATATAGAGTTCAGTGTTTTTGTTGTAACTTTTTTTCTTTTGCGATAATATCTACATACAATAAAATATACAAACCATAAGTTTTAACAGATGCATTCAATTGTGTAACCCAAGCCTGTCAAGATACAGAACATTACTCTTACCCTGGGAATTTTCTTTTGCCCTCCCCAGTCAATTCTCTCTCCCACCGTCCAAGGCTACTCCTGTTCTGACTTGCTGTCATATATTGGTTCAACTATTCTAAAACTTCATAAAATTATAGTCATGTCATGTGTACTTTTTGTGATAGAATTATTTTACTCAGTGTAAGATTTTTTTTTTAATTGAAGTAAGATTGCTTTACAGTGTAGTATTGGTTTCCAGTGTAAGATTCTTGAGCTTCATCCCTCCTGTTATGTGTCACAATAGTTCTTTCTCTTTTATTGCTAAGTAGTAGCATATTTTATATACCACAGTTTCACAGTTTCTTTATCAATTTTCCTGTTGATGGTTACAATTCTTGTGGGCATACATTTTAGTTCTTGTGGATAAGTTCTTAGGAGTGAAACTGCTGACTCAAAGGATCGGTGTATGTTTAGTTTTTTTCAAAAGCTGTGATACTTTTTTCCAAAGTGGTTGTGCCGTCTTACATTCCCACCAGCCACATCCATACCAACACTGATAGTGTCAGTCTTTTTAACATTAACTTTTCTGATGAGTGTGAAGTGGAATCTCTTTGTGGTTCATCCTTTGTGTTTATGTAAAGACTTCTTTGACAAGAGAGGAAAGCAGCCTTTTTCCCCCCTCTGTTTCACTACATTGATTTAGTTTGACTATCTAGAGCTGGAAAAAAGTGCTGACTACCAGAATGTGTAAATGAGGAGGAGGAAGAAATTTATTTGCTTTTTCCACCTCTCCTCTTTCAAGACCTGACTAGATGCTTCTGATCGTTATAAGCAGTTCATTGTGGAAACTGAAAGCTAAATAAATAATGACTAACTCCAGGGAGAGAACATGAGCCTGTTCCTTAGCAAACAGCATTATGGGCAGTGCAGAGTTTATCGAGAACAAGGTGTTCTTAAAGCTGCTTTTTGGAAATGTAACTCTGTTATCATTGAAGAGGTTCACAAGGTCTGGGTCATCTTCCCTTTGGCTGTTTTCCATGTAAAAGGTAAATTTTGGCTTTATGACATAAAAAACATGATTATTAATTGAACATTATTATAAGTTGAACTTATACTTTATGACAAAGCCTTTTCTGAACAGAATAAGCAGGCTAGACTTACAGAATCTTATGCTTCTGTGGACCTAACCATGATCTGATTCATCTGGTCAGAATGTAATTGCTTTTCTCAGGAAATCCTCAGTGGTTTGACTGGAGGCCAGACCTCTTCACACTGTAGCTGTCTCCTCCTCTCTCCTGTGGGCCCAAACAATGACTGGCAGACTGCCTCCGAACTCTTAGTAGTTTTCATTTGAATTTGTCTTTTAAAACAGCAGTCAACATTAGGAAACATTTTGTTCCCTTTATCAGCTCCAGGGGCTGCTTCTTCAAAGGCAGACTTCTGGATCCTAGAATCATTAGTCCTGTTGTGGAGTTTATGTTCTGTTTCTTCTAATTTAATTTCCTGTTTTACAATCACATTTTAAGAAACACTGCAAATTTTCTCTTTTGATGAAAAGTTGGTGATTCTGTCCTAGGGAACTGTTTTACTTCCTGTTTTCCCCTTTTTTAGCCTAGTGGTCCCATGATCTTCTGTTTAATCAGGTTAAGTTTATTTTATAACAGACTTATTTTCCTTTCTTTCACTTATTAGTAAGTAGGAACTTTAACATCAGGATTTTCAGAGTTTTAACTATGGCCAAGGACCTGTGTCTGAGACTTTCCCAGGAACTGTATGAGGTCTGAAGGCTTTTTCAGAAGGTGAATGTTTTGTGCCCAGAGAAGGAGGAGCTGATTCCTGCTTTTAGTGTTAAGTAGGTCAGTAGGAAGAGTGAAAGCAATTTTTCGTCATGGTTTTGCGACTGAACTTTTAGCATGTGATTAAGGATGTTAAGCTGGTTACAGTGCCAAAGCAACCAGGTGAATATGAACAGCCTCCGTAGAAAATGGTCAGCCCGGTAGAGGGTCTAAACTAAGGACATCCCTGGCTTTTGCGTTCAGTTTGGTGGGATGAGGGTGGAGGTCAGGCTTCTGCTGGATTGAGGGTGGGGCAGTCACTAGCTGCTGGGTGTGGGGAATGCTGAACTGGTCAGCTGGCCTCTCTATTTTAGCTGCATGCTTTACTCCCATTTCCAGAGGTAACTGGTGCCTCCAATTCCTCAGCCTCTTCAGAATTCTGCAACATGGACTGGCTCGGATTTGACTCTCCCCTACTCTTCTTAGGTTTGCTCATTTAACTACTCTGTCTGTTTGCCAGTTTCCAAAATTTTGTTGTAGTCGCTCCTCTCATCTTTTCCCTGAGCTTGTAGGATTATGCTTTTTAAAAATTCCCTTTAAATTTGTAAATGACTCCTTAGATAAAATACCAAAAGCACAGTACGTTAAAGAAAACTTTACAAATTGAACTTTATTAACAATGAAAGCTTCTGCTGCGTTACAGACACTGTGTACTAGGGTTCTCCAGATAAACAAACAATAGGATGGATAGATAGGGTTATTTACTTATTATAGGAATTAACTCATGCAGTTGTGGAGACGAAGTCCCATGGTCTGCATGCTGGAGAAATAGAAAAGCCAGTCTTAAAATTCACCCCAAGTTCAAGGGCCCAAGAACCATGAGCACCAGTGTTTGAGGGCTGGAGAAGATGAATGTCCCAACTTAAGAAGAGAGCAAATTTGCCTCTCTGCTTTTTTTATTCTATTTATGCCCTCGGTGAATTGGATGATGCCCAGCCGCACTGGTGCAGGCCATCTCCCTTACTCATTCTACTGATGATGCTAATCTGTTGCAGAACCACCCTCACAGACACACCTAGAAATAATGTTTTACCAGCCACCTGGACATACCTTAGCCCAGTCAAGTTGACACATAAAATTAACCATCGCACACTGTTAAGAGAACAAAGAGATAAATTGAGGACTGGGAGAAAAATCTTTGTAAAATACATATGAAATAAAGGACTGACATCTGAAATATACAAAGAATTCTAAAACTCAGTAATAAGAAAAAACCCAGTTTTAAAATGGGCAACAGACGCTTCACCAAAGAAGAAATAGAGATGACAGATAGGCAAATGAAAGATGCTCAAATCATATTCCATTAAGGAACTGTGAATTAAAACAATAAGATGTCACTGTACAAATACTAGAATGGCCAGAATCCAGCCAACAGTACCACATGCTGGTAAAGATATACAACACCAGGAAGGCTTATTCATCAATGAGGGGAATGCAGAATGATACAGCTACTTTGAAAGACAGTTTGGCAGTTTCTTTCAGAGCTAAACATAGTAGTCTTACCATGTGACCCTGAAGTTGTGCTCCTTAGTATTTACACAAAGGAGTCAAAAACTTAGGTCCACACAGAAACCTACACATGAATACTTTAATCATAATTGCCAAAATTTGAAAACAACCAAAAGGACCTTCCATAGGTGAATGGATAAACAAAATATGGTTCCTCCAGACAGTGGAATATTATTCAGCCATAAAAAGAAATAAGCTCTCAAGCCACAAAAGACATGGAGGAACCTTAAATGCATATTGCTAAGTTAGAAAGTTACAGGATTTCTTGGAAATGGATCAACAGTTGCCAGGAGTTCAGGGCCAGGAAGTGGGGGTAATGTACTGTTTTAAATCTTCCCATAACAAGTGTATAACTGTTTTTTTTTTAGAGAATATAATCATTTTTTAGGCAACAAATATCAATATTTATGTTAAGGACCATGACAGCAACAATTGATATAGCGAAAAATAACATTAAAAAGAAAAAAACATTATAAAATAATATGCAAAACTAAATAAAGGTCAATGTGAATATTAAGCTATTTGTCAGAAATCTCTTTTCTTCTACTTTTTCTGGGCTTTATGGATGGAGGAGTTCCTCCTGCCTAGGAGTGTGTGTCCTGCTGGTGACTCAGCAGATAGTCTCATCCTTTTCGGGTTCAATTAAATCTCCCCAGGCCATTTCTCTATTGTAATCCATCTTACATCCCACCATAAAATTATTTTTTAGCTTATTATTTTTAATTGTGATAAGATACACATAACATAAGACTTACCATCATAACTGTTTTTCTGGAGGAGCAAATAGCAATTCATTCCTGTATTCTTGCCTGGGAAATTCCATGGACAGAGGAGCCTGGTGGGCTATAGTCTATGGGGCTGCAAAGATTCAGACATGACTGAGCAACTGAGCACGCACACACACACACAACATAAAATTTACCATCTTAACTATTTTTAAATGTATAGTTCAGTGGTATTAATTATATTCATATTACTGTAACACCAATCTTCAAAACTTTTTCCTCTTGCACAGCAAAAATCGTAACCATTCAACAGCTCTCCGTTTCCCTCTCCTCCCACCCCCTAGCCACTACCATCTTAGTTTTTGTTTCTGTGACTTTGACTACTCTAGGTACCTCATATAAGTGGACTCATATAATACTTGCCCTTTTGTGATAGGTTTTTTCGTTTAGAATAATCCTCTCAGGGTTCACTCATATTGGAGCATGTGTCAGAGTTTCTTTCCTTTTTAAAGCTGTGTATTATGTGTGTATATGTATCCCGTTTTGTTTATCCATCCCACTGATGGACGTTTGGGTTGTTCCCACGTTTTGGTTATTGTGAATGATGCTCCTCTGAACCTAGGTGTACAGATATCTCATAAAGTTAATTTTTTAATTCATTGTCTTGATCATATTGTCCCCTTGTTCAGAATCCTCAGTGATTCCACGTTGCTTACCAGTTAATATCCAGACTTAACCTACTATGCAAAACCCCCAAAGTTTTAATCTCAAGCTGCTTCTTGCTGTATTTAGATATAGGATAGGAAATTAAATAAACTCATCAGAACTATAACTAAAACAGAAGCAAAATAACTAGTGACTTGCTACCTAAAGATGCTTCAGGTATGGGCTTTGTGAAGTGTTTCAACTGGTCACAGACATTATTTTATGTTTTAACTGTTTTCTAGAACTCTCTGGCCTATTTGGCTATTGCTGTAAAACTGTGAAGGCATATGAAACATGGATAGACTGCTGGGTAGACCTTCAGGTAGCTAGCAGGGTAAGTCTAGTGGGAGGGCGTGTCAGTGGATAAGTAGGTAGGTAGTTTGGATAGATGTGTTTATAAGCTGTATGCCAGTTTGGTAAGTGTGCCCCAGTGGTGAAGAGGCCCCCCACTGCAGTCCTGCTTTGCTGCTAACATCTTGGGGGTGCCTTTTTGAGCCAAGAATTTTGTGATAGTCATCACAGTTCTTTATAGAAGTAGTTTTTGTAACTTGTGTATTAGTTAAATATAAACTTTCTGTCTTCCCCATTAGATGATAGGCCCAGTGAGAGGAGAGACTAGTTTTTCCCTATTTTTTTCCCTATTGTATCTCTAAGACAGTGTCAAGCATAGAATCTAGAAAACAGTAGGTTTTCATTAAATGTTTACTTAAGAAAGGATGGACTGACCAGAGCTCAAATGAGAATGAATATTTGCCACATTAAGTATGGCAAGTTAAAATATGTGGAATTACAAAGGAATTTCTAAATATGACCAAAGAGAGGGATGCAAGCTTCAAGGCAGACATGCTGGTGTACCTGTAACCCAGTCATGTTTGTCAGGTAGTGTGGGATCTCATGACAGGGCTGCAAGGAAGCGAAAATTGTCTTCAGAAAGATGAAAGAATAAAAAGTTCTCTTTGGTCAGTGGCAGTTTGTCAGTTTTTCAACCATGAAAAACACTCCTAAGAGCTTTTTATTTTTTCCCTTTTAAAAGATATATATGTTCACTGTTAGAGCACAGCAGTGAACATATGTTAGTCATTTATTGATTAATTTTTAAAATTCGTCTTGGCAAAAACTTTGATCAAAACACAAGATCAGTTCAGTTCAGTCGCTCAGTCGTGACCGACTCTTTGTGACCCCATGAATCACAGCACGCCAGGCCTCCCTGTCCATCACCAACTCCCGGAGTTCACTCAAACTCATGTCCATCGAGTCGGTGATGCCATCCAGCCATCTCATTCTCTGTCGTCCCCTTCTCCTCCCGCCCCCAACCTTTCCCAGCATCAGAGTCTTTTCCAGTGAGTCAACTCGTCTCATGATAGTATCCAGCAAATTGCTTTATAAGGAATTGGTTGCGTGTACCTTTAAAAAAATTTAAATAAGTCCTAAAGGTTACTTTTGAAGTAGAGATTGTTCTCAGTTGAGCATTAATAAATCATAGTCATAGAGTTGAAGATTTCTTAACTTTTTTTCCTCCACTACTTGGAGGATGATTTAATCATATGACATTACGCAGACCCTAGAAAACAATTCCAAATTTTCATGGGGAGTCATATTCTTCAGCTATTTTATTTCACACAGTGGAAATTTCAGTTCAATTTTTGGCAATAAGTTTTACTTACCTAGCAATACTATATACCAGAATTTTCTAAGTATTAAAAAAAATTCTTTCATTACAGTGTGCCTATGATATTCAACAAATAGGCTCTCCATTTCTTTGACTTGGAAATGAAGGTGGAGTGAAGTGTTCTTACTATGAATTCTACACTAGGTTCTCTCATTTCAGGTCATTTCATGAATACTGAAATAGCAGACCCAGCAGTTAGTCTTTCTGGTGATGATCTTTCCACATGTGGATTTCTCTGGGATTGGACTCTAAGGAATTAAGGAAAAGCATTTGTATTCTGGAATGTAAAATTAATTTTCAGTTATGTATGTTAAACCATGGCAGTTTTGATGGCTTCTGATCTATCTATCTCATTTTCTTTTTTCTTTTTCCACACAGATTGATAGAGCTCCATTCTCCTGATAGCAGGAATACGTTGATCCTCCGTTGCAAGGATACAGCCACAGCACACTCCTGGTTTGTAGCTATCCACACCAACATAATGGCTCTCCTCCCACAGGTGTTGGCTGAACTCAATGCCATGCTTGGTGCAACCAGTACAGCGGGAGGCAGCAAGGAGGTTAAGCATATTGCCTGGCTGGCAGAACAGGTAGGCTGGGAGGCAGGGCAAGGCCTCACTGGGTCACCGTTCAGAGCCAGGATGGTTCCCCCATTTCGTATGTCTAGAATATTTATCACACAGTCAGGTCTCCAACATCTAACTTATAGATCTTTTGTTTCTCCTCCCCTAGTCTTTAGCTATTTATTGCTAATTATCACTTCCACCAGAAGAATTGACTGTCATGATAGTCATCATCATAACATAACTATGAAGAGATTCTTATCATTTCTATCCTTAATGACTGGAGATAATTTTCATGATTTTAGAATGGAATCAGCAACTTATTTTGCAAAGGGCTATTAAGTGCCACGACTACGTAACTCGGCCATCGATAGCAGCAAAACAGTCATAGACAACATGAACATGAATAGATGTGGCTGTACTTTAATAAAACTTTATTTACAAAAACAGATAGTGGGCTGTATTTGGCCCACAGGTCATAGTTTCCCAATTCTTGCTCTAGTGTATTGACAAGAGTTTCAGAGACAACAGTCTTACTACCCTGATCGGGAAAAGTTTAAAATATACAAAATATTTTACAAGCTATTAAACACATGTGCAGTTGTCTTCTACAACTGACAAATGGAAAGAAACCAGAAAACTTAAATAGAGGTTGGGTGAAAGGAAAGGAAGAACATAACCCTAGTTAGTTTAGATCCAAAGTTTGACAAAAGGGAGACTAAAAGTTCTACATGATGTTACAACACATCCTTTTTCTTTCGGGGCCTTCACTGTCAGCTGGGCCAGAGGGAGCTGAAAACAAACAGGATTAGGGAGTCAGAGATGAGTGTTTGAGTGCTAACTCTGTTTTTCATTGGTTTTCTTTTTAAAAGTTCCTTTATATCTTTGCACCCTAGTTCCTTCCTGTGTGAGCTAGGGGGGCAGGGATTGCATCAGTATCAGCCCAGAAAGGTTTTGTTCTTTTGTGTTGTTGTTTTGTTTTGTTTTAAACACAGTTTCAGGGTCTGGCTCCCCTAGTGCCCCCCAGGAGCCCCGTTTGGTGGACTGATGGTGGAGCCTGGCAGTCTCATTCACTCCCCCAGGTGATGGTGTGGTGGATCAGTTTTGGACTCCACTGATCTATTTATTTTCAGCCGTGAAATTTTATGAACACTTCACATAATGATTCTAATAAATTAGAACACAGAATTAGTACTGTGATGATTTCTAGGAGACATGACTAGAATAAGCAGAAGAAACTAATGAAAATCATGGTATAAGTACTCATGACTTTGAAAGTTTTAGTATTTTATCATGGTTTCTGTGTTTTTATATGCTGGTTGAAAAACTCAATGGAGTGGTAGTTCTGTGCTTTTGGCAATGTTCGAAATCTTCATGATTTAAAAAGATACTTTTGCAAGGTTCTAAGATTAAAATGAGACGTTAATAGGTTTAATAGGTAAAGTCTTACCCTCTTTCTGGTTCCCCATCCACCTAATTCCCACCCCTCAGCCCACATAAAGGTAATCACTTTGATTCCTTTATAGTGACTCTTTTGAAAGTTTCTTATGGAGATAAAAGTAAATATGAAATATGTTCTTCTTTTTCTCTTTTATAAAAGAAGAAAGCATATTATGCACACTACTTTATATCAATACTTTGCTGTTTTTTTTTCGTGAAACAATATATCCTGGAGATCTTTTTATATCAAAACATATGGAGCATTCTTTTTTTTTTACAACTGTATAGTTTTTCATTGTGTGGCTGCAGTTAAATAAGCATTTCCTCCAGTGTTGTTGTCATAAGCTTGTGCCCTTACAAAGAATGAATAACCTTGCTATAATGAATAACCTTGTAGTTTGTCCTTTCCCGCATGTGCTGTCCAAACTCTTTGGTTCCAGAGTCCAGATAGAGCAGATAACAAGAGAACACACATTATCTGAATGTATTTGGTTCTTGTTTCTGGTAGTAAGTTGTAAAACTTTGGTTAGAAAAGGATTTATCCAAAATTTTAGCATCATTTCCTGAGCTTTGATCGTTAGAGTTCATAGAACTGAATATTTGTATATCTGTAGGATACATCTCAGAAGTGCTGTTTCAAAGGGTTTATTAATAAACTATCTCTAGAAGGCAAATTACCCCCAAGACTTAGTGTCTTTGGAATAACACTTATGTCCCACAGTTTCTAAGGACTGCGAATCTGGTAGCCATTTAGCTGGGTGGTCCTGGCCCAGGACCCTTCAGGAAGTTGCAGTCAAGCTGTCAGCCAGGGTGGCAGTCATCTGAGGGCTTGATGGGTTGGCACGTGCACCTCCAACATGATTCATCTATATCGCTGTTGGCAGGAAGTCTCAGTTTCTTGCTGCTTGTAGGGAGAAGTCTTCAGCTCCTTGCCATGCCAGCCTTTCTACAAAATTGCCTGAGTTTCCTCAAGATACAGATGTGGGTTTCCCTCAGAGCAAGTGATCTGAGAGAGAGAACAAGATGGACAGTACAATACTTATGTGGCTATGACCTAGGCTCTTCTTCTCTCTTCTTTTCATTAGAAGTGAGTTATTACTAAGTCCAGTCTACACCCCAGGACTCCAGCTCTTAAAGGAAAGAATGGTAAAGAATGTGTGGACATCTTTTTAAACTACCACAAAAGATATCGGCATTTGTATATAGGCTTCCCTGGTGGCTCAGACGGTAATGAATCTGCCGGCAGTGCAGGAGACCCAGGTTCAGTCCCTGGGTCGGGAAGATCCCCTGGAGAAGGAAATGGCAACCCACTCCAGTATTCTTGCCTGGAGAATTCCATGGACAGAGGAGCCTGGCAGTCTGCAGTCCATGGGGGTCACCAAGAATCAGACATAACCAAGCAACTAACACACACAACGACAAACACTGGGACTAACACTTTGTATCAATAATTTTGATAGATATTGTCAAATTTCCTTCCATCAAAATTGAACTAATTTAAATTCCCACCAGCAATATATGAGAGTTGCTAGACCTTTAAAGTGGAATTAATTTGGTTTATGCTACATACAGACCAGAAGAAAGGAGAAAAATAAATTCATCACAGTCTGCCCTTGATGGACTATATTTTATGTGTGTGTTTCTTTCACTCAGTTATGAACTCTTCAAAGACAAGAGCACATTTCTCTCAAATCTTTCGCCCCAGAGAACTTAGCCTAATGCTTTGTATATAGTAGATGTTCAGTAATTTTTTCCTTTGTCTACATATATACATCCAAAATCACTGCGGATGCTGATTGCAGCCATGAAATTAAAAGACGCTTACTCCTTGGAAGGAAGGTTATGACCAACATGGATAGTGTATTAAAAAGCAGAGACATTACTTTGCCAACAAACGTCCGTCTAGTCAAGGCTATGGTTTTTCCAGTGGTCATGTATGGATGTGAGAGTTGGACTGTGAGGAAAGCTGATCACCGAAGAATTGATGCTTTTGAACTGTGGTGCTGGAGAAGACTCTTGAGGGTCCCTTGGACTGCAAGGAGATCCAGCCAGTCCATTCTAAAGAAGATCAATCCTGGGTGTTCATTGGAAGGACTGATGCTGAAGCTGAAACTCCAATACTTTGGTCACCTCATGCGACGAATTGACTCAAGGGAAAAGACTGATGCTGGGAGGCATTGGGGGCGGGAGGAGAAGGGGACAACAGAGAGTGAGATGGCTGGATGGCATCACCGACTCAATGGACATGAGTTTGAGTGAACTGCGGGAGTTGGTGATGGACAGGGAGGCCTGGCGTGCTGTGGTTCATGGGGTCGCAAGGAGTCGGACACAACTGAGCAACTGAAGTGAACTGAACTGATACATGCAAAAAGCAAGTAGACAAGTCATTAATTATAAAACACTATCCAGGAACTCAAGCTCAGGGTTAAGAAATAATAAATACTAAGTTGAATACTTTCAAGTTCTTTAAAAAATAGTACTACAGAACTAATCCAAAGTGCTGTTTTTAAACTATTCATGATTTTTACTTTTTCCAAGTAGTTGTTTGAGTCGCCCAAATCAAATACACTTAGAATAAGGTGTTCAAGCAAGATTGGATATGGTTTCCCAGAGGAATTTTATGATGAACTTACATATCTGATAAAAGTTGAACTAGGTAAATGCCAAAGCCTTCTTTAATTGTAATATTATTTAATTCTATCAGTGTGAAAATGGTCAGTATATTTTCAGATCATGTTATCTTTTTAAAATAGGTAAGCATTTCTTTTAGCAATAGATATATTTCATGAAAAGCATATACATAAATGAAACTGTTTCAGTTGTACCTAGAAAAGATAGGCATTTGGGGCAGATAACTTAAGAATTGTTTATTTAACTTTAAATGATCTTTCTTTAATTTTTCTGTTTGTTATTTCACATTGTCATAAATTGAGTTTGCCTAAAATAGGGAAAACCTAGGCTATAGATGTTCGGTAACTAATAAATAATTTCTGTGCAAGGGACTTATCTCTTTATTGATGCTGATTTTTATGTGACTGATAGCTATAACTTTTATATTCTTACTATTTATATTCTCATATTCTAACTATACCTCTTATATTCTTAAGAACTATATATTCTTAAGAGGGAATTTTCTTTAAGTCTACCAAGTGGGGAGACATATGTTATCTACAAAATAGGTATTTTAGGCATTTGAGTATTGATGGAAAAGCTAAGACAGCTACTTTGTCCCTCATTATTCTCAAAATGTGTAAAGATTCCAATTAGAAACATATACGCTAAATCAGGATTAATGGCACAGTTTATTTTTTTGCTCTATGTTTTCTATTGTAATACTAAAACGCATAAAGAACAGAAGTATATCACCTCTTAAAAAGATCTGTAGGATGAAGAGATTGAGGGAATAAATAATAACTATGATTAATTTTTCATCTTTAGTGCTATTCAACTCTAGTTGTTAAAAAATAAAATTTGCAGAGGGCTATTGTTTGGCCAGGTGTACGCATGTGTGGGTGTTGAAACACAAGCAAAGCAGAACTCTAACATTAGTATCTTTTATTCCTCTGGCCAAAAACTTGATAACAGGGGAAAAAAACCACCTCAGTAGTTGAGCCCCAAGGCTGCTTGTACTGATACCACAACCGAAAACATGTGCTATATATAGCCGGCGGCATTCTGATTCCAGTGAAGGCAAGCAGTACCCTTATAAATTAAGGCAGGTAGGCAAACAGAAGGACTGAAACTGAGGTTTCATTTTTCTCCAGTGATTAAGTGGAAGAGGGAAAAGATATCCTCCAAAAGCGAAGGACTTGAAAGAGCTAAAGAATAAACACTGTTTAAAAATTGTTTATTGAAAACAAGTTCTCTGTCTTTAAATTGAATATTGTTTTTATTGACCTTAGCAGTTTTCCTTTCTCTTCTTTGGGAAGAAATACATTTAATTTAGGTTTTCTAAATGCATATACTCTGACCTAGCGTTCACAATCTGTCTTATAACTTAGCAAAAAAAAGTTAATTTAAAAAATCAGGTTATCATTTTATCCCTTTGGGAAGATAGATTTTTATATTATTTTCCCTATGAAATATTGTCCGTAACAATCTCAGAGACAAAGACTTAGTAGTGCATATAAACTAGAAATCCCTTTGGGGTATCTGTGACCCCAAAATTGAAGAATCCAGGAGAGCTTCTTTATAGCTGATACTTTCCCTCCAGACATCACAGTCTTAGTCTTTCCCTCTAGACATATAAAATCTTAGAGAGACATAACAATCGTTACCCCTAGACATAATAAAGTCATAGAAAACTCAGGTTCACCAGTAAGGAAAGAGTTAATTATTTCTCCCATATTTTGCTAGAATTCTCAGGGTTGGGTCATATATTTTGGGCTTTCAGCACATGGTTGAACATGGGTAGCTTCACTGGCTGGAATTCATTTCCCACTCCTGGAATCCAGTCATAGCTCTAGCAAGAATAGAGGCCCAATGTAGATGTTATAGCACAGAAATGAATCACTCAGCCCACTTTTCGGATTATAGATGTATTCTTAAAGTGCTCTGACATTTTCAAATTACCTTCAGAAGTCATTAAGGAAGAGAAGATAAAAGGTGGATCTGAAGACAAGTGAGAGAAAAGTGATTCATCAATTGAAATTTACCTCGAAGCCGTCAGTGATAGTGAGCTGAAAAGTTGAGGGTTGAAATATTCTGTTGTTACGCACTCCCTGCTCAAAGGTCTCATCTTAGGAAGGCAAACATTTTGATGATACCAAGGCTTTACTTGAACATAGTCTTTTGCTTTTTGGCCTTGGATCCTTGACAATATATATAAATAGTGGTTGTTTTCTTCCGTTTTTAAACTATCACAGAGATAACCGAGCTTTATGCAATTAAATGCAATGGTATATTTGAAACTGAAGCTTAAACTTCCTGAACTGTAATGGGGAACTCTTTGACAGCAGCTTATATCAGTGTTTTCCAAAATAGAACATAGTTGGTCATTTTGCCATTTTAAAAAGATAAAATAGAAATTATCAGAGTGCATTGGACAAAGGATAGGAATTATGGTTGTTTAGGAAATTTTTAAATTCAGTATTTATATATATGTGTTGAGTTGCAATGTAAAATGTATTTCTTATTGCAAGTCTTGATCAAAAATATTTGAAAAACACTGATGTTTAGATTATACTGACTTACTTGGTAACAGTTTCTGTCTTGCACTTAGAAGATGTTACTCCCACATCAGACATACTAAAACCATTATCATTTTGCACTGAGTGCTGTGTATTTAATTAGAATTGGTGATAATTAGTTATTGTGGAGTAGGGGAAAGAAACTGTGTCATATCATTAGAAAATGTGTGTAATTCACTCAGGGAGCACTTTCTCCAGCTGCACAGTCTACTTCACACCTCCCAGTGGAGAGGCCCTGCCGGTGGAAAGGAACCTGTGGGGCGTTTCCTTTGTCTCACATGGGTTAGGATGGGGAGGCAGAATGGAGACCCACTGTCTTAGGTGGTCACTGAAGGAACTTTCATCATCATAGTTAGCTCTACTTTCTGGATCTCACCTCTGTAACAGGCAAAACTGGATGGTGGAAGGCAGCAGTGGAGACCTGTCCTCATGGCCGTGACTGAGAAGGACCTGCTGCTTTATGACTGTATGCCGTGGACCAGGGATGCCTGGGCATCACCATGTCACAGCTACCCTCTTGTTGCCACAAGGTAAGACTAAAGACAACAAAATATCTGTCCTACTCTGAATCTGCTAAAGAATTTTAAAACGACTTCTGTTATCTTTTAGGTGCCTAAAATAGCACTCAAGCAGCTGATGTAGACGATTTAGACAAAAACTTTTCTTTCACAACCCTATTGATCATTTTTGCAACTCCTAGCTCAGAATATAGGAGAAGGCAGTGGCACCCCACTCCAGTATTCTTGCCTGGAAAATCCCATGGACGGAGGAGCCTGGTAGGCTTCAGTCCATGGGGTCGCGAAGAGTCGGACATGACTGAGCGACTTCACTTTCCCTTTTCACTTTCATGCATTGGAGAAGGAAATGGTGACCCACTCCAGTGTTCTTGCCTGGAGAATCCCAGGGATGGTGGAGCCTGGTGGGCTGCCGTCTATGGGGTCGCACAGAGTCGGACACGACTGAAGTGACTTAGCAGCAGCAGCAGCTCAGAATATATGGTTTCTGTCACTAGTATTTTTGTGTGTATTTTTTAAGTTGTCGAAGCAGCTCCCTAACTGCTCTTCTCAAGACTTGCTTACTCAAGAAGATAAGTAAATTGTGTGGTATGTTTTTTTCCTTATTGACTGTGACTAGAAAACTACTGAAATTGTGGTAGCATTTCGACTGAGTGATGAAATCATTTAAACCAGAATGTGGTACTGTGGATAAACTACACAACTCTGCCAAAATATTCTTCAACTTCTCTTTTTAGTATGAGTGTATTTGTATATTTGATTCTATCAAATAAACATTTATTTGACCTGAAGCAACAGGATGTTTCTAGTATGCCAGATGTGGGGAGCTGGAAGGAAAAGAATGGAGAAATGTAGATTTGGAGGCCAATATGTCTTAAGAAACAACCAGAAACTAGTTATCTAGTGTGAAACTAGGAAACATATTCACATTCAGTGTTAATTTGGGCTTAAAAAAGAATCAGGTTTTGATACAGCTCAAAAACTATACATTAAAAAGGAGTCCCACAAAAAAGTACTTGGTAGTCAAAAAGGGTAAATGATGGAGTCATCTAGTATGTCCCATGGGAAACAGTGTGGGGGTTCCTGCTTTCAGGAGACAAAGATTCATGTGAGGAAGAGAATTCTTAAATTACAGGAAGACTTTTATGTTATGTAGGATGTCCTTCAATTTGCCAAGTTCCCTTACATATATCATTATTTTTTAAAAATAAAATTTTCAGACAGTTTTTCAGGAGTTTCTCTGTAATTTAGAGCTGTAGCCCTTAGAACACAGAATAGAGATGAAGGATTTATTGAGCCTCAGAGTTAGAGAGGTGTGCCCTCACTAATTCCTTCAGGACATAAGGGTCCTGCAGAAAAGGCCTTGATGATTCAATAGCAAAGGTAGATAGTCTCTGATAAATAAATAAATTAATTATAGTTCAAAAATCAAAGAATACTGTTAGGGTGATATAAATTAACATGAGTTACTGTTTATATTGGCTTGCACATTTACAGATTCTTAGAAACCAAAGCTGTATGTTTGTGTTTATCTAATAGTTGATATTTTGGGATGGTTGGGGAATTAAGTAAAACATGAAAGTGATAAATGAAGAGGATTTTTATTTTATTCTTTTTATTTCATTTGACACATTTCCTGAGGTTAAAGCCAAGTGCCCAATACAGGTAGAGCATTAGATACAAGTGCTGTAGATTTTGCACGATATGCATTTTGTAGTCTTTTCCTATATGCCTTCTTTGACTGGAAAAGAAAAAGATCCAGAGAAAGCGTGGCTACTTGACAATGTGGAAAATTGAGTGGTAGTGTGCTTATGGGATTTATGGGGCCAAAGCCACTGTACCGCCTTTGCATGAGCTCATCGGGCCTCCCCACTAAGGGGGCCTTTTGGCAGTGTGTTCTAACCAACTGCTGTGCAGCAAGAGTCCAGCAGCTGGTTTGAATTAGATTCCCTCTGCCAAATATTTCATAATCAAATCTGTAGGAAAAATTCTCCTGGACTTTATATTTTTTAAGGTCTGATTTGAGATTAGCAATCAAACTGAATATGGGGGAATACACCCTAACACTTTGCTCACAGTCTGTATTACTTGGATTGTATGTGGAATAGTTTTGAAACTCATTTAACTCTTGCTGAGGTAGCTAATGTGTAATTGGCATGTTGGTTCTACAGTGATCAGCTCAGGGAGGTGGTTCTCAATACTTTCATCGATCTCTGGGGATACCCTCTTCAGGGGGTCTGTAAGTTCAAAACTGTTTTCACAGTAATACTAACATGTTGTTCACTTTTCTCACTGTTGACATTTGCACTGAGTTTGGTAAAATTGCTTGTACCTTATCATGAATCAAGGCAGTTGGCACCGAACTGTATGGCCTTGCAGGGAGAAAACATGCCAGTTTAACCTCAAAATGCCTTTGTTGGGGCAGAAAATTGCTAGTTTTATTTAATCTCAGCCCTTCAGTATTCATCTTGTTGATAATCTGTGAGATGAAGTGGGAAGTGCTGAGTCCACTTCTGCTGCAAATGGAGGTGTGATGGTTTGTTGCAAAGAAAAGCATGTGTGGTTTTTGTGAGCTGAACCCGCTGATTTTTGTTTTTATTTTAATGGAACACCACTTTTTAAGTAATTTTTAAATCAAATCAGTTTATAAATAAATTACCATATTGATTTTGAATATTAAACCAACCTTGTACTTCTGAGATAAATCTTATTTGGTCTTGCTAGATTCAATTTGCTAATAATTTGATGAGAATTTTTGTGTCTTGTATTTATAAATTATCTTGGTCTGTAGTTTTTCTTTTCTTGAGATGTCTTCGGTCTGGGTTTTAATGTGTTACTAGCCTCATAGAAAGAGTTGGGAGGTATTCCCTCCTCTTCTGTTTTTTGGAAGACTTTATAAAGAATTGGTACTGATTCTTCTTTAAATATTTGATAGAATTCATCAGCAAAGCCACTGGGATTAAGATTTTGTTTGTGGGAAGCTTTTCACTCTTAGTTGAGGGGATTTTTAAAATGCTTTAACGGTCACACTTTCTTAGACAATGTTCTGCTCTTTCCCTTTTATCTGAAAATATTTTTTAGTTCATGAATGTCACATTTCTTATCTTTGACCTTGAAACCCTGTTCTTATGAGCATCTCATGGGGCAGAATATGTCGGACACATTGTAGAAACTAAGGTTCTTTCTTCCTTATGTTTCTCATGTTTTTTCTCTTCTCTGTTTTGTTTCATTGCTGTCTCATTCTTGATTTGACTCTTCTCCCCAGAATGATTTTTTTGGACCATGCTGCACAGCCCGTGGGATCTTAGTTCCCTGGCCAAGATTTGAACCCAGGCCACAGCAGTGAAAGTGCTGAATCTTACCCATTGGACTGCCAGGGAATTCCTGGAACTCACTTTTTCAAGTAAAAAGATGGCACATCATTTTTTTTGTTTTTTGTAGTAGAGTAGTATCATATTTTAAGTGAATGAGAGTCAAGAGCTGTAGCCAAGTAGTTCCAAAGTTTCTTATGATTGAATAATAGTCCATTGTATACATGCTACATTTTATCTACTCATCAATTGATGGATATTTGAGCTATTTCCACTTTCAGGCTATTAAGAATCATGCTGATATGTACATTTGTGAACAAATTTTTATTCTAATATATATTTTTATTTATCTTGGGTACGTACCTGGGATTGGAATTGTTGGATCATATGGTACCTCTGTTTAATTTTTTGAGGAACCAGTCAGTTAAAGAAGAAAAAAATCATGGTCTATCTTTGGCCAATAGTAGCCTCTTCAGCTGGACTTCTGAGCATTTTTGATAGGGCTTTTATATAAAAGTATTTTAGGACTTCCCCAGTGGTCTAGTGGTTAAGACTCCATGCTTCCACTGCAGGGGACATAGGTTCAATCCTTGGTCAAGGAAGTTCTGCATTGTGTGGCCAAAAAAAAAAAGATATTTGAAAATTGCCATATTAGCTGTTTTGATAGAACATTCTGGACTTGTATATTTTCTGTTCTAGATCTGACATTCTCCAAGAGACAATAAAAAGTTCAGGTGTTGCCCAGGGAGAGAGAGATAAGTAGGCAGTATACTGAGGATTTTCAGAGCAATAAAAATTCTCTGTATATTATAATGATGGCTATATGTCTTTATATTGATATATTTATCCAAACCTGAATTTTGACTGATTATGATGTATTGGTATACATTTATCCTTGGTAAAAATTACCGTTCTGGTGATACTGACAGTTGGGGAGGATATGCATGTTTGTGGCTTATTTCTTAATCAAAATTGAATCTTTTTGGTTTTTTTTTTGACATGCCTAGCCTCTTGGGAGGGCTTCCCTAGTGGCATTGCAGAGGCGGCCACGACCGAGTGACTATAAGCACATTACAGCCTTTCATGGTTGCATGAAAAAGCTAATGGGAAATTGGGTTCTTGGGCCATCTGACTTAGTGTTCTGCTTGTGACACCAGGAGTCATTTTTATGGGAAAACAGAATAGTATCTATGTCAAAGACTATAATCTTGTTTTGAGATATACTTACCTAAAAACTGCTGATGACGTTCATAATTTTCTGCATTTTTATCAGCATAAATTTCTGAGATTGTCCTCTGACAGTGCATTAATGACTTTTGAACTTTGCTGTGTTTATGTTCCTAGGCTGGTTCATTCTGGCTCTGGGTGTCGCTCACCCTCCCTTGGATCTGACCTGACGTTTGCCACCAGGACAGGCTCTCGGCAGGGCATCGAGATGCATCTCTTCAGGGTGGAGACACATCGGGATCTGTCTACCTGGACCCGGATACTCGTTCAGGGCTGCCATGCAGCTGCTGAGTTGATCAAGGAAGTCTCTCTAGGTATAGATCCTGGCATTTCATTCCTAACAGTAATTAAGTGGAACTGTCATTCTTTATTTTAAAGTAAAAATCATTATCCTGTGTGCCAGACTTAAAAATGTTCTGAAATAAGACACCTGAAGGTGATCATGATGGAAAGAAACTGAGTTTCTCTATTTCAGTAGCAAAGCTTTCATAAGTTTTTTATGTGACTCTGAACACATTCACAACAGTTTCTGTACAACATAACATGGTAGTTTTACTCTTCATTATTTAAATATTTAATAATGTGAGGATTCATTTACTAAACACTAGGTGTGTTGACCCTCTTGTTAAGATTTGGAACATGGATAGACACCCTTAAAAGTGTGACCATCTGGAAGAGCTTATAGCTGTAGAAAAGCAAAGAATCTGGAATTCGGGTTTCTGTTGCAAAGTTGGAAGAGGTGTGCCCGAGTACTGAAATGAGCATCTAAAGGAAATCACCCTGGTGGTCTCTTTCCATTGTTGCAGCGCCCTCTTGTGGCTTGTCTGTATGAACTTAAAGGGATGGGTTCATATGTGTGTATCTGTGTATATGGTTATGTATAGATATTTCCAGATTGCTTTTCATTTTAAGGAGAACAGAGAGTTGTCAAAATTAAGACACAGTTACAGTTTCTAGTATGGTTTTAATTACTTTGAACATCTTGCCTGGAAGTTGGTTTAGTTTTGCTCCTGTTTTCTTAAATTTTGTTTCCTAAACCTAGTTTTATAGGATGTATATAAAAAGAGAAAATGTTTGAGAGCAGAAAGTCTTGTGATTTATCTTTCTTTCCATTGCTTTTGGAAAGTTAAGGGTCTCTATGGCTTTAGAACTGCATGAGCAGCATTTCCATGGGTCATCTTCTAACAGTGACACCAGACAGCTTTTTCTGTGTTGTAACAATTCAGCTGTAAACAATCAGCTGTTTAAGACGTGCTCTGTATTTTCCTTACAACCACAACGATGGTTCAAGCAGTGACACCAATGACTAGATCCCGCCTTGGATTTTGACCAAAGTCACCACACCACACTGTTCTCACTTGCCTGTCTCCTACCCATTGTGATTGGTCACCACATTAAGGACTATGGGGCTCTGGTTTCTGTCTTGGCCACAGAATGTGATTTCTGGGATGGAGAAGTCTTCAGTTGGACAAGCTGGATGCCCTGTGTCCTTGTGTGGAGTCCCAGGGGTCTGGCCAGCACACTCATCACTGGCACATGGGGTCACCAAATCTTCAAGTATCTGGAGAGATATGCTTCCCAAAGCAAAGAGTACAGTGTGGCTTTTGAGCATTTTTTAGTATCGTGTTGTTCCTTTGGTGTCTGTAAACTTCATATTACAGGAAACCAAAATCTATTCAGTCTTTGGCTCACAAATGGCTTGAATAGAGAGAAAATAAGGACCACCTGGTTCCTTATATTTTTAAATGGACAAAAGAAACTTGTTGTTTGATAACTTTGAATTTTTTTTGTTCTCATTCACAGCTCTATTTCAGTATTTTACCTTGGTAATACTTTCATTTCCACAGTTCAAGTCAATTGATGTACTTATTAATCACTTATTCTGTATTTAGCGCTTTCCAGACATACTAAACTGGCTGAAAGTAAATCTCTCTGAAAAGAACCAGGATTTCTTTAAAATGTGTGTGTGTGTGCATGTACTCATGCGTGGTGCAGGCGCGTAGTCTGTTACATCTTTAATAGGATGCGTGTGCTTAGTGCGCACACACACATATATACACGCACGTAAATAAGCCAGCATGTCCTCAGATGCACGTTCCCACCTTCTCCTGTTAAATTGTTGGCTCCTCTTCTGAAGTAATTAATATTCAGAGTTCATTGTTTAAAACTCTCCTCTGTGAGTTATTCCTTTTCCTTATTTCTTGAACATGCCAGCTGCCTTGACTGAGTGTTTTTCATGTCCAGTGAAAGGATGCTTTGGTCTGGGTATGAGGACTTGCTTGCTGGGAACCATTCTTCCTGCTCACAGCCATTCTTCCTCTCTCGGCTCTGGCCCTTTGAGTGATGATAAACTCAGCTCTCAGAGGACTATGTTAATTACTATGGGGCAGAGGGCCTCCCACCAGTAGCCCCTATACTAACAATAAAACAGCTTAAATGTTGGTGAAACAGGGACTTCACCAGTCTTGACAGGAGACATTTGCCAGTCTTGATGATCAGTTCTTTTGGTCCCATCAATTCAGATGTATCTTTTTGAATTTTATCTTTGGTAGGACTGACAGCGTGACTTCCCAGCTACCAACCATGTTACTGCCCCTGAAAGGTGTCTCTGCCTTTTCTCGTTTGGTTGTTCCTCCTTGCCCACTCGAAACCTTCTTCCTACTCTTCACTGCCTATCAGGTTTGACCATGTTTTCAGGCCTTTCTCAAGTCCCATTCCTCCAGGAAACCGTTCCTCAACTTGGGCCTTACTGAGTTTGGTATTTAGTCATATTCTATACCCTTTACCTTAAGCAGTTAGGGATTTCATGTCTATGCCTGTCACTTATGAGGTCTTGAGAGCAGAGACCATGCTTCTTACTTCTCCAGCACCACACACAGCCTACTGTCTGCACAGTGTTCAGTTGATACTCACTGAATTGAACTGAATCAGATCAGATGTCAAGTAAAGTTATGGTAATTTCTTCCTCATCTCAATCAAGATGTTCACTTGAGTGACCAAAACAGAATTCACTTCAGGACATTCCAAATAGATTAGGTATCACGCATTCTCAGAAAGATTCTTTTCCCTTTTCCCTTTTTTGAAGTCAGGAGAAGCCTTTGTCACTCTCTAACTGAAGTAGGAACTTCATTAGTGATGTCTGTTGCTTGTCTTCAATAGGCTGCACATTAAATGGCCAAGAGGTGAGACTCACCATCCACTATGAAAGCGGGTTCACTATCTCCAGGGAAAACGGAGGTTCCAGTAGCATCTTATACCGCTACCCCTTCGAAAGGCTGAAAATGTCTGCTGATGATGGCATCAGAAATCTGTATCTGGATTTTGGCGGGCCCGAAGGAGAACTGGTAAGCATGTTTCTGAAAAATATGTTTATTCTAATAGGTATTCTCTTTATCATTTCTTACCTCTTGTTATAGAAAATTATGGACTTACCATCTAATATTCCACTTGGAGCCAGGGAAATTCTTCTTCAGGTTTCAAAGATGCATGGGTTTGGCTTTGGGGTTTTGTCTTGTTTTTTCCCCACATTAGGGGATCATTGCCTTTTTAAAGTTTTGTTTGAATATCAGCAAGAAAAATGAGATAGAAACAGGCTTTTATCAAATGTAAGATATAAAATACTAAACCTGGCACACTTTAATAAATGACCTATATCCATTGCTGTTATCAGCAATTTGTTGGGATAAGAGTTAAAAGTAATAGTGACTTAGTTGCTATAGAAATTCTGCTGGTCAGAAAAAAAAATGCAAAGATAAGCCCATACACCCATCATCTGCTTTGACTTCCTTGTCCTTTAAAGGAAATACCCATAGGAATTCTTGAGTCCCCTTGGAGAACTAGAGAAGTGTGTCGAGGGTACTTCAGAAATCAGAAATTATGAGAAAGGACTCAAAAAGCCATGCCTCTATGTCTTACGGTATTGAGCCAGTAGTTCAAGTCTTATCTTATATGTGAAATCTTATGTCTATTGATACAGTCACAACAAGTATAAATTTGGAAAACAGAATCTTGAAGTTTTAGAACTAACAGATGTTAGCGATAATATAGTTCAAACTCCAAATAAGAAAACTGTAACTAGAAATCTTCTTTTAAATGATGAACCTTTAGGAAACTATGGATAGCCATGGACTTCAAAAGCCTGTTGAAGCCTATTCATCATATGTCAGCTGTCCAAATTAGAGTCCTGTGCTTAGGAAGGTATAACTAGCCCTCCCAACTAGCTTCAAGATTTGCAATTCCCACACACTCTTTTGATAAGGAGTGTCAAAAATCTTAATAGATGATCACACTTTGGCTGAATTCACTATGATTTCCTGTGGGAAATATACTTACAGTTAGTGGTTTCCATATAGGATATTCCTCTTTTCTTTACCTCTTCTACTTTTAAGTTCTTCCTACCTGGCATAGTGGAATCTAGTACACCACTAATAGTGTCCTAATTGTGGATGTGAACTCTCACGCTAGTGTTTAATTATGCCATGTAATAGCCTTACTTTTGAGTATACTTCCATTTGCAGCTCTAATTGACCAAGTGTGGCCTTGTGTCTGACACATCCTTTATCCAAGTTCTTTTTAAAAAGTAGAACACAAAAAAGTAGTTTCCCTGGTGATGCAAGGTGGATTCTTAACCACTGGAACGCAAGGGACACAGATTCAATTCCTGGTCCAGGAAGATCCCACATGCCAAGGACCAACTAAGCCTGTGTGCCACAATTACTGAGCCAGCACTCTAGAGCCTGCGAGCTATGACTGCTGAAGCCCGAGCTCTCTTTCGCCCATGCTCTGCAATAAGAGAAGCCACCGAAATGAGAAGCCCAAGCACCACATGGATGGGTAGCCCCCACTCACCACAACCAGAGGAAGTTTTCCTTCTCACAGAAGCGAAGACCCAGCGTAGCCAAAAAATTAAAGAATAAATCTTTTTTTTAAGTAGAATATCACGTTCAAATTTGTTTACTTTGCACGTTTGTGTATTAAAGCATCTCTGTATAGTAGTGATAATTAATGTCCTTTCTCCACAGACAATGGACCTGCACTCCTGTCCAAAGCCGATTGTATTTGTGCTGCACACATTCTTGTCGGCCAAAGTCACTCGCATGGGACTGCTTGTATGAGCAGCAAAAAAAAATCAGTTAAAGAGCCTTGAATGTCATAAGAAGTATTTCCACCTCAAAAAAAAAAAAAAAGCACAAAAAGAAAGCTCTTTGCTCTCTCCTCCAGCACAGTGCCTTGACAAGGACCTGCAAATCACTGCTGAACTGTAACCATGTTTAAAGAAGAGCTTGCTTTTTACAAGCTACCTTGGCCAGAAATTCTAGGACTCTAATAAGCTCCAAAATGAATCTGTTAATTGTCTAGTCACCTAATGTGGTTTCTAAGTAATTAGGTTTATTTCCCTTGTTAAGAAGGGTGGCTCATTCTTTTTCATTTTGGGCGTAATCAAACATCTGAGCATTTTCTTCTCCTCCTCCTTCCAATAGAATTAGTTTCAGGCTTAACCTTGACCACTTACTTAGAACAGCCATCCCATCACAGGTGCTAGTTTGCAGCGGCCTGGGCTTCTTGGTCACTCCATGTAGGTTAGACATTTGGTTGGAATTTACTGTCCTCATTTACTCCTACCCCCGGAAGTCCTTGAATTGCGTCACCAAAGGGTTCTTCACATGTCCTGGCTCTCCCTCTATCTCACCCTGACCATCACGTCCCACCACGTCACCGGCTTTGCCACACCTAAGTGCTCACTTTAGGACTTAGAACTTAGGAGATTTGATTTGCCTCGCTTTCCACTCTTTCTAGTAGTGACCAGCTTGAAGAGCAAGTTGGTAACCACTGCTCTGAAAGCAAAGTGTTGCTTGTTTTAGGATTTTCTGATTTTTCTCTTTGGTAGGAGCCAGGGGATAATATTTCTTTTAAAAGAAAATCCTCATTTTAGCTGAAGCCATTTTTTATTGCTGACCAAATGTGCCTTTGGTGAGGGTTAATGGAGCTTTATTAGTCACTGTTTGAATAACTGGATATCACTGCCATTCCAGGGAAGTCATCTATCCTAATTTTGAGGAACCGTCTTTGAGGTGGGTTTCTTTAGTGTGGTAGCTTTTCCAACTGGTAGATCTTTTGAAGCAAGATAAATCCTGTAGTGCCAGCTTGTTTTAAAGAGTACACATCAGTGAAGCCAGCACACCTTCAGCACAAACATCGTGTTGTGTCGCTTTGGGCTATGTGAGCCCAGGCAGGGTCCAAGCCCAGGCCTTCTCCCTCCGGGCAGCAGAGTGGCATCCGTCAGCACTGCTCCCTCAGTGCTGGCTCAGTGACGCCTCCTGCAGTGGCCAGGGCAACGAGACCATGGAACAGCTACCTGGGCTTCACTCAGCATCACCAAATGTGTCATCAGGAGACCACAGCAGCAGCGAAAGTGCTGGTTCGGCAGTACTGGAGAATCGCATTCAGCTTCTTTTTCCTAATTATGAAGGAGGTATATATCTGAAACCATTTACAACAGTATAATAGCTATATAAAATGTAAGGTTAGTACAGTCCCCAGATCCAAAAGAAAAGATAACATTGACTTGACTGTTCTCTGTGCTCTCTGGGGAAGGGTCTAGGAACAGTTCTCATTTACTAGAGTTATCAGGAATGCCATAGAGGATGTGTGTACTATGGAAGGTGTTGGAGGATAGCAATCCAAAGATAAGAAGAAAAAAAAAATACCCACAAATGTACTATTTGCAAAGAGCTATTTGGTTTGAGTTCAGGCAGACCTATAGACAGAACATAGAGCAGACCATTGAGCAGAGACGGTTCAAATTAGACTTTGTAAACTCATTGTCTTCCCTCCCCCCATAAGTCAGTTCTTCTCCTAGCTCCAATCCCCAAAATGTTCTACTTAAAACTGGAAATTAAAATCTAGGCTAGAATATAACCTTTAAGAGCTTTTCTTATGTTTTGAAATTTCATAAATCTAAGTTTGGTTCTATCTGGGATATGTTGCAAGTCAGAAAAGAAAGAAAATATCTTGAAGATCCAGCTAAGATTTCCAGAAGCAGAATGTCAACACACAATACCCTCAGATAAGTGAGCTTAAGACACTTTTTGCAATGAGAGTATTATTAATCTGAGAAGTTGAACAATACAGTCATAGACTTTGCAGCAAAGCCATTTGGTGAGGTTTTCTGTGTTTGTACGAAAGGCTAATAAGACACTGAGAATTTTTTCTGGGGGAAATTCTGAGCCACGCTGCTCATTCCTTATATGAAAAAGATCTGTTAAAGAGCTGTGATTTAAATGTGGGCAGGAGAGGTAAGGCATTGTGTGCATTTCGGCTCATTTTGCTCAAGCTTTAACTGTCATGCACCAAGATCCCAAGGGTTTCTTGACATCTTTTGAGTCTCGATGTGAAATGAAAGTGTGTGGGGGGTTTCCTTTGACAACAAGCACCCACAAGAGCAAGAGCCCTTCAGCTGCTTGTTTAACAAATGTCAGCAGCTTTGCAATCATGGGTGACCAGGTTGTTCTTCAAGTAAGTGTGTTTGTGGGACTCTCATATCACAAATGAAGTGCTTTTTATGAATGAGACAGCCTTGGTAAATAGGTATTTTGTATCAAGATGCCAAAACGTGGCAAATTATCTTCAAATGGTAACTGCAGATGGGCAGTTTTGATATTTCACCTCTTTTCTAGAACAGCTGACTTTTCATTTCTCTTTCATTTGAATTAGGAAGACTGTTGAGGATGTGGTGGACCTCTCTGTGTCAAGTGGAAGGGAGCCACAGAGTAGCATCCCCTCATTCCGAGGGACCCATCCTGTGTCCTCGGGACCCACCTGAGGGTGTAGACGTCTTCTCCACATTCCACACAGATGCCTACAAGCAGCCAGCTGGGGTGTGAGCTTTCCTCCTCCTCGTTCTCTAAAACTTCTCCCCTCCCTCTCCAAAAAAAAAAAAGGGAAAGGAAGAAAAAGCTCAATTATACTTTTTCTGGAAAATGTGAGTCCTTTCCTCAAGTCTTCAAACAAACCTTACCTGGAAATTAGTATCTAATATTTTATATGAAGAAATACTTTATGTTTATACAGTATTTATTAGGTAGTTGTAACTGTAAACTCACCTACCTAGAAAAGTTTCAGATTAAATATTGGGATATGTACAGGAATCAAAAATATTACTTTGAAGGTCATTTGCCTATTTTAAAGCCATGTTTTAGCGCCTTTTAGGCTAGGTGAAGTCTGATAGTGCCTGTTCCTGTCATCTGTACTCTCACAAAGTCATTGAAAATTATTGCATGCAGGAGAGATGAAACTGTTTATTTCCTATATTTTTATAAGTGGAAAAATCTCTCTGACCAACAAATGATTAAAGTTGTTACTGATTATTCTCTTAATTTATCTTCCTAACAGAATGGTAACAAAGCTTTTTTCAGCCGATTACATGCACTTAGCTAATAAAACCAAAATTTACTATTTAAAAAACATTTAAGCTGTGTGGAATCTGGACAAGACTACATTTCACTGTTAATGGTTTTGATGGACAAAAGTGTGTCCACTTCTGAGAAAAGGTTATAATGGATTGTTTTTAATTTTGAGAGAACCTCCAGTCTTCTTGTTTAATTTATATCCATATTTTTAAATTCAAATTATCTTGTAAGCTGCTATGCAAAATCTATTAAAAACCCTACCTACTTAAAAAGTTATAAACATTTTTGAAGTTTTCAGGGAAGACCTGTAGACTTAAGCACTTTCTCTGCTTTTTATTTTTTATTTTTTAGACATGCTGAATTATGTTATTATTTTCACTGGTTATAAGCTATTGATTGTACATAATATTTAAACCATCCAAATATCCAACATCCATTTCCATGTCACTGCCATCCACTATTGATGCCGTGAATGAAATGGCTGGTTAGAAAGCCAAAGGTCTTTTTTTTTCCCCCAATATCCAATGAAGAAGTAAAATGCCAGATCTCTTTCATCTCAAAGCATAGTGAGATCTGCATATCTGTGTAAGGAGGAGAGACTGATTTGGGATTCTGCTTAAACTTTAAGTTGAATTTGATTATAGTCACATTCATTTGTTTTACCAAAGTCTATCAGATATATTACATGCCAAGTGGTACTACATCCTATTGGAAATATCTTTCATTTAAATTTGAATTCTTATCATGGCTTTTTTTTTTTCCTCCATTAGATCAAAGTAGAGGAATCTGCCGTTTTCTACCATTCTGTGTCCCTATTTTAATTGTTTGGTGATCTGGAATTATTTTGTTATGCACACTGTCTTTAAAAACTGACAGCAGCCGCCCTCCCATCCCCGCCCACCTTTTTAAGCTATATGTTTCACTGTGCTGGGCATGGAGACACTCATTAAATGTGTGATGACAAACAAATCTAAAATAATTATGCTGTATATCAGGATTATGTGTTTTTCAGCAATATAGCTACTTCTATGGTATAATGATATTAAGTGAAATTTATTTTACACTAGTAATAGACTACATAGGTGGTTGATTTGAAACCCTTTTCCTAAAGTACACACACACACAAACATACTTCTAGCAGATTAGTAATTTCCAGTTAAGGTAAGGTACAATTAATAGACACATAGAACACATCTGTCTCTTCAACACTAGCTAAACTGCCAACTGGAAGAATGGTTGTTATATATTAACTTTAAAAAATATCTTAACAAGATTTCTTCTTTTATAAACCTGAGCTGAATTTCTTGTCACCTCTGTTCTTAACTTTCCACTTTGGCTGACTGAACCAAAGCTTATTCTGGTTTTAAAAGTAAATCTACCCTTGATGTAATGCATAAATATGCCATTTATTGCTTGCTCTCCAATGAACATTTGATTGTATTCAACAAAAGTCTACCATATGACCTGTAATCTTTGAATTGCCACAGAATAGGTTGGTTGAAACTAAAAAGATATAACAGAGAAATGATACTTCATTGTATTGTAAAATTAGGTATTCTGGTAGATTTCTAACTTCTGAGTCCTGGAAGTACTTTGCTCAGTTTCATAATAATCTTACCTCCATGCTATTGACACAAATGCAAAAATTTTTGAGTCCCTCTTTATCCTAGTCCCATATAGACCCTTGGAGTCTGATTATCACCTCTTCCAGGGTGACCAAAGTCCCTAATGAATAGACAAAAGGTTCTTTGGGGCCCTAGAGAAATTTTTGAAATGCCAAATCTAGTTAATTATATATTAATTCATGGATTCTTTCATCTAATAAACATTTATTCATGTGCAGTTCTTCACAGGCACTCTGAAGGGTCCACAAGAAAATTCCTGCCCTCAAGCAACACCTCATCCATTATTTCTCAGTCATACCATACCATCTATTTATCAGTCAGAGGTTAAGTCATTAACCACCTCATATTTTTACCAAAGTAAACCTCCAGTTCTGCTGGTAAACTGGAAAGTGTTTAAAAGGATGCTCAGTCATTGGTCCACGCCAGCATGAAAGAACTCCAAGCACATTTAAGAAGGTTGGTCTTTTCATCATGCATCTTTTTTTTTTTTAATGCAAAATCATACTTAAGTTTGGGAAGGAGAATAGTGTAGAATATTCTTAGTAAGGCAAATCACAACTAAAAGTAAGCTCTATTGCCCTAAGTGGATCAATGACTAAGTCTTTTTAAAGAAATACTTATCTATCAACAGAAGAGATCAATGTATATTTTATCTACTGCCCTTTGTAGATTCTGCTGATCCAATCATTTCCACACTTACAGCCTTTAAACATCTCATTTGCTCAAACTCCTTACATGTGGTAGATAGGCTGTTGCTTCATCTGAGAAATCAAAATAGTGAAGATATTTAAAACTTAGCAAAATTTCACTTACTCTAGAACACTTGGGCCTTCAAACTCAGTAAAAAGCGCACCTTCCAAAACTAAGGGAGGTTGCATGAGATTTTCCATTTTTTCCTTCAGTATCAGTCCCTTTCTATCCAGCCTGGTTCCCATCTATCACTAGAGGCAGCCTTTCGGCCACAGCCTTTGTCATGCCCAGAAAGGCGCTGAAATGTTAGTGACTGGAATGGCATAGGGAACACGGTCTCCTGGGCTCCTTCTCCACGGTTTTCAGTGTCCTGTGGTTGTGCACAGAATTTAGGTCATGCCTTTAATGTCTTGGTCTTTACTTTATACCACCCCCTTTGACAATTAGGTGCTAATGTTTCTATTGGAACCAGCATGTGTTGTGTAAATGTCTGTTCTGCCTAAGTTGGAAGAAGCGCTTTCCTTCTATCTCAGTCCTGTTCAGGTGGGTGTCAGTTACATTTTCTCACCTCTTGTTTTGTGAATTGATAGAATTTGGAGGAAAAGAAATGATTTAAACTACGAGTTTGGGGTTTGGCACAGTCATCAATCTCGATGACACTCTTGATACTTTAAACCAAATCTTCTCTATCGTAAGAACCAATTTCCAATTGTTTTTCTCTAGTTTGGACTCCAGTGTTATGTTTTACAGTCTGGGTAACACTGTATCACTGATGGGTTCAGTGTGATAAGACCTGGGCACCCAAAGAATCTGTTTCCTTTGTGGTACCAGACCCAAGGTCTTTTAGAAACTAATGTGGCAAAACACCACCTCCAAAGGCCTGTTTTGGCTGATCTGTGCAAACTCTGATTATACCCTCTTGTATGTATTCTGTCCCACACAACTCTCGTTTTTTTAAGTATTAAAACCTAGAAAGCTAGGATAACACTTCTACAAGGAGTTAAAAGTAAGTGATATTCTGTTTTTTTCCTTCCTTTTGGAATCTTGTATTTAAAAAAGACTTCTTTTTAAGTATTGTTTAAAATTTAGGTCTCAAGTCTTCTGGCATTACCAGACTACCAAATCAAAACCCATGGTGTAAAACAGGGCAGTATTTGTGTTCTTAATAATGGAAAAGCTTTATGTGTACTCTGTAAGTATAATGCATAGACAACACTTTCCCTTGAGTCGCACATCAGCATAGAGTGTTGTACATTACAATGAAGTTTGTAACTTAAGGGTATTATATATATAAATACATATATACCTTTGTAACCTTTATACTGTAAATAAAAGAATTGCTTTTAGACTTGTTTGTTCACTTTTTAATATTAAAATAGTTTCAAACTTTCAGGAAAGTGTTAAGAACAGTACAAAGGGGATTCCCTGGTGCCTCAGTGATAAAGAATCCACCTGCCAATGCAGGAGACACAGGTTCGATCCCTGATCCAGGAAGATCCCACATGCCAGTGCCCCACAACTACTGATCATGTGCTCTTGAGCCCATGAGCTGGAATTACTGAGCCCACGCACCGCAACAACTGAAGCCCATGTGCCCAGAGCCTTGTTCTGCAACAAAAGAGAAGCCCGCACACCACAACAGGAGAAAGCCCAAGTGCAGCAATGAAGTCCCGGCGCAGTCAAAGCTAAATCTTTAAAACAAAAAGTACAAAGAACTCCTGTATCCCTATCACCCAAATTTCCCGATTGCTAGCATTCTGCCACATTGGTTCCATTACCCTGTCATCTTTTTCTGACATGATGCTCATCACCCTTAAATTCTCTAGTGTGTACTTTGCAAACACAAGGACACTCTCCTGTACTGCCACCCTACAACCCTCCCAATCAGGAAGTCAACTTCGGTTCAGCACTACCACCCATCTACAGACCCCATTTAATGGTGCCAGTCTTCCCAACAATGAATGTCTCCATTTTCTTCCTGGCACGGGATCCTATCCAGTATCATGTGTGTTTGGTTGTCACATCTTAGCCTCTTCTGATGCCATTGTTAAACAGATTTAGGGCAACTCCAAACTCCTAAAAACTTAGTTTTTGTTCTAGTTCTACCACTGACCGTCTGTGTGATGGGAACTTAATCACTGATCAATCTGAGCTTTATCATACATTCAGTCACACAGAGGAAAGTGAGGTGAGAGTTTCTCAGGAATCTTGCTAGGAGATCCGTGCTCCATTTATTTTGGTATCAGTCACTTTGTGTGATAGCATAATTTTGCCCTGGCCCTACCTCTCCAAAATGTTACTAACCTAAACCTTATTTTTATTCCTCCTCCCCCACACTGTGTTTGCTCTCAACCAAGAAGCTCCTTAACAAACTGCTCAGAAGCCATTCCTTGGCATGAGCCAGTCTGATTTTATGAAGTTGTTTGGGCTAAGCTTACTGGTCCAAGCTTGGGTTTACAACAAATGTCACATTCTCAGTGTCATCAGAACCCAATATAGTAAAGTGCTGTGTGAGAAAGAACAAATTATGCAGCCACTGTAGAGGACAGTGTGAAGGTTCCTTAAAAAAAATTATAGATTTACCATACGATCCAGCAATCCCACTCCTGGGCATATATCCAGAAAAGATGAAAACTCTTAATTTGAAAAGATACGTGCACCCCAATATTCATAGCACTATTCACCATAACCAAGTCATGGAATCAACCTAAATGGCTGTTGACAGGAATGGATAAAGAAGATGTGGTACATACATACAATAGAATACTACTCATCCATAAAAAAGAATGACATAATGCCATTTGCAGTAAAATGGATGAACCTGATGGACCTAGAGATGATCATGTACCTTCCAGGTGACTCAGTAGTAAAGAATCCACCTACAATGATGAAAACGAGGATTTGATCCTTGGGTGGGGAAGATTCCCCTGGAGGAGGAAATGACAACCCACTACAGTATTCTTGCCGGGAAAATCCCACGGACAGAGAAGGCTGGAGGGCTACAGTCCATGAGGCCACAAAAGAGTCAAACACAACTTATAACTATACAACAACAACAGAGATGATCATACAAAGTGAAATCAGAAAGAGAAAGACATACTACTTATATGTGGAATCTTAAAAAATGGTACAAGTGAGTATTTACAAGACAGAAATAGTCATAGACATAGAAAACAAACTTACAGTTACTAAAGTAGGAAAGGGGGATGATAAATTAGGAATTTGGGATTAACAGACACACAAATTGTCACCTCTATACATTTATAGAGTTGACACCCTTTACCATCTTTGTTCACTTGAAATGATTTCAAACCATCCTTCAGTTCAGTTCAGTTCAGTTCAGTCGCTCAGTCGTGTCCGACTCTCCGCGACCCCAGGAATCACAGCACGCCAGGCCTCCCTGTCCATCACCAACCCCCGGAGTACACTCAAATTCATGTCCACAGAGTCGGTGATGCCATCCAGCCATCTCATTCTCCGTCGTGCCCTTCTCCTCCCGCCCCCAACCTTTCCCAGCATCAGAGTCTTTTCCAGTGAGTCAACTCGTCGCATGAGGTGGCCAAAGTATTGCAGTTTCAGCTTTAGCATCAGTCCCTCCAATGAACATCCAGGGTTGATCTCCTTTAGAATGGACTCTCCTCAAACCCGAGGCCTTCCACCTTCTCTCCATCAGCAGATTCTCTTTTCTTCTAATTCACCAAGAAAACAGAAGCCATCCAAAGGTACTCTCCTAACTTCCTGTTATCTTCCGCCCAGCCTAGGTAGGCATCTATCTTCTCCGCTCCCACTTTACTGTCTGCAGCCAATCCACCCACCTAGGCTTTGGTCCCATTCCCATTGGCTAGCTTTCTTTACTGGATTCTTCCTATTAGTTTTTAAACACGCTGCGCTTCTGTTAATAACCAATCTGCTATGCTTAAAATCTCCTGGATAGAACCCCCAGCTTTGGAGACCTAAGAAAATCACTTTCCTAGGGAGAAAAGTAATATAAAGGAAAACAGAACTGGCTTTAGACAGAGTCACTGGCATCTTTATAACAGTAACTAGGGTCTAAGACCCAGTGTGGGGTACACTGTTTACATTAGCTCGCTCATTCATTCCCTCCAAAAGGCAGACAAGGCAGATACTAATTATTATTAGTATAACTTATTAAATCAGGAACCCAAAGCTCTGAGAAGTCGGGCTTATTGTGAGAAAAAAACCTGCCCAATAGATTATGTGTTATTACAAGTGGGATGCAGGACTGGATGATTTCATTCCTGTCCGATTCCGGCCCCGCCCCCTAGGAGGGGCCAGTCCCGCCCCGCCCCCGCCCCGCCCCTTTGCTCACGCCCTGGTCCCACCGCCCCGGCTGAGCGCGGCGGCCTGCAGTGCCGGCCGTGGCCGCCGGGGGCAGCCGCGCGGCTCTGGCCCGACCGCTCTGGGCTGCCCTCCTCGCTCGCCCTCGGACTCCGCTCCGGCTGCGAGCGGCCGCCCTGCCCCTGCCCAGCGCCGACCCACCGGGCTCTCCGCGCCGGACCAGCTCCTCGGCTCCCGGGGCAGGACCGAGGCCGCAAGCAACGCCGCGGGGTGTGGGGCGGACCCAGGAGATGAAATGACAACGTCAACCCTCCAGGTACCTCGGCGCGGCCCAGCCCGGCTTGCGGAGGCCGAAGGAGGCGCGGCGGGGCCTGCGGGCGGGCGGGCGGGCGGCCTCCTCCTAGCCGCGGCCTCGCGCCGCCGCCCCGTCGCCCTGTGCCCGTTTCTCTTTTCTCGCGCTCTGAAGCGTGGGTCGCTTCGCGTTTAGAATGCTCAGCCCGCTAGGCCGGGCCGAGCCCCGAGGTCACTGTGTGTAGCTGGCGACCCGGGGCTGCCTTGGGGATCAGCCTCACCCGGGCCTCACCAGCGACGCCCGGGAAGCTCGGGCCCGCGGTCGGGCTGCTGGATCTCCCTTCTTCTCCTCCTGCCTCCCTTCGAACAGACCCCCGTTCCTTCCCCGGTCTCCAATTTCCTCTTCTCGGCCTAAGACCCTTCATTCATTCCTTGGATCGCGTCGGGTGGTGCTGGGGTGGCGCCACCTGGATGCATGACTGACCCGTCCTCCAGGTGCTGCTGGTCCTAGCTGGGCCGGAAAACAGGAACGCGCTCTTTTTGTCTCAGACCTGAGTTTGAATGTCGGTTCTGCCACTCACTAGCATGTGACCTTGGGCTTGTTAGCTGATCTTGGAGTCTCGGGTTCCCTGTCAGTGAAATGGGGTAATGCCCTGTAGGGTTGTTGTGATAATGGCTCTAGATCGAGTGATTCAGGTGAAGCATTCTTAACACAGTGTCAGCTACATATTAAGTGCTCATTAAGTGGTGACAGGTACATTGCTTGGGGGAGTTGGGCAAGAGGTCGAGGAAGAAGAGGCATTTGGGTCGGTAGTCAAAGAATGGGGGGATGGCAGTTAGCAGCAGGGATAGTTACTCCAGGTGGAGAGAAAGAGAACAGAGGCATGGAATACAGTGGGTACTAGGCCAGGAATTTGCTGGTGTCCAGAGCCAAACCTTACCAGCTACCAGTGGAAGCTGTTATCACAGGGGTGGACCAACATGGCTTGCAGATCTCACCTTCCCAGGGCTTGTGAGCTAAGAATGCCTTTTCCCTTTTTTTTTTTTTTTAAGGAAAGCTTTATTAAGATATAACTCACATGCCATACAATTCACCCATTTAAAGTGTACAGTTCAATGCTTTTAGTATGTTCAGAGACTTCCCTGATAGCTCAGCTGGTAAAGAATCCCTCTGCAATGCAGGAGACCCCAGTTCAATTCCTGGGTCGGGAAGATCCGCTGGAGAAGGGATAGGCTACCCACTCCAGTACTCTTCGGCTTCCCTTGTAGCTCAGCTGGTAAAGAATCCGCCTGCAATGTGGGAGACCTGGGTTGGATCCCTGGGTTGGGAAGATCCCCTGGAGAAGGGAAAGGCTACCCACTCTGGTATTCTGGCCTGGAGAATTCCATGGGATGGACTGTATAGTCCATGGGGTCACAAAGAGTTGGACATGACTGAGGTACTTTCACAGTATATTCAGAGCTGTGCAGTCATCGCCACAATCACTTTTAGAACACTTTCATCACTCCAGAAAGAAATGCTGCCTCCTTTAGCAGTCACACTTCTCCAGCCCCCAACTGTCTATTTCTCCCAACCCTAGGCAACCACTAATCCATTCTCTGTCCCTAAGCATTTGTCTAATCTGAGCATTTCATATAAATGGAAGTATATATGAATAATATGTGATCCTATGTGATGGGTTCTTTCATTTTTGAAAAAAAAAATTTATTTTATTTTTCACTGTCCTGGGTCTTCATTGTTGTGTGGGTTTTTCTCTAGTTGCAGAGAGCAGGTGCTACTCTGGTTGCAGGGCACAGGCTTCTCTGTTGTCGCAGAGCACAGGCTCTAGGGTGCGAGGGCTTCAGTAGATGTGGCTGCCAGGCTCTAGAGCACTGGCTCATTAGTTGTGGTGCCCATCGCATGTGAGATCTTCCTGGATCAGGGGTCAAACCCCACATCTCCTGCATTGGCAGGTGGATTCCTTAACCACTGAGCCACCAGGGAAGCCCCGGTTTTTACATTTTTAAGTGTCTGGGAAAAGGGATGTTTCATGATATGTGACAGTCATGAAATTTAAATTCCAGTGTCTGTAAAGTTTTATTGGAACCCATCCCTGCTCATTTCGTTTACATATTGTCTCTGGTTGCCTTGGGGCTACACAGGCAGAGTTGAGTAGTTGCAACAGAGATTATACAGCAGGAGAGTCTAAAATATTTACATTCTGGTCTTTTATGGAAAGCTTGCCACCCAAGCATATTTTTGTTATCCTTTTCTTTCATCCTTATCCTCTGCCACACCTGTTACTAGAGATTCCACAGAGCTGACAGTTTTGTCACCTTTCCCTCCTGTTAAGCAAAACCTTTCGACTCTAAATTGCAGCTCAGGCCTCTTGTATGTGAAAAACTATGTATGGTTGCCAGAAACAGTGACTGTGTTCTGAGGTACACTGAGGATCTAGAAAGAGGGAGGGGGTGGGCCTGCTTTGCCACCCAAGAAGCAGAGCATTCCTAGAGTATCGCTCTGAAGCCCCTCTTTCAAAAAAGACCCAAGCAAAGTGTATAGAGTGGAAAAGTGCAAGGACCTGGAGGTGTGTTCTGGAGGTGAGAGTCACTGGTGACAGGAGCACGCCGTTTCAGGTCTGTCTGAAGGGTGGCCTCGTGGAGGACAGTGAACACCTGAAGTTTGTGTTTAAGCTGATCATCCGGGAAGGTTCAGGGCTCCCAGCCGTGATCTGTTTGTAAGGAGTATAGGGAGCTGAGGCTGGAAAACAGTAGCCTTTCCTCATCGCTTCAAGCTGGTGAGCTTGTATAACATCAGCCTGGCCTGACCTGTCCCAGTCTGTTAGTTCTGCAGAACTCTCTGTGTCTTTCTGAGACTTCTAACTTTCAGATGAGAAAGGGCTGCACAAAGGCCCTGGGCCCTGCCAAGAGCTAGTCGGAAGGCTTGTTGTTCGCTGTGTGGCCAGTGGTTTCTGCCTGCCTGCTGTCTAGTGCTGTCTCAGTTTGAGGAGGATAATTCTGGTAGTGCTTCCCAGCTTGGTGAAGCCATGGTTTCTAAAACTGGATGTGTAGGTGTGGGGCAGCTGCCTGAGAGATCCAGCAGGCTTTCAGTTCAGTCCAGAGCACAGGCCTGCAGGATTTAGGAGGCTCACAAAGACACTTGCAGAGTTCTCAGGAGGGTCTGGAAGCTCACTCCCCACCACTGGCAGCACATAGATGCCTTTGAAGTAAGCAGGCACTTTTCTTCCTGGAGATATCCGTGTATTGAGTCATGTGGCTAAGCATCCCTTCCCTAGGAATCAACTTTAGGGAAACTGTCTTCTTTTTTCAGCCTAAAGAAGTGAGTTGGGCTAATACAAAAAAGTAGAGATCCCTTCAATTCCATGTCATAAAACTCTTGGGTTGATGAATGACTTTCCTAGCTGGCTGGGTCCTTTCTGGCCCACAAGGTCAAGGGCAGTTTCTGGCCTCCATGCTGAACAGTGCAGCAATCAGTTGGTTTTGCTGTTTGCCCTGTTGCAGACTCTCAGTCCAGCTCTATTTCTCTTTCCCCCGAAATGGCGAAATAGAAAGTGAACTCCTTTTGAGCCCTAACCTGAGATACTTGATCAGGCTTCCGCTTGACTGAGAAGGCAGTTGCTTTTAACTGTATGAGTGTATTGTGAAGTGGGACAGCTATCTTTTAAAGCTTCCTTTCAAGGCCTTTCTAGTTGATGTTGGACAGTAGGCCAACATAAAGGTCTGCAGCTGATGGATTCCCGGGCCTGGCAATATCTCTTATCAGTGTACTCCTGCTGCCCAGAACCCAGGGGCTTTCTGGATCTCGTGGGAAGCACTGGGTTGTGTGTTTTGCCTTTCCAGAAAGCCATTGATCTGGTGACAAAAGCCACAGAAGAGGATAAAGCCAAGAATTACGAGGAGGCGCTCCGGCTCTACCAGCATGCCGTGGAGTACTTCCTGCATGCTATCAAATGTGAGTCCCCCACAGGGTCCTCCCTAGCCTCAGAGCCCCCGTGAGAGGAGGGCGGGCACACGGAGCTCACAGGGGCCCCTCTGTGGTTCCCCTTCTGCAGATGAAGCACACAGCGACAAGGCCAAGGAGAGCATTCGAGCCAAGTGCATGCAGTACCTGGACCGGGCGGAGAAGCTGAAGGATTACTTACGAAACAAAGAGAAGCATGGCAAGAAGCCAGTCAAGGAGAATCAAAGCGAGAGTAAGGGGTGAGTACGGAGGAGTGGAGGACCCGGCGGGGCCAGTAGCCCCGCGCGCAGGGTCCGGTTCCTGTGTCACTGGCGTCTTGGTGCCATCCTTTGGGGAATTCTACTTGTTATAGAGATGATGCCTGCAGCTGCCTTCACCGAGCCCTTTACAGGAAACATACGTCCGTTGTCTCACTAGATCTGTATGGAAAAGCTGTGGGCAGGGTGGGGAGTCAGCCCTGGACTCTGCAGCCAGACTGTCAGGATCCAGCCTGGCTCTGCCACTTCCTAGTCATGTGACCCTGGACAAGAGCCATGACCCTGCTGGGCCTACAAGTTCCTCATCTGTAGGAGGAGGAAGGTAGTGGGACTTCCCTCCCAGTGTTGCCCTAAGGAGCAAATGAGATGATGCAGGAAAAGCCCGGAGAAGAGAGCTTGGAGCGCAGTAAGGATCAAACAAGTGCCAGCTGTGTTATCAGAAGTTCTCATCTTCACGGGATGGACAGCAGCAGGCTCAGAGAGGTTCAGGGATGCCCACGGTCACAGAGCTGTTACTTGATAGAGTCTGGACCCAGACCTGGGGCCTCTGTTTTGGACTCTAAAGCCAGCGTTCTCTCCACAACTGGTCACCTCAGATCTGTGGTTTGAGCACAAAGGCCAGTGATGTCCTAGAGGTGAAGGGAGGGTGCGCAGCCCAGAGGTGGTGGAATAGGAGAGAGAAAGGTGATGTGTCAGCTCTGCCCCCGACTCCCGAGTGGGGAAGCTCTACTCCTGGGTTGAGAGGACCCACCCAGGGGCCTGGAAGAGTTCTAAGGATGACACATAACTTTTGTCCAGATCGGGCTTGGCCCTGGAGGCACAGCCACATACTGTCCTGCTGTGAGTCCCCGTGAAAGGCCAGGAGCAGCTCCCAGTGCTTGCCCGGCTGCTCTTGAAGTCCAGCCAGAGCACAGGGCCCTCGCCGGCCTTCTTGAGAGCGCACATGTCTCAGTTCTCTGCCCTTCGTGAAGAAGCAAGGGTGGGTGAGGAGAATGTTTCCTGGAGGATCCAGAGGGGATTGCTGACGATGTGCAGCCCCGACATCCTTGGGATGCCTTGTCTGCGGACCTGTCAACCACTGTAGAGCAGGGAAAGTGTCTGTTTAGCACCAGGCTGGCCGTCAGAGCCTGGCCTCGCTCTCTGAGCCTCCTTGCTGGCTGCCTCTCACTCCGGCCTGTCATCTTCTGTCTCCTTTCCCAGCAGCGATAGTGACAGTGAAGGGGATAATCCAGAGAAAAAGAAATTGCAAGAGCAGCTGATGGGTAAGCAGCTTGGGGCCCATGGTGGTGGGAGCCGGGGAGGGAGGTGGTGGCGGGTGGTGGCAGGGACCCCCAGATGGGTTGGGCTCCAGGTTGAAGCCTCTGTCTTGGTCCTGCAGGTGCCGTCGTGATGGAAAAGCCCAACATCCGGTGGAATGATGTGGCCGGGCTGGAGGGAGCCAAGGAGGCCCTCAAAGAAGCTGTCATTTTGCCAATTAAATTCCCGCACTTGTTCACAGGTAAGAGTTAAGTCACTTTAGGCCCCAGTGCACAAAAGTCAGGCTTCTGAGAGCGCCAGCTCATGGCGCCCATGATGCAGGCATCCAGGGGGTAGGTGGCAACTCGGCTCCCTTCACCCCTAGCAGGCGAGGGCCTGGCCCTCCCGAGTGCTCTCCGTCAAGGGAGGGTCCGGGGCCGGCTCACCGCAGTCACCTACTCCTTGGCTTCTCTCCATGTCAGAGACACTTTTGTGACTAGAACTTTGAATCATTCCAGTGTAGGCAGGGTCAGGAACCAGTGCCAGCCAGCGTCACTTTACCAGGTCCTGGGGGTCAGGAGCCAGGGCCAGGACCAAGCTCTCAGCAGGTGATTTAGTTGCCTTGACTCTTTTGCCTCTACGGCAAAGTCGTCTTATAGAGCTTTTTATTCCCGGCCGTATTTACTGTGACTCCGGCCCCTCTGCTTTTTTCTCTCCCTTTCCCCAGTCAGGAAGAAGCTCACTCGAGTTCATTCTTTCTCATAGGCAAGCGCACCCCTTGGCGGGGGATACTGCTCTTCGGACCGCCCGGCACAGGGAAATCCTACCTGGCCAAAGCAGTGGCAACCGAGGCCAACAACTCCACCTTCTTCTCCGTGTCCTCCTCAGACTTGATGTCTAAGTGGCTGGGGGAGAGCGAGAAGTGAGTCCACCACCAGGCTCCGCTCCCACGGCAGCTGCAGTGGCTGCTCGTGGTCTGGCTTCCCTGACCTTGGACTCTCCTCCCAGAGGCTCTGGGAGAGGGGTATCTTGCTAGCTTGTCAGGTGGGACGCAGTCCTGACAGAGCCAGCTGAGACTGGAAGGTCACTTGGGAGCCATGAGTCCACATGAGGGGAAAGGAAAGGCACTCACAGTAACTGGGTTTCAGCTAAGTGTCCTCCGTTGGGGACTTTATACAGTTAACTTATTCCCCACACCGGCTCCCATTTTGCAGATGAGGAGACTGAGGCTGAGAGGAAGGGAAGGAACTGGTCCTTGTCCAGAGCTACTGAACGGGGCTGCCGGGATTCGAGACTGATGCTGAGGCTTGCTCTTCCTCCCAGTGCAGGGCTGCCTGAGGACTTGTTACTACTGTTTTTTCTGTCGACTCAGCCTCTCCAAGGGAAGGGCGAGAGGAGGGTGGTGCCAGGGACCCGGGCTGGGCCAGGATCCCACCCGTGTCTCCCCTTACAGGCTAGTCAAGAACCTGTTCGAGCTGGCCCGGCAGCACAAGCCCTCCATCATCTTCATCGACGAGGTGGATTCGCTCTGCGGATCCCGCAACGAGAATGAGAGCGAGGCTGCCCGCAGGATCAAAACGGAGTTCCTAGTCCAGATGCAGGGTGCGTGCCAGTCCCGGGTCCCCTCCCCACTCCTTGCCCCACCTGAAGCCAGCCCCGGGCTTTGGTATTTAGCTGTGGCTGAATCTGACTGCTCTTACGGTGGAGGGATAGCAGAGAAGCAGGTCTTAGCTCCCTCTCATTGAGGCCTTGGCCGGCCACCTCTCTGCCCTTCCCGAGGTGGGCAGGGCTGTGGGGCTTGTACCCCGGTAAGGCTTGCCAGGGCCCTGCCGGGGGTATCAAGGACAGCTCCCGTTCAGGACACAGAGCCCCCGAGATCCTTCCCCCCCAGGCCCTGCCTGAGCCTGGCAGGGGCTGAGTGGCGTCTGTTTCCCTCTGTCCACAGGGGTGGGGAACAACAATGATGGGACTCTGGTGCTAGGTGCCACAAACATCCCGTGGGTGTTGGACTCGGCCATTAGAAGGAGGTGAGTCTTCCCTGGAGAAGCCCAGGGCCGAGGTCTGTCTCCAGCCGTGGTCAGCCTGCAGCTGGCAGCAGGCATGTAGCTGGACCCTGTTTCTCTGGCGGCTTCTCCGAGTCTGCAGAGCCCTTAGTGAGGCCGGCTTCTGGAGAGCCCCCAAGCCTCTCCGTTGAGACCGTCCCGCCTTCCGCTTTCAAGTCCTGCCGTGTGCTTGGCTCTCTAGGTTTGAAAAGCGAATTTATATCCCATTGCCGGAGGAGGCTGCCCGTGCCCAGATGTTCCGATTGCATCTGGGGAGCACTCCTCACAACCTCACAGATGCCAACATCCACGAGCTGGCCCGGAAGACAGAAGGCTACTCGGGCGCAGACATCAGCGTCATTGTGCGGGACTCCCTCATGCAGCCCGTGAGGAAAGTGCAGTCGGCAACACACTTCAAAAAGGTGAGTGGGCCCACAAGGAGCCGCCTAGAAGGTATCACAGGAAAGGGGATGTTGGCTCTCTGGCTGCTTGGGTGACAGTGCATCTTGGGAGCCGAGGTTAAGTGTGTGGTGGGTTCTTGGCCTTCAGGGGCCAGGACTGTACCTGCTCCCACCACCCCTGCAATGCTGGCTTGAGGGCAACCACCTCAAATTGGGTGGTGCCAGAGGACAGGGTGCCGTGCCCACCGCCTCCGCCACCTGTGTCAGCCCTGTGCTAATGCTTGTGGTCGGCCCTGCTGCGTGTCTGAAAGTGAGGGGCACAAAATGGCACACCCCGAAGAGGAACTGCATTCAGGTGTCTGTCAGGGTCACCGCAGGCACTGCTGCCTCTGCTCTGGGTATTGGGAGACACCTGTGACCACAGCAGACGGAAACCCTTACAGGAGCCTTGTTGCTAGTAGGGGAGATAGACAGCAAAGACTCCTTTCTTAGAGGGTGATGGGGAAAACAGCAAGGGAGGGAGGTCTGGTGTTCTGAGATTTGGAGGGGGTGTGGGTAGGTTGCTGTCTTAATGGATGGGGCACCCTGAGTGAACTGAGTCAGGAGTTGAAGGACGTAAGCGTTGAGTCCAAGGAGATACTTGGGGAAATGTTGCCAATGGAACAGGCAGCCTTCAGTTGGAAAACCACTTTTGACGTCATTGCGTTCATGGTGAGATTTGATGGAGCTGATGAGGAAAGGAAGCTTTCTAGGCCTTTGGGTTACAGATTGTGGTTCTGGGGAACAACAGCTGGAACAGCATGCTGATCGCAAACCTCTGAAATTGGATTTGGAGCCACCCAGACTCCCAGAGCCCAAGAGTTTGAAGGAGCCCATCACTCAGATCACTGCTGATCTAGAAACCCAGGCCTTTGTCCACATCATGCTGTCACCTTCTCCTCAGGGCTCAGAAACCCGAGGTGTCCCACCCCTTCCCCAGATGCCAAGGGGCAGCCCCTCCAGCCATTCCGGCTCCTGTTTGGTTTCAGGTCTGTGGCCCTTCCCGCACCAACCCTAGCATTATGATCGATGACCTCCTGACCCCATGCTCGCCGGGGGACCCAGGAGCCATGGAAATGACTTGGATGGACGTCCCTGGTGACAAACTCCTAGAGCCTGTGGTTTGCATGGTAAGTGGCTGGCTGGGAGAAAGGACTACAGAGAACCCAGGAACCTGGGGGTTTCAGTCCAAGAATAAAATCTGTTCCTCCCCTTCCATGTTCTGTGCTGTTGTGGCTACTCCTAGACAGAATGGTCTTTGGGGCTCTGAGGACCTGGCGCTCCTTATACCAGACTCAGTGGGGACCCAGGATGGAGGCCGTAGTGTTAGAATTGTATCTTCTTCAACAGGAAGAGTAAAGGCCGGGTGAGGACTGCTTCTTTGGTACCTTTGGGGTTGGCCTTCTTACCCAGAAGGAACCAGTACCTGTCTTCAGCACTGTTGATTGGTGCAGTTGCGCAGGCTCACTGTTCCTGGCCTCTCCTTATCTCAGCGTTGCCAGTGGTCTTGCCTGTCCTGTGAGGTGGTGTCAGGCAAGATCACTGGGCCTGGTGTGGTGGGCGCGCACTCACAAGGAGCTTCTCACAGGAGTTAAGCGATAACAGGAACTTAAGTTTCCCTCAACCGGAAGTAGGCTGTCTAGAAATGTTACGGGTTGCCCCAGTAGGCCATCAGACAGAAGCCAGGCAGTGGGAGTTCTGCATTTGGGACTTGGGGGTAACCTCAGAGGTGGGGCTTTTCCTACCCCGGACTGCTTGGGGCTGAGACTGAGCTGGGCTTGGAGCCCGGCCCCCTGACCTGCCTCACCTTCTCTTTGCAGTCAGACATGCTCCGGTCTTTGGCCACCACTCGGCCCACTGTGAATGCAGAAGACCTTCTGAAAGTGAAGAAATTCTCAGAGGACTTTGGACAGGAGAGCTAAAAGCTTCTGCACTTGCCTGATGGTGAAGGTGGGAGGTTGATTGGGGTCAATCCACGGTACTCCCCAGGTCTGTGGCCACACAGAGCTCCAGGGCTTGTCCCAAGGCCGCTGCAGCGTCCCCCTGCTGACCGGCTGTCAGCGGGGGAGCAGGAAGGAAGGGCCTCCCTGCCACGGAGTCGCAGAAGCACATTCGGTACCTGGGAGGTACTGGCTCTTCCTGCTTCCTCCTCCTCCTCTTCCTCTTCTGGATGCTCACCGTCTCCTTGTCCTGCCCCCCTTCCATGGTTTTATTTTAAACCATTCTCTGTTCCCCTAAATTAATGCTGCTTGGATTTTTGACTTGTTTATAAATTTAAAACCTGCCCGGGGCGTCAGGGAGTGGGAGCAGCCCCCGGCCTTGGGGCTAGCGCTGCGGCCCTTCAGAGCGGCTGCCCAGTGCCCCCCGCTGCCCCTCCCTTCCAGATCCAAGTATTGCTCCGTGTGAACAGAATATCTGTTGCCCGGGGTCCCCAGTCCAGACTCTGCCTGTAAGGGCCACGAGTAGAGCCGAGCCATTCGCTTCCTCCGGGCCCTGTGTCCTCCCTGCAGAAGGAGAGGATGGTTTTGTGAGCACAAAGCTGTGTCGATCAGACCGAGGGAACGCAGTCAGGCAGGTATCACTGCTGCCTTTTTTTTTAATCCCTCTGAATGTGAGAACACTGAGCCCAGCCACTGCCCCGGGTCCCTGTCCTGGAAGCGGGCTAATAAACCCTTTTCATTTCTTGAGCCACTTGAGAGTGATCTCATCTTTGACTCCTGCCTGGGGCTCCTTGAAGGCCACACTTGCTTCCCCTGGAAAAACCCTCTGGTCTCTGCTCTTTTCTCTTCAGTGGAGCTGCAAGTCAACAGGAATGCCACCAGCAGCTGCAGTGCCGGGCCTGTTTTCCCATCGCGTTCACGAGACCTTTCTTCCCCCAAGGCCTTGGAAGTGGTGGGTGTGTTTCAGGGACCCGGGCAGTTCTTGTTCAACCTCCAGATGACGAGGCTGCAAGCTGAGAGGCCTGTGGTCCAAACATGGCCTGCAGTTGTGCTTTGGTTTGGTCTGCTGCCAACATTTAAAAGTCAAGAGCTGACAAAAATTGAGATCTCTGGCTTCTGAAGCAGGTTAGGGAAACACTGGCCCTGCATCCAGGATCTGCCTTCGTTGTCAGAAGACTGTGCCCTCCGGCTCACCCTCCCCACCCGGACTGCCTCACTCCTTGGCATTTCCTGTCCAGCCCCTGTGGCTCCTTGAGTTTGTGATTCCTGGCAGTGAGGCAGCCACGGCTCTAGAGCTGGTGGCAGGCCTGGGAGTACTGTCTGAGGGGCAGCAGGAGCAGCTTGGCATCCGGTTGCTCTGGCTTTCCCCCCGTTCCCCAAACCTAGTGTCACTGCTCAGTATCTTCAACCAGAAGGGACCGCGACTGATGAGACGTGGTTGCCTCTTGATGTTGTTAGCGTTGCACCGTGGTGGTTCCTCGATCTGGGTAGGGGTGTCTGCCGAATTGAGCCAGTTTGCTTGGTTCCTTGAAGACTTAGGCGCAGTGCTCCTCTCCAGTGCAGTGGGTCAGCCCCGCTCTTGTTACTTGGAGCGTCAGCAGGCCTGACCTCCAGATGGTGCTGTGCTTGGTCTGGGGAGCTGTGTCACTTGCTGGAGAGTTTCCACATCATGTTCCTGATTAGTTAGTTATTGACCCTCAGCCACCAGTTACCGTTTGAAAATACCATTCAAAAGCTAACTACTGGCCACCCCCTCCCTGGACTGCTTCATGTTAGTCAGTTGTGTTCCGTTACCTTTATTTAAAACGGAAGACCCTTGCCTGTTTTTCAACCTGCTTCCTTCTTGCCACTGCTTGAACACATTGGCAAGTCACAGGGGTTAGCAGAAACTGGAGGGCTGCTGGGGTTCATCGTCACAGTTCTCATCACAGTTGCCCTGCCTTCCCGCTTCTCTCTCTACCCTGTGTGACAGGGCAAACACCTGTCTTGTTCGCTGCTGAGGCTGGCACAGTGGTGGTGCTCAACATGGCTAATAAGTGCAGAGGAACTTCCTTCCCTAAGCGCTTACTCTGAAATTCACTTCCTCCCTACCTGGGGATTCCATTCTTAGCCCTCTGCCTACATTGATTTACACTGTGGAAATTGACTTCTAAAACTTTCATTAGCTCAAGGTGCTGAATCATGTGTATGGTTTTGCAGCTGATCTGTCTGCCCAAGATGGAAGAGAGTTTCTTCCTCGTAAAGGCAAGGATTTGTTGTCTTTGGGTTGTACTGTCTTGGGTTAATTGATCAAATCCATCCTTGTTTATTACAACCATAAATCTCATCTGTTGTCAGCAACAGAATCTCAGGTTTTCCCCAAGGTCCACATTGAGCAGTCATTTACTTTTGGGCCTTAGAAGGAAGCATCCAGCAGATACTACCAATCTGTTTAACAAAGGCATGATGAAGGACTGTTAACCTCAGGGCCTGTAAGGAACCTTCAGAATGTTTTAATGCCATCCTGCAAGGGAGAGGAGGCTCACTGAATCCTAATTTTCCTAAGGAGCCATGTTTTCAGTATAAATGAGAGCTTACTGCAGATTCCGAGAGGGCTGAGTCTGTCCTTACCTCAGGGCAGCGCTAGGCCCTGTTCCTCCCTGAAGTGTGATGGACACAAAGCCAGACTTGGCTGGCTTGATTGGCCTCACACACCCCAGACTTGGCTGTTTAGAGAAAGCACTTGGGGAGGGTGGTCATTCCTGGATCGTTTCATTAACTACTGTTTAAGATAAATTTTCTATACACAGCTTACTGGACTTCTTACTATACCTGTATTTGGATTTTGGAGGACTTCGGTAAGAGTACCTGCATGGCAAAACTCAACATAAAAATGAGTTCCTTCACGTCTTGACAAAGCTCTGACAGAATCTTAAAGCTAAAACCGTGGTCGCGATGCCGCTGGTTTATTTTTTCAGAATAAGTGTGGTGACGAGGAAGCAGATGTTCTGCTTTCTGTTTCTGCCCTGATTGTGACAGGAAAGGGCTCATTGCTCCTCAACTACAGGCAGTCCCCACTTGTTGAAACCACTTTGCACTGCTTCGCTTCTATGAAAGACGTACATTAGTACCTGTTTTCACTAATGGAAAGAAACTTGAAGAGGACTTTTACTTTTACAAAAAAAGGCAAAAGGTAAAACAGCATCCAGCTTCTGTTTTGCAGCAAGCTCTTGCAGAAGCAGTGAGCACTCAGAGCAGCCAGAGTGGCACCACCAATCTCCTTCCCCAGGAGCTACACTCAGCAGCTCTGCATCAAGGCACTAGCGCTTTGAACTGTGTCTGTGAGCATCTGTGCTGCATCTCGATTTATTTTGTGCATCTGTTAGCATGATGTGTCCTAAGGTAACTGCTTCTTCCATGTATGCTGTTTCAGCTTAGGAAAGGCTTCATCAGAACGTTCTTTCAGATCATGGAGAAACCTGTATCGCCCCTTTCCCAGCCCTGCTCCATGGCCTCCACCCAAAGAACGAGCCTACCTAAGAAGCTACCTAAGAGAACTCAACAGGAAAATCTTCCCCAGGCCTGTTAAAGGTGGAAAGCAAAAGCCCGAGACCTAAACTGTATCTGAACCTTGAAAAATGTATGACTACTCAGTTATGTTAATACCGTCATTGAACTGGGGCTATTCTGTCCTGTGTTTTACTTCCACAGGCAGACTGGTATCCAAAACAAACAGAGACTATGCAAGTAACACACATAGACCCTTTATAACATAAGAAATTGGTGAAGACGAGCAACCACAGCCTTAATCTGCATTTTAAAGAGCTTTCAGATGTTTGGGGGGTTACATCATAACCTAATCTTGGCTTGGGGAATAGATGGCTACACTCTGCTGAAATCACGTCTACTGAGAGTGGCTATTTATTTGTACCCCTCACCTCCCATCTATACAAAATTGCCAGGAAATGCCGTCTTCTTTGGGGGAGATAGTTCTCTTCTCAAGTTGAAAGCAATATATTGTCCACAGCTCATTTCAGGGTACACATTTTTAGCATATTCCTCCAACTCAGTTCGGCAGCTTTGCAGTCCGCTGTTTTCTGTCAGAGCAGAGCCAGCACCAAGTCCAGCAAGGAAGATGTGCCCAGCTCAAAGCCAGAGTGTGTGCGTCTTGTTAGTCATTCACCTCCATCCAGTGGATGTTTGTAAATGTCTTGCTGTCCATTTTGTCAGTGAACAGGCAGCCCTGCAAGTGGTCCATCTCATGCTGGATAATGCGGGCTGCCCACCCACTCGCCTGCCACACCACCTGCTCTCCTCTAGGGTCCAACCCTGCAAAGGAAGGTACATCCTGGGTGAGGATATGCTGGAACGGTGTCATTCTTAACCTTCTGAGACTTTTCCCTGCCCCTGGCTGTGTTTACAAGAGGCAACATCGGAAGGGAATGCATCCTAAGAACGAAGTCTGAACTCTGACTCTACCAAGTATTCAACCAGGTCCCAACCCTGACAGGTGGGTTGCTAGGCTCACTATGGGGCTAAAATGAGAAATGATCTTCCCAAGTGGCTTGCTCAAGAAGAACCACCATCCCAACCCTCCAGCAAAGAATCACATTCTGCAGAATATCCTGTGGTACGACAGACAGGTACTGGCTTATCACCCTGAGCTAGGCAAAGCTGGGTTCCACTTCTCCCAAGCCACCACGACAGATCTTATAGCAGCAGAGATGTGTGTGTGTGAGAGAGAGAGAAGAGAGACACACGGTGAGCGACAGGGCAGAGGACGGGGTGAGAGCTCACAGTGGAACCAGGCCACCCTTCTAGTCCCCACCCCTGTGCCCAGTTGAGCTGGCTCTGCTCTCACAGGCACCTGCTCCATCCCATCAGTCCTGAATTTCGTCCACTCTAGGGTCTGCTCTTCGTTCATGTTGGTAGGCTCCTCAGATCAGCCATCATATCTACACTTTAACTGCAAGTTGGCGTAAACTGTTTCGTGGGATCCGGGCCCGCCGCCTACACAGGTTGAAGGGGAGCACACAGGCACCCAGTCGCCGCTCCAGGGACCCCACCTCTCCGCACCTGAGATCTGCACCGCCTGGAAGCGGGGCACGCAAGCAAGGAAGCCGGCGACACTCTCGCAACCCTCAGGGAAGGTGACCAGGCGGCTGTCCAGCACGCGAAGGCTGGGGTTCACAAACACGCGCAGGGGGAAGAGCTCCATCTGACGGGCCTCGTGCACACGCGGCGCACAAGCGCGGAAGAGCGCCTCAGGGAACTCCAGCGCCAGTACCTGCAGCGGCACTCCGAGTTGCGGCGCGCTCGAGCCCACGCAGTGCCGGCGCCGCATCACTTGCACTAGCCGCTCCACCAGCCGCTGCAGCTCGGGTCCCGCCAGCTGCGCCGGCTCTACCGGGGCCGCCACGGCCCGCAGCGCCGGATCCCCAACCTGGCACACACGCGGGTACGGATGTGGGTCCTTCCAGCGCCAAACGTGGAATCCCCTTTCTCCCTTTCCCTTCTCCCGCCCTGTAGCGCTCCAAGACGGAAGCCTGAGATTGAGGGGAGCCTCAGTCTCGGCAAGAGAGCCGCCCGGGATTAGCCCCTCAGGGAGTCTAGGTCGGAAGGAGCAAGCCCCAAAGAAGAGGTGAGCGGACCGCCCGCCCCACAGCCTCCCTCGCCCGGAGAGAGACACTCAGACGCAGCGGGGGTTCTGTCAAGGCAGTTCCCTTTATTGGTGTAAGCTCCTCGTGTATATAGGCAAACGAGGGGTTTTTGAAAAAGGCTATCCAATCACATTAAAGCATGCAAGGGGAGGTGTTCAGGAGCCAATCAGAGTTTTTTGTGGTTATCTGGGGCCGCGCCCTCCTGACATCTGTCAGGCGCCATCTTGTTGTGAGCACGTGTAAGGCGCCCTATATATACCTTTTTATTTGTTTTTTAGGGGGAAGGAGCCATGGGGGGCCACCCGCATGGCCTCACCGGAGACTCAGTGACTGACTGTGTCTGTCTTAGGTTGTCCCCCTCTGGGGATCTTACCCGTCATTGGCTACCCGGTCAAGCATAGGCTCTGGCGGTTTGAGACCTGACTGAACGTCTCTTTGAGGGCTGGCTGGACTTAGGCTCTGTGGCGAGGGGCTTGGCCCTAGACCCACCAGGTATTGAGGTTCTTGGGCCCTTTGTGTCCTGGGCGAATAGATTGGCTCATTGGGGCAGCTGGAGTGTCCCCCATCTTAGGCTTGTAGCCTATTGGCAGACGGTTGCCAGGGGTCTTTCGGGATTTTGGGTCTGCCCCCCGTATTTGAGCGAGGAGGATGGTCTTCACTTGTTCCCAGGAAATGGTCTGAATCTGCTCCTGCAGGAACTTCTGGAAAAGCTTGACAAGACAGTGTCCAACTAAAAGAAGTATAACAATGATCATCATTGGTCCCAGGATGGAGAGCAGCCAGGGGGACTTATTAAACCAACGCTCGAACCAGTTTTCCTGTGCCTCTCTCCTTCTTTCTCTTGGCCAATCCTTCTCTAACCTTAGCCATAGATTCTTTTATTACTCCCGTGTGGTCAGCATAAAAGCAGCATCTTCTCTTAGTGCGGCACATAGCCCCCTCCTGTTGGAGGAACAACAAATCAACCCCTCTTCTATTTTGGAGTACTACCTCAGATAGGGAGGTGAGGGATCTTTCTAGATGACTAATAGAGGTCTCTATTCTTTCTAGATCTTCATGGATGGCTGCCCTCAAGGAGGTCATGCCTGTTTGTTGATTGACCAGGGAGGCTATGCCAGTCCCGGCCCCAGTTACTCCCAAGCTGAACAGAGTGGCAACAGTTAGTGCAGTGATGGCCTCCCTCTTACTTCTCCCGCCTGTCCCTCTACTCCAGTGAGAATACATGGTTTCTTCGGAGTGGTAGAGGATGCAGGGAACCACAGTCACTAGGATGCAGAACTCTTCAGAGACGTTAAAGACTGAGGTTGAGAGGCACGGGGCGAGGCCCGTCTCGGTGCACACCCACCACCCGCCGTCTTTCGGGACGAGCCATTCTGAGCCATCATTCCAGCTAGGGGAGCTACTTATGGAGGCGCATAAACCTTGTCTGTCCCGTGGCACCTTTCCTAGGCAGGTCCTGCTACCGCTCACATGCTGCAGGGTCAGGCCGACTTTGCGGTCCCCCCACGAACACTGAGAGGGGCTTGTATCAGATGATATGTCATAGGTGATGTTTAGTCCTATAGCTTCATAAAATGGTGGCTTTATATCATAACATAACCAGCAGGAGGCTGTGAGGTTAGGGTTGGTAGCATTAAGGGTCTCATACATAGTGCGCATCAGCTTCCACAAGGGGTCCTCGGAGGCCTGTAACCTCTGGGGTTGGGAAGGACTCCTAGCAGGTGTTTCCTCCCTGGGCGGTCGGGTGGATCTGGTGACCTCCCCGGGCCTTTGGGGTCTTGTAGTCTTATTGAAGGTGCCCTTGTCACCTGGGCTGTTGGTAGGGGCGGGAGGCGTTAATATCTTATTTGGACCTATAGGAGCTGTATTGTTCTGTGCTTCCTTGATAACCTGTTTAATGGTTAAGAATCTACCTGGGTAAGGGCCGGGCCAATTCACATGAAGCTGAAAACCCCAAGTTAACCCAGATTTCCAGTGCTTTTCTGCTTTAGCCCTTTCCTGGTTAAACTGTACTCGCACCTGGGGTACCCTGTATCCGGGGTCGGGGATGGTGAATTTAACTAAATCTCTGTTTCCAACATTCCATTTTCGGGGCCCATCACAAGAGGTCACACAACTCCAGTCCTTGCAATAAAAACTTTCCATGCCACCGCAGGTTTCCCAGTTACCTCGTATGTTGCCAGGACAAGCCCAGAACCCTACCATCCATTTCCCATTGACCCTAACTGATGCTTCCCAGCTACGGTCGTTACCTCCTATCCCCTGTCTGGATCCGAAGAGTTCCCTGATGTCAAAATATAAATCTGGCCACCATGTGGAGAGTGGGGCTGTGTGGGTAGTCTCGTTAAGTGTTTTACCTGTCTGTCCATCAGTCAGGATCCATGTCTGTTCCCAAGGTTTATGAGGATTGGCTCTTGCGTGGCCTCCTCTCCAGTCGTTAAGCAGGGTCAGGACCAGTAGCCATCTCACCATCATTATTCAGATTTAGCAATGGGCGGTAATAGGGTTTTGGGGATAATGAGTTTAGTAGGAGTAAAATTGCTTTTAAGTATATGAGTATGTTGGAGTAGAAGGCTGGGAATGTCTGTCTCGGGTGAAGGGGATATAGGCAAGAATCAAAGTGAAGAAGACTATTTGGGTATCAGTGTAGGGGAGGAAGGTGCCTTGTGACCAGAAACTGGTAATTGCTTGAGTAGAGGGGATAAAGTCTGTGACAGGAGTGCCAATTGGAGGTCTTGGAGCAAGTCTGTCAGGAGAAGTTTAAGGCTGGCTAAGGTTAGAGACCTGAACTGGTAGGGAAGTAAGAACGAAGGAACAGTAACAGCTGCCTAGGAGTATACAAGCCAGTAGATAGAAGAAGCCTAAAAGGAAGTGTTGAAAGGGTGACCAGTCGCCGGGGGCAACAGAAATTAAGCCAACAGCAAACAATAGGGCCGGCAAGGATGGCAAGGATAAAGGAGCTAGGTCCCAACTGAGCATTACTCTACTTCAGCAGTAGGGGTCACTTGTAGATAGGTGTTGGCCTCTTCTGTGGGCAATCTGAAAAAAAAGGAGAGTACCGCCTCATGAACTTTTTATTGTTCTTGGGCTGAATGTTTATTATCTTCAGGATGGTCAAGATATTTAAGATTTCGGGCTGGCACCCAGATTGGGTTGGTTTCTCCTATGGGATAGATGCATCCGAATCCTCTCCCGGTTGTTAGCAGCGGATCGGGTCCCCTCCATTGTCCTGTGAGGGGATTCTTCCATCTTACTACCACCTCTGGCCTTGGCTCCTGGCCGGTCCAATGTTTTAGGAAGGCTGTGAGTGGCTCATTTTTTGAAAAATTTAAAATATTTAAGGTAAAAAGGGCCCTTTTTGTAACTGAGTTTTTAATGTTCTGTTTTGTCGTTCTATGATTGCCTGTCCCTGAGGGTTGTAGGGGATCCCTGTGGTATGTTGAATATTCCATTGTTTGAAGAATTCTTGTAATTGTTTGCTAATAAAGCATGGTCCATTGTCAGTTTTTATCTGTATTGTTAGCCCCAAAGTGGTAAAACATTGAAGGAAATGACTCTTAGCATGTTGTGCCTTTTCTCCCTCTGCGTGAGCTGTGGCCCAGCAAGCATGGGAGTAGGTGTCAATTGAGACAAAAATGTATTTAAGTTTGCCAAAGGCGGGGTAGTGTGTGACATCTGTCTGCCAGAGAGTGTTGGGCCTCATTCCTCTGGGATTGACTCCTGCTGATTGTAGAGGGGGGACCTGGAGGAAGGGGATGCATGATCGGCAGGTATGTATGATTCTTTTTAGGTCTTTGATAGGGACCTGAGGGAATCTTTGATGTAGTCCTTTCCAGTTAACATGGGTAAGATCATGGAATTTTTGGGCCTGTTGAGCAGTGTATGTATTAGCAGAGGCGGTTTGGTCGGCCATTGAGTTTCCTAAAGAAAGAATCCCTGGTAGGGCTTGATGGCCTCAGAGATGATGTAGGTAGAGGGGTTGGTTCCTAGCTTGGAGAAGGGAGGGGGCTTGCATCATAAGGGGGGTAATAGGATTATCATCAAGCCGAACATGAGAATCAATAAGCCCAGGGAGGAGGTTTTTTACATAGAGGCTATCAGTGAATAGATTCATGGCTTCAGGGACCTTGGAAAGTGCAAGAACGCCGGGACCCCCCAATATGGGTGGAGCAGTGGCCACTCCCCTCAACAAAACTTCAAGCCCTAAAATTATTGATAAAAGAACAACTCCAACTTGGACATATCAGAAGCTCCAATAGTCCTTGAAATACACCTATTTTTGTGATCAAAAAGGCCTCAGGGAAATGGAGACTACTACAAGACCTTAGAAAAATTAATGAAAGAATGAAAGTACAAGGAACCCCCTTAAGAAGAATGCCCTGGGTCCCAGCCATTCCCACTGGTTTACACCTTTTAGTGATAGACATTAAGGATTGTTTTTTCTCAATACCCTTGAACCCTGAAGATTGTGAAAAATTTGCCTTCTCGGTGCCCTCCACCAACTTTGAGGGACCTGACGAATGGTATGAATGGGTTGTTTTGCCCCAGGGTATGGCCAATAGTCCTTCTTTCTGCCAACAATTTGTATCAAATCTAACACAACCCATTTGACAACTGCCAAGGGTTTTATTATATTTGTACATGGATGACATCATCCTTGGCATGCCCAGTGCCCTGGAACTCTTGCAGGCATCCGAGTTATTGCTTGGGTGCCTCACCAGAGGGCAACTCATAATTTCCCCTGACAAAATTCAACATGTGCCTCCCTTTAGGGTTTTGGGCTCTCAACTTACCCTAGAGGCCGTTTCCCCATTAAAACCTCAGATAGCAATTAAAAAATCCTACTCCCTAACAGAACTCCAAAGCCTGTTGGGAGAGATTAACTGGTTACGACCTTGGTTCTCCATATCCACTGGCGAGCTTATGCCACTCCTTCGAGGTAAACTCCCTCATGACATGATAACCCTCTTTTCCCCCCAAGAGGCGATCCTCCAGAAGATCCAACAAGTCCTTGATGCCGTCCAACTCTCCAGATTTGATCCCACCCAAGAGCTTCAACTATGGGTGCTAACCTCTCCCGAGACACTCCTAGCCACATTGATACAAAAAGACAAGCCCCTTCAATGGATACATATCTCCTTGGGGGGAGCCCCTCGGGTCTATACTCATCTAGATCAAATGGCTGACTTAATCCAAAGGGGCAGAGATACAGCTCTTAGATGCTTCGCCCAGGATCCTGACAACATTGTTGTACCATATAGGATGGCAGATTTCCAATGGGCTCAAAGAAATAATAAAAGAATAACCCTGGCCCTAGAAGGTTTCCTAGGAAAGGTCGATTGCCACTACAGGCCTTTCTCTCGGCTGCCATGGAAGGCTCCCCAATTATTCCCCTTTAAACCTATCTTAAATGCTACTAATGTCTTCACTGACGGGGGAAAACAGGGAGCGGCAGTAATCGTCTTTGCCGACTTAAAGACAACCCCCCATAGACATTACTCCCCCTGTGAAGGGTCAGCGCAATACAAAGAGCTATTCGCTATCTTGATATCTTGATAGATACCTCTGTAATCTGTGGTTATGTAAGCGTCTGCCTGTCCCAGGATATCCTGACCTAGTAAATTGGCATTAATCCCAGGGGCGATGAGAGGCTAGACTAAGCCTTCAGTCCCGTCTGGGTCTTCCCATTTTAGCCATTTAGCGGACTCTCGAGAGGGGGTGTTACCCCCGATGCCTGCTAATTGAGGGCCGTCTATTGTAGACCAGGTGGGGGGTACTTCTTCTTGTCTCAATATAGTTCTGTCAGCACCTGTATCAACTAGGCATCTGAACTTTTTTCCTCCTATAGTCATGTCCATTTTTGGCTTAAGTCCGGGCACTATGAGGACTGTCCATTTGACTTCAGGCTTCCTATATATAGGTTTATTAATGCCCATTAATTGGTAAGGGGGCTTTCTGATAGAATTGCACCGGGGAAGGGCCTTTTTAATTTATCAGACATCTCTTGGGAGAGTTCAGTAACCTCAGGCTGGCATACCCCGGGAGGAGGGCTTGGGGCTTCCCCTTGGGATGACAGGGCTGGGGAGTGCCCCTCACTTAGTTTAAAGGCTTCCCATCTTTATCAAATCTGGACCTACAATCTATTCTCCAATGGTATCCCTTTTTACAATGTGGGCAGGGGGTTGTAGGTGGTCCTCTATTTCCAATTCTCCCCGGCCTCAGGGGGCAGTCCTTTTTAAAGTGCCCTTCCTTTCCACATTGGTAACAGAATCTGCCCTTCTTCTCCTTTTGGGTCCCTTCTGAGCCTGAGCTTTGAGTGGTTGTCACTTTGTTAAGAGCCGAGGACAAAGCGTTGACCAGAGCCTTAGTTTGAGCCTCTAGGGCTGCCACCATTGTTTGCGCCTGGTGATAGTATGCTCCAATATCTTTGGTGGCTATTATCCAACGTTCCATTGACCTATCTTTCTGCCCAGCACAAGCCAACTTATGGTCTGAATTCATTCCTTCCCATACCAACATTTTAATGAATTGGTCTCTCAAAGGGCCTGGAGGGAACTTTCTTTGCATGCTCTTTTCTACTCTGTCGATAAAGGTGGGGAGGTCTTCATTATTTTTCTGGGTGATCCCTGATATTACGGGCTCACTGGGACCCTCCTCTAACTTTTTCCAGGCGGCTAGGCAAATGGTCCGAACTTGATCCGTGTATGGGGCCGGTATGGCAGCTTGTTGTATACCTGTACTCCATTGATCGGCCATGCCAGATAACATTCCAAATGTTATGGGGATAACAGGATCAGCGGCCTGGTTCCTCTCACCTTGGGTATGGCATTCCTCCTGAAAGAAGGTGCACCATTTAATGTACTGGTTACTAGGAAGGACCGCTTTACATAACATTTTCTAATCCTGTGTCGTACAGGGTTGGTGGGCTAGGCCCTGGAGAACAGTCTTTGCCCATGGGGATTGGGGCCATCTTCTGCTACTGCCTTTTTGAGCTCTTTGAGATCATTTGGTTCTCAGGGGTACCAAGCTTCTGGTCGATTGTCCCCAGGGTTTACATTAACAGGGAAGGCTTGTATTGAATTTGTAAAAGGTGGTGGCCTTCCCCAAGGGTCCTCTGGGTAGTTTTTCTTCTCCAAGGGGATTCTCCTACCGGATGGGGCTGGGCATCATTGACCTCCTTTTTGTTGGTGGGCATCAGTGGAGGGTAGAGGTGGGATTTGGGAATCTCAGGCTCGGGCGCGCTAGGTGGGTTTTCGCCATTATTGGGTTTATCTTCCCCCCATATTGGTGGCCATAGGTTATTATTTATGGTGATGTCCTTTTCTCCCTCCTCGCTGCCCAGGGTCAGCTGTTCTTTCTCAAATTGTTCCCACTGTTTATCACAATCAGGTGTAGAAGCTCCTTCTCCATTGGGGGATTTAGATTCAGTAGAGAAACAGCTCTTAAGGGCAGTAATGGTGGGGTAGAACCCTAGGGGAGGGTCTTCCCCGTCTCGTATTTCCGTCTTTCTTGCTAGGACATGTATTCTGTCCCAAGTATCCCAGGAGAATAGGTTGGCTGAGTCTACCCATGGGGCCAACCGGGTGATAGTTCCCCAGACCTTAACGGCCTGGGTGTCAGAAATTTCTAGTCCCCTACTTTTGAGCGTATATCATAGGGCCTTAAGGGCAGGTTCATCTGTCTTGCTTATGGAGTTCCCCATGATTCAAGAGAGACCGCGGATAGTTAGAAAGGTTGCCAGGGATATCCACCGAAAAAGCCTCACAGGGTGCAGTGGCAGCCTGTAACTTGAGGTTGTGGTATGCTTTAACAATGGTGTGCCTGAACGTTGCACGGAAATTTGCTTCTGGGAGGCGGGCGCCCTGGTGGCTTCTGGCCCGTTCCGTGACCTCCTTATCCTATCACAGGAGTCTTCTAGTGGCGGGCACCCTAGTGGCTCTTAAGTGCCCGACCCGTGCCCACAGGGTGGTATTGGCCTTGCCCCTGGCAATGAAAGGGAAGGAGGGAGTTCACCCGATTGGGCTCCCATTACTAGACTACCAACTCGGAGAGCCTTCAGTTATCCCCCAGGGAGTGCCCTGGGCAGGAAACCTCAGTTGCTCTACCGAATGACTGCCGTTCACTGAACTCCTTAGAAAAAAGGAGAAGAAACGGGAAGAGAGAAAAATGAAGAAAGGATGAAAATGTGAAGAAGTACAGTTGCTGTACTCACCCCTGGAGGTTTCTTTTCAACCTGTAAACACTTACCTTGGGGTTGTGGCCCTCAGTGGGACCGCTGCACTGAAGCCGGAGGGCTGTCTCATCGTCTCTCTTTCAAGACCGTGCAGTGGGGGTGGCTCTCACCGAGAAGATCCGAGTCACGGCACCAGATGTGGGTCCTTCCAGCGCCGAACGTGGAATCCCCTCTCTCCCTTTCCCTTCTCCCGCCCTGTAGCGCTCCAAGATGGAAGCCAGAGATTGAGGGGAGCCTCGGTCTCGGCAAGAGAGCCGCCCGGGATTAGCCCCTCCGAGGGTCTAGGTCCGAAGGAGCAAGCCCCAAAGAAGAGGTGAGCTGACCGCCCGCCCCACAGCCTCCCTCGCCTGGAGAGACACTCAGACACAGCGGGGGTTCTGTCAAGGCAGTTCCGTTTTATTGGTGTAAGCTCCTCCTATACATAGGCAAGCGCGGGGGTTTTTGAAAAAGGCTATCCAATCACATTAAAGCATGCAAGGGGAGGTGTTCAGGAGCCAATCAGAATTTTTTGTGGTTATCTGGGGCCGCGCCCTCCTGACATCTGTCAGGCGCCATCTTGTTGTGAGCACGTGTAAGGCGCCCTATATGCGGCGGCTCCAGCGTTCCCTGCACCAGACGACGCACGTAGCGCCAGTAGGAGCGCCAGTAGGAGCGCCGGCGCGCCGGCCCCTCGAATCCATCCCGGGCGGGCGTGGAGCTGTAGGCCCGGGCGCCGCCGACCTCTACCCGCTCTCCTCACAGCAGGGCCGACCCAACGCAGCGCGGCGCCCGCAGCCACCGCAGCAGCAGCCCAGCCCCCAGGTGACCAATGGCGCATGGAGCAGTCACCCGCCCGGACGCGTCCCACGCCGGCCCCCGTAGCCGAGGCTCCGCCGCCAGGGACGCCGGGAAGTGAAGTTTCCGTGCACCTTCCGGGAGCGCCGGCGCCGCTCCCCGGACGCAGCATGCCTCTCCCCTGCGGCTTTCAGCCTTATTAAGCCCCGTTTCTGATAGTTTAACCAAGCATTTACAAGAATAGCCAAGAGGTTCACTGTTTCTTAAAATTTAATTGGAATATGGTTGCTTTACAGCATTGGGGGTTCTCTCGAATTACGCCTTTCGCAGCCTCTCCCCCGAGCGGAAACACCCGTTCCTACCGGGGTTGCGTAAACTTCCCCGGCCCCGCGCCCGGGTACCCGCCGCACCGGCCTGGGGGGCAGGCAGCGCCCGTCAGATGCCCGCACTAGGCTTGTCGGGCTGCAGGGGCCCCCCGGACTCCACCTCCTCCTGCCCCGCGTCAGGGACAGTCGGGTTGACGGGCTCGGGGCTCGGTGCCTCGGGCGGCAGTGCTAGCGCTGGAGCCGGGAGCTCGGGGATTAGCTCCTTGTCCAGATAGAAGACCGGCTCTCTCTTGGGCAGGATAAAGGCCAGAGGCTCCTGGACGACGCTGACGTTCACGTGCCCCAGGTTTCCATACTTGGAGAGCTGAGTGGGTGGAATGCCTGACCCAGAAGGTAAAGAATATAAGTGAAAAAAGTTTAATAAGTTAATCGATGTGTCACATGGGGAAAAAACCTAAAATACTTATTGGGAGTAACGAACACTGTTACCACAGTTCAGTACAGTAAAAGTCACCTTTGTGATAGGGGATAGGGGGCTGTGCCGTAAAGCCAGACTGTGAAGGTAATCGGAACAGCACAGTGCAGGGCGGATAGAGGACAGTACCAGGAGAGCCTGGACAGGCACCGGCTTCCCCGGACAGGGCCAAGGAGAAGCTGGGGGGACCAAGAGCAGCCACTCTGCTGTGGACCACTGCCCACTGCCCTCCCGCACGCCCTTCACCGCACAGAGCTGACAAGGGGATATGCAGGCAAATTACAAAAAAGTACTTCATAAACACTCTGTAAACATTTCATGGCAATGCAATCATACATTGTGGTTTTTTGTGATTGGCTTCTTTCACTTAGCCAGATGTGAACATACTGAATGAGTCTACTGATAAGAAATGTTCAAAAAGGGAGAATCTACTGCAACAGAAAGTAGGTTAGTAGTCGCCAGGGCCTAAGGGTGGGATTGGGGAATGACCACAAATGAATGCCAGGGATCTTTGGGGTGATGGAAATGTTCTTAAATTATTTGGTAGCAATGGTTGCACACACCTCTATACATTTTTACTAAAAACTTTGAATTTTAAAAAGAGGTGAATTATTTAGTATGTGAATTACGTCAATAAAATAGTTTAAAAAATATTTTCTTCTCCCTTCTCTTACCTAAGGTCTGTGCTATCTGAGCTGGAGGAAAAAGGACTTGGAGACAGCGATTTAAATAAGGAACAAGGTCTTCCAGGAAAACAGTGCAGAACTGGACAAAGAGCTCTTGCTCCCCACTGCTGAAGGCAGCCTCTTCCGCACGATGGAAGGCCAGGATTACTTTAGTTACCTAGGAGAAAAGGGCACCACCAATTACCTGTTCATCTATCCCCATCAGCAGTAACAAAGATGTGCAGCCCTCAAGTTTTCCAAAAGAACAGTCCTTCCAAACAGTACGTCATTATCTTGTTTAAATTCACAATTGAGGTCAGTCTTCACAATTCTGTCACTTCAATGATGTATTTCTTACTCAACTAGTTTTATTATTGGTGCAGTTTACAATTCCAGTGCAGGAACATCACGAAATACACAGAATACATCATTTTTGGCTTCCATGGGAGATGGACTAGAACTCTGATGGATCCAGGAAAATACCAGCAATACCATAAAAGGTTTTACTGAGTAAGGCCTAGAAAATTGTAGAGGAGGAGGAAAACAGAGCTGGAAAAGAACATAATTATTTCCACATACAAAGAACATTCACTATTTCCACATACAAATAACAGAGCAAGCCTAGCTAACATTACAGATACGTGTCACAGTGACGGGTAAGAGCAGAGACTCTGGGAAATTGCCTGGTGGTTCAGTGGTTAGGATGCCGAGGGCCTGGGTTCAATCCCTGGTCACAAGCTGCAATGTACTGTCAAACAAACAAGTAAATAACAAAGAGCCTCTGGTGCTAGATGTTCTGAGCTCTAGTTCCAGCTATGCACTCAGTGCTTCTGTGGCCTCTAGGTGATTACTTAAGCCCTCTGTGTCTGATAGTTCACTCCTCTATAAAGCAGAGCCAGCAAAAGGACCTAACCTCAGAGTTGCGAGGATAAAGGCTGAATATGTATAAAGTGTGACGAATTATGTGACATGAGGTAAGCTCTAGATGAATATTAGCTAATTACTATTATCTGAATTTCACTGACCCTAAGAAGCTTCACTGCTCATGCTTTCTTGCTGTTTCTTACAGGAGGACATCAACAGAAAGACTTGATGCAAGCACGTCACAACTGCCACCTGGTTGACAGGGACTATAAGATACCATCAATTGTAAGAAGCACCTCAACATCGAAAGATTTAATGTTTAAAAATGTGCACCACACTGGGATATTAGTAGGATCAGTAGTGTTACTTATATTAGGCAGAATTCTAAGATGGCTCTTGTGATCCCCACCTCCTGGTACCCACTCTCTTGTGTTTTTCCTTCTCCTTGAGCGCAGGCAGAACCAATAGGATATGGCAAAGGTGAAGGATTTTGCAGTTTTCATTAACATCCCAAATCGGCTAACTGAGAATTAATGAAAAAGGAAGTTATCCTGGGTGGGCCTGAATTAGATGAGCCTCTTAAAAAGAGGGCTGAGGAAGAGACTCAGGCAGGAGAGATGCTCTCCCACTGGCCCCGAAGAATCAAAAGCTGTGAACTGCTCATGGAGTGGGGTGGTCTCTAGGAGTTGGGGGCCTCAGTCCTACAACTGTAAGGAACAGGAATATGCCGCTGTGAGTGAACCTGAACGGAGGGGATCCCGAGACCCAGCTGAGTCCACAGTTGGGCCAACAACTCGATTGCAACCTTGTGAGCAGAAGGTCAACCCAGTTATACTGTGCCTGGACTCCTGACCCACAGAAACTGAGACATGATAAATACATGTTGTTTTAAGCTGCTATGTTTGTGTGAGTTTGTCATGCAGCAATAGAAAACCAATACATCACTGAAAAATTACTACAGGTGAGCCACTTCATGAAGGAGGACTAACCAGACCTTTTCAACTAGAAAAACCTCTAAAACCACACTAAATCTAAGTCAACAGACACCCTGTCACAGGGACTGGTGTATTACAAAAGTCTGGCCACCTGTAACAAAAGAAGCGTGCCCGTCCCCACCAAAAAAAATAGAAGGCTCCCATAGAGAGCCAACAGTCTGTACTTACCTTGTCAAGGGCGTCCTTTAGGGCCCTGGTCACATCCTGCGCCAGGGCCACGGGGCAGCAGAGGCGCAGATCGTTGAAGGCGACCAGAATGTTGTTGAGGAAGCAGGCAAGGGGCGGGAAGTCCAAGAGCACCATGGGGGGCTGCAGGGTCCCTGGCTGAGTGACTGGAGCAGCAGCCGGCAGGGTACTGCTGCCCAGGACGGCTGGAGTCGAGATGAGGGTGTAAGAGTTCATTTCATCCTGGAACTTCTCAACGGCCTCCTGAATTGCTTTCTGGAAAGTGCGGATAGCCACTTGCTGGAAAACAGGTGCCAGCTGACCCCGGAAGTCAGCCCCTACTCGACTGAAGGACAGCCCAAAGTACATGCACTGGCCCAACAGAGAGTCCAGACGGCTGCCAATCCCTCGGTTAAGGTCAGTCTCCAGCACCTGCAGGAACTGTGAGACTTTCTGCAGCACCCAGCCGTGGAAGATGGCACTCTCATTCACCATGTGCTCACCCATGGCAGGAGGCAGCAGAGGGTCCTCGTCTGAGAAGATGGCACGGTACTGGGTGATAATATCGAACAGATGGACACGGCAGGCCTCGATGGTTTTTGTGATGTGGAAATAGGGATCATCATTGGGGATGGCAGTCAGGATGGAACGGAGCCAAGCATCTCGGGCCTGAAGAAACTTGACCCTCAGCTCAGCCTCGGTGAAGACATCCATTTGCCGTAGAAAGCCAATGACACGGAGGCAGGCAGGGAGCTGGATGTTGGTCCTCAGTTGTTGGATCAGCTGGCTCAGCATCAACTGCATGGACTGGCGCACTTCGTTCACAATGCCCTGACAACAGGGGGTGAGTCAGTACACTGGGGAAGACACTCCACGGAACCCATTCCACTAGCCCTGAATATTGCCAACCAATATTCCCATTGCTGTCCTGACGTATGAGACAGACCTCCTAAAACTGATGCATCCAGGCTCACCAACAAAGATTTCGTTCACTGTGGCCTACAGGCCCTGCCTGGTTCTCCTGCCCTCACCTGCGTCCTAATGCTCTCCCCTTGCTCACTGCAGACCAGCCAGAATGGCTGTCTTTTTTTACTTCTAAACACTCCAAATTCTCTCAGCCTGCTATACTTGGTCGGACACTTTCTGGTGTGGTCTCTCCCCACATCATCATGTGGCTGGCTTCTCATCATCTGGGTCTCAGCTTAAATGTTACTTCTCTAGAAAAGCATTTCCTGACCACTCTTCCTGGAGCAACCCACCTAGTCTCCTACCCTGCTCCCTGGTGTATTTCACTATCTGAAAGGATATCATTTATTTGCCAGTTAACAGCTTATAGTCACAAGAGCCACAGCCTTGTCTTTGTTCACACTACTTCCCCAGCACCTAGATCACTGCCTGGCACGTGGTTAACATTTATCAGCTGACTGAATAATGAATGTATGTTTTATGAGTAAGCCTGCTTGCCTTCCAGTAACTGATGTGAAATATGCAAGGAGTTTCCCCAAGGTTTCTGCCTAAAGGGTCAGTGACGACCACAAAATTACTGACCATAAGAACATCAGTTTGAGTTGTAGAGCCTAATATAGAACTTAATGCTCCTGCAATGCATTTTTGCTTCTGTACTTTGCTTGCTGCTTGCTGCTTGTAGAACCAAAGTTAAGGTTGTTTTAAGTAAAGATCCCTAGAATTGTTTGCTGAGTAAGGATGAGAGAGGATTCCTAGGAAGACAGCAACCTAAAGAACAAGTTAATCTTAAACACCAGAATGTGGGCAGTTGTGACACAGATCAAGTAGATAGGTCAAAGGGCCAGGGTGGGCTTATCTTGTTAACCACCAGGAGGTGAGATATACAGCTGTGTGTGGAGTGTGGAAAATTACTGTGTGTAAAAAGATTACTATGTGTGGATGTTTTAAAACTAATATGGTTTGAAAATGCTATATAAACCCTTGGCTTAGAGTGCTCGGGGTCCTTGTTGAAACCCGCTGCGTCGGGCAGACACTTGGACCCCAGCTAGCTGGAAATAAACCTCGCTGTGTGTCTTGCATTATCGTGAGTGTCCTCTGTTCCTTTGAGGGAAGGGCAACTCCAGACCCTAACAGAGTCTTCTCTGGGCAAGTTGGCTACCTGGATGACAGGGATGGAGGAGTATTTCCTTTCTAGTCGGCGTACATAGGCTGCCAGCTCCAGGGCCTCTTCATAATAGGTGTTCCGGACACAGGTGTCCATGAGCTGAGGGATCTCCAGGATTTCCAGGATTTCCGTGTGCCGGTTTAGAGTCAGGGTGTTCATGCGGCGATTGGAACTGATCTCCTCAGCCTCTTTCACAAAATTCCTAGCAACAGTCAGGAGAACATTTGGTGGTTCACGGCTCTGCATCCAGTTACCAAGCACTTATTATGAACTGACACCAGGCTAGATGATTAATCTAATCTTCACATCAAACTCATCAGGTACTTTTATCCCAGAGATTTTAAGCAACTTGTCTAAGATCACACAACTGCTGCTGCTGCTGCTAAGTCACTTCAGTCGTATCCGACTCTGTGTGACCCCATAGACGGAAGCCCACCAGGCTCCCCCATCCCTGGGATTCTCCAGGCAAGAACACTGGAGTGGGTTGCCATTTCCTTCTCCAATGTGTGAAAGTGAAAAGTGAAAGTGAAGTCGCTCAGTCGTGTCCGACCCTTAGCGACCCCATGGACCGCAGCCTACCAGGCTCCTCCATCCATGGGATTTTCTAGGCAAGAGTACTGGAGTGGCTTGCCATTGCCTTCTCCGGATCACACAACTAGTAAGTGATTAAAAAAAAAAAAGATCTGAATCCAGATATACCACTTAACAAGCCATGGCAAGGTACTTAGTCTCTCTGAACTGTTTCTTCATTGGTAAAATAGTACTACGACCCACCTCATAAGGATGTGAGGATTAAATAAGCTGATGGGTATAAACCTTTAACACGGAATCTGATATGGAGTAAATGTTCCTTTAAACAACTCTTCTTAATTGCATGATGTCCCAAGTAGCTTTGAACTACAACTTAATCCCCAAGTTCCCTCTGCCTCTTAATCGCCTCTGCTATTGTCCAACCTTAGTTCCTGCTAGTCTCCCTTTCTTCTCTATAACTGCGGAGGCCTGCTTTGTGAAGCCCCCTCTCTATTCTAGAGGACTGGAAGAGATTGAAAGCTATTCTCAAATACTGAAAGACTAATGAAAACACTTTTCTCATGAAAGGATGGAAGGCAGAATTAGGGATAATGATGGAGAGAGGCAGAATATGATTCAAAAAGGAAGTTTGGTGGGGATTTTGTGGGTTTTTTGAGGATTATTACTGCTCCCAAATGGGATTTCCTTGTCAGTCTCCTGTCAATGAAAGTTTTGGATTAGATGATCTCTGATCCAAGTTATCGTATGTACATGTGTGTTGTGTGTATGTGTGATGTGTGTATGTTTACGTAAATATACACATATATTAAACTGAAAACTGTAGGGTGTTAATTATATGTCAGACTCAATGATAAGCGCTTTGTATGCATTCCACTTAGTGTTCACAACAGCCCTATAAAAGGGACGTGCTGCTGGGTTCCAATTCTGACTTCGAAACATCCTGGGGCGGTCTCAGCTTCCTCATACACAAAATGGGAACGGCGTACCTATCTCGAAGGCTGCTGTGATACTTAAAAGGATTAATAAAATGCTCAGAGGAGAAGCTGGCATATAGGAAGCGCTAAGTGTTAAGTATTTCTATCATCATAAAGACAGCTATTACAGTTATTAAAAGCCCCTCTAGCTCCAGGCCCGCCGCACCTGCAACTCTGTTGGAAGCTGGGCAAGCGGTCGAGCAGGCGGCCGAGCGACTCCTCCACATCCCCAAAGAGGCGGTGGATGCGCTCGGTGCACTCGGCGCCGCGGATGAAGGTCTTGTAGTTGGCGAAGGCCAAGTCGCGCGTCTGCTGCAGCAGCTGCGCTCGCTCCTCGGCCAGGCGCTCTGGCTCCCGCCGTAGCCGCTCCAGTCCTGAGCCACTCAACTCCCGGAGGTAACGTCCCACGTCAGGCCGCTCCCGCCACTGGGCCTCCGGAAAGCGGTCCCGGAACAGCGACGCCAGGAGCCCTTCATCCTCCACCTCCCCGAGGGCGGCCGCGGTGGCTGTCGTCGTGGCCGAGGCCGTAGTTGAAGATGGGATCGTTGCTGTTGCCGCCATCTTTTTGGCAACAGCGTCTCTTCCTCTCCCGTCCAGGGAGGGCGCTGACTTTGTAATCTAGAACCGGAAGCGGCTTGGGCTCACTTCCGGTCTCTATGGTTTCTCGTTAGGCCGGCTTTCTTTTCCCGAGAGTCCTCCAGATTACGGGGCGCTAGCGTGGGGAACGATTAGAAAGCAGCTAGAGAGGCCGGCTTTAGGGTTGCCAAGGAGCGGCCGGCGGCTGGGCTTCCGTTTCCGCTAACTGAGGCACGAGGATCCGGCGTTCCAACCCAGCGGGAAAATGCGGCCGCTGACTGAAGAGGAGACCCGGGTAATGTTTGAGAAGATAGCAAAATAGTAAGAGCGCTGGAGTAGAAGAGGGAGTGTGTGGTTGGCGGGGAGGGGAGTGGGTGGGGCGCGGGGCGTGGACGAGTCCGCGCGCCGTCTCCAGTCCTCATTTTGCTCTCAGCATCGGGGAGAATCTTCAGCTGCTGGTCGACAGGCCCGACGGCACCTACTGCTTCAGGTTGCACAACGACCGGGTGTACTACGTGAGGTGAGGCGGCGCGGGGCCAGGTAGGCAGCGTGGAGCGGGTGCGGGCCAGCGTCCCGCCGTCCTCCCTCACCGCCTCCTTCCCTGTCCCTTCAGTGAGAAGATTTTGAAGTTGGCCGCCAATATCTCCGGTGACAAGCTGGTGTCGTTGGGGACGTGCTTCGGAAAATTCACCAAGACCCATAAGTTTCGGTTGCACATCACGGCTCTGGATTACCTAGCACCCTATGCCAAGGTTTGTGGGGTGGTTTCAGCTCGCCCCTAGGGATGGAGGCAGTCTAGGCTGAGGGCCACATCAGAACGCAGAATTAGGCACATCCACTGTGCAGCGGAGGCTCTGACCGTGCTTAGGGTCAGTGCCAGCACCTGAAGCTGTACGTCTGCTACCTGGGCGTCGTTGGGGCTGGGGGGTAGGAGCTAACCCTGTGGGGCTGCGTAGTCGTCCTTATCTCCAGCAAAAATTGAAAAGCCTATGCAGACGCAGCTCGAGACTCAAAAGCAAATAGATGGCTATGAAGAGGAGCACAGTGGGGTACAGAAAAAGAGCTGTTAAACTTTTAGCCCGTGGGAGAAATTGAAGAGTTGAGGAAAGAATCTCTTGGTAGTTGTCGTCATGGAGTGAGCGGTTTAAGGGGAACAGGCCTCTTTCCTTGAAAATTCATATTACAAAATAAATGATGTGTAGAAATAACAACCACTGTGTTTTGTACCTGCAACTGACAGTATTGTAGGTAAGGGTTCTTCGGATTTGAGGTCACAAAGAGTCGGGCACGACTGAGCTACTGAACATAGGCAGGCACGCACATATGTAAAAGTAAAAAAGCTTAGTTCATAAGAAAAGAAATTAACCACAGACATAGTAGCTAGCTAATCTACAAGGGTGTAACTGTTAGCATTTTTATGTCTTTTGGGTTTAATTCTTTTTCTTCTAGTATAAAGTGTGGATAAAACCTGGAGCAGAGCAGTCCTTCCTGTATGGGAACCATGTGCTAAAATCTGGACTTGGGCGAATCACTGAAAACACTTCTCAGTACCAGGGAGTCCTGGTATACTCCATGGCAGATGTCCCTCTGGTGAGTAGAGATGGTGGCTGTTAAAAAATCAAGTGTCTTTTCTTTCAAGAAGAATGTGTTTTCAGTCTGCTCTTGAAAGGCTAAATTCTTGGTACCTTTGGAATTCTTCAAAGAGCTGTATTTTTTTGTCTTTGTTGTTTCCAGACCTCAATGCGTATTTATTGAATGACTTGAGTGAATCAGTGTCTCTTCTTTTGAATCCCAGGGTTTTGGGGTGGCAGCAAAGTCCACACAAGACTGCAGGAAAGTAGACCCCATGGCGATTGTGGTATTTCATCAAGCAGACATTGGGGAGTATGTGCGACATGAAGAGACATTGACTTAAAGCAAAATCGTCGCAAGGACTTGTGGCTGTGTGGAAGGGCCTAGTTTTGTTTCCTGTGTCTCTGTGGGCGCCACCGTCATGTTGAATTTTTGTCAACACTGTGATCTCTTCAGGGGCTTCTTAGCTTAATATTCTCTCTATCATGGACAAATGCAGGCTGGATTCTTAACTATGCAGAAATGACTCAAAAATGGGGTTTCAGATCTTTGTGATTGTTACTGAATAGATTACTGTGTTTTATATTTGAATCAGAGGGCTTCTTGTTTTGAGTAACAGGTTCTAAATTGTTGGAACTGAGGACAAGAATAGCTTGTTATTGTTATCTGTGATAACACTGTTTTCCAAACATGTGATAAGAACATAATGAATTTTCTTAACTATTTATTAATATTATGAAAGATAGATATTGCCATATCAGAATAGTAGGTCATGTTTGGGATTTTACAAATGAACTATAGATAGAATAGTAAGGGCAGTTTATTCTGTGGCTTTTCTATATGATAGGTGCTGTGTGGTGTGGAAGAAAAAACTCTGATTCAAACACCGTTTCTCACATTTACCACCTATATGGCCTTAGATGAGTCATTAAACTTCAGTAAGCTTCATTTCCTTCTTCTTTCAAAATACCTTACCCATCTTCCTAAGAATAGTTTTTAGAATTCAGAATCATGAGTGTAAAGCACCTAACAGCGCTTGGCAAATGATGGTGTTGAATACATGCTAAGACTTGTTTTTGTAACACTTATACCCAGTATTTCTGTTACTAAGAATAGGATGTTATGAATATAATTTGATTATATTACCTTGGCTTTTTTTTTTTTACCTTGCCTTTAACAAGCGATTTTCTTTTTCTTGAATGATATGATCCCCAGCTGAATGTTATTTTTATCAATTTGATTTCTCTTATAAATCTTTTGGTTTTTTTAATTAAATTTTTTTTTCTTGAAGTATAGTTGATGTACAATATTGTGTTAGTTTCAGGTGTACAGCAGAGTGATTCCTTTATATGTATATTCTTATAAATCTTTAATTACCTCACTGGATTGGACAAAAAGCACTAATCAGAGACCCTGCAATAATAATTCAGCTCTTCCATCCTCCCCCATGCCTTCCAAAATTACTTTTAGAATTACTAAAGTATTTTTTAGCAAAAAAGCATATCAGAAAAAACTTAACTCCCTGTATTGTAGTTTCTTTAGTGCATATACTGCTTATTTTAAATTCTGAAGATGACATCCCTAAAAAGAAAGCATTTTTCAGTTATAGCAAAGCACTCTACAACTCCTGTTTTAGTATGCAACATATAAAACCCAGTTTATATGTTTTTGTCCCATTTGTTTCAACTCTTCTCCCTTCCAAGGTTCTCTGTTAATTTGTAAATAGATATAGTGAAGATTGCTGCTAAGTCACTTCAGTCGTGTCCGACTCTGTGCGACCCCATAGACGGCAGCCCAGCAGGCTCCCCCATCCCTGGGATTCTCCAGGCAGGAACACTGGAGTGGGTTGCCATTTCCTTCTCCAATGCGTGAAAGTGAAGTCACTCAGTCGTGTCCGACTCCTAGCGATCCCATGGACTGCAGCCTACCAGGCTTCTCCGTCCATGGGATTTTCCAGGCAAGAGTACTGGAGTGGGTTGCCATTTCCTTCTCCAGAAACCCCTCTAGTGAATCACAAATATTTTATCAGTGATTTTATAAAATGTGTTAAGGTAATTTGGCTTCCCAAGTGGCACTAGTGGTAAAGAATCCACCTGCAGTGCAGGAGACGTAAGAGATATGGGTTCAGTCCCTGGGTCGGGAAGATTCCCTGGAGGAGGAAATGGTAACTCACTCCTGGATTCTTTCCTGAAAAATGCCATGGACAGAGGTGCCTGACAGGCTACAGTCCATGGGGTGGCAAAGAGTTTGACGTGACTGCACGCACTGTAACTGGTTAAGGTCATTGAGTTCATTCATATTGTTCAGGCTGTTAAAGAGCTAAGCAGTTTGTCTTAAAGTAGAACATTAGGAAAATAAATATGCTCAGGTTTCTTCCGACAGTATGACTTCCGACAATACGTCTGAGTAGGAGCGTCAGCAAAGTCCAAACCAGTTAAATCTGGAAAGAACTCACTATTTGAGATATCACAGATCTTGCATGATTGAGGGGAGATCTCCAAAGAGTCCCCCACTTCAAAAATTATTATGAATTGGGACCAGCCCAATAAGGAGCTAGGGCTCATCAAGAAGGGGCTGTTAGGTGGATGAGATGGGAAAGGTCACACAAGTGTGGTTGCTATTTATTTGGGAAAGGTGAGCCTTGGGCCAGTTGGTAAGTTGAGACAGGGAGCCAGGAACTCCCTCGCTAGCCTAAATCACCAGGCCCATAGGCTGACGTGTTTGCAGGTTAGCTGTGCCTCCTATCAATCAGCTAGAACAATACTTTCTCCAGGATTCCCATGACTGATTCACCAAAGAGCTCAAAATATAAAGCCACCAAACACATGAGAAAACAAGCCACTATGACTGAGTCACAGCATCAAACTTAGAACTGCAGATACTGAAATTGTCAAATACTGAATGAAGAATAGGTAAGTATGTAATGTTTATAGACATAGGAAATGTAGTCACAGGTTACCAGTCTACATGAAATTACTTGAAGTAATAGATTAAAAAATCTAGAAACATAATTTTTGAAATGGAAAGTCATTCGATAGAATTCCTGAAATATTTAATACGAAACAGCAATTCAGGCTGCTGTTTGAAGAGAAATTTCATGAACTGGTAGTAGGTGAAAATAAAACTCTCCAGAATACCATAAGAGAGACAAGAAAAATGTGAAAGTTATGTCAAGAGAAATGGAGGGCAGAATGAGAAGGTCGAATAGAAGTATACTGGGTTGGCCGAAAGATGGTATGGCTTTTCTGCACCTGAATGAACTTTGTGGCCAACCTAATAATTAGATTCCCAGGAGGGAGGGAATTGAGAGAATCTCAATATTTCAAGAGAGAATGACTACAAGTTTTCCACAACTGCTAAACATGTGAATTCACAGACCAAGGAGGTACTGTATACCACTAGCAGGAGAAGTACAAAGAAATACACACTTCAATGAAACTGCAGAACTCCAAAGACAGGAGTCATGAAAAACAGTCTCAGAAAAGGGGACAGATCTAAAAGAGACCAACGGTTAGAATGACAGCAGAGTCCTTAACAATACCAAAAGCCAGAAAACGCTATATTTTAAATGTTGAGACAAAACTTTTCAACCAGAATTCTGTACCATGTAAAACTCTTGTGGGGATGCACAGCCAGATCCCCTTCACAGAAGGACGAGCCTCTCAGCTGCAGGGAGTGAGGTCAGTAGACACCCTTCAGGTGGAGAGCTGCCTTATCTGAGGTGGATAATTAGGACTTGACTACACAGGAAAATGTCACCCACATACCAAACTGACCACTCATTCTCAAATTCCACCCAGTTACTCATCCATTTCCTTTTCTATATTCTCTCATCTAACTACCAATTGCTTCTTCTTTGAAGTCGATATATATGTGTAGGTATATTTACCTAAGTCTATTTTATTTTACACAGCACTGAGATCAGTAACTATCCATCAAGCAATCTGGACTAGAGTGAGTACTGAGAAGCAGATTCGTGTGCGTATGTAATCTTACAGCCAAGATAACATAAGATGATGAGAAAACCACGGCCAAAATATAGTGCTAACGTGTACACTTAAACACTGACTGATGCAGACAGAAATATCCATGAGATGGCATGCCCAAATTATTTCTAAAGTTGCTTGACAGATTTGTTTCCTCCCTCGTGGCTCAGTGATAAAAAATCTGACTGCCTGCCAATGCAGAAGACGTGGGTTCGATCCCCAGGTTGGGAAGATTCCCTGGAGAAGGACATGGCAACCCATGCCAGTATTCTTGCCTGGGAAATCCTAGTGAAGATTAAGAGGTTGCAGTATGATGGGCGGTATTTTGCTATTTTATTGTTTTGCCTGTGTAGATGAGAGCCATAGAGTACAATTTTCCAAAATTGAATTTTTCTCAACAACTTTACAAAGGTTTGACAAAGCTTGTGCCCCAGAAGAAAAGAGCTAGGGCACTGTAGTCATTTGAGCTTAGCATCTTGGCTTCTGTGTTTCTGTAGTCAATGGGATATTGAAGAGACGCTTCAAGAAATACAGCTGCAGGATCCCAGAAAGAATAATGACGAGGCTCTGGGCTGTTGACCACCAATTCACATAATTATAGTTTGATTGTAGAAGGAAAAAGTCAGCTGTTTTTCTCATGCGAGCGAAGTTGTAGTATCGCCACATGTGAAAGATATTGTAATGCACCTTTCGTGTGCTCTCCTGCGGGACAGAAAATGAAATACAGGAAGGTTCCTCTCTACCTCTCATCTAGTCTCACCTGGGTACCCACCAGCACTAACCTTCTATATTCACATGATTTTATGATATGTAAAAGTTGGCTATCGAGGGTGCATAACAAAAAAAAAAAATGGGCTATTGGAGTTGTTGGTAAATGGCTAGTTTTGTTGTATATGAAAAAATTACCTGGACTTCAGTTTTTTTAAAAAAATTTTTTACAATGAAAAACTTCAGTGCCGAAACCAGAAAGCTCTTCCAGAGTATGTCTAGATGTAGACATATACTCAGCACATTGTTGCCGTTCTGTGCAGTGTCTTTTGTTCTTTGTATATGGTAAAAGATAAGAGCCTGCAAATTTTTTACTGAAGGGCCAGACAGTAAATATTCTAGGCTTTGCAAGCCATACAGTCTCTGTTGCGGTTACTAAACTCTACCACTGTGGCACAAAAGCAGCCACGGACATGTGTCCAGTTAGCTGTCCCCCAGTATCTGCTGGGAAATTGGTCCTAGGACCTGCAGAGGATGCTCTGGTCCCATTGTCAGCCCTCCATATCTTCAGATTCTCCAGCTGCAGATACAGAGGGGGACCAAGTGTAATTGTCAAATGAGCATTGTTTTGTTCCAGTAAAACTTCACTTAAAAAAACTGGGCTTTTGTGCATCAGGGAGACTGTCAGGAAAGTGGAGAGAGATCCCAAACAGTGGGATAAAATTCTGTATTGGCTGAAAAGTTTTTCTGGAAGATAGGGTAGAAAATCCTGAACAAGTTTTTTTGGCCAACTCAATATTTGCAAACGATATATCTGATAAAGGACTGTTATCTAGAATATATAAAGGACTCTCAGAACTCCACCATTAAAAAAACCTAGATTTTAAGATGGGTAAAGGATTTGAATAGACATTTCTCTGAAGTAGATATACAAAAGGCCAAAAAACACATGGAAAAATGTTCAGTGTCATTAGTCATTGGAGACACAACTCAAAAACCACAAGATACCATTTACACCCGCTAGGATTGCTATAACAGAGAAATTAACAGCTCTCAACAAACACTGCTGGCGGGATGTCAAATGTGTTACCCACAGCGGAAAAGAGCAGTTCCTCATTGAAGTTAGAAAGTTCTCATACTAGCAGAGTATACCACTTTTATGTGTACAGAAATAGAGGTATGTTCACAAAAAAATCTATATGCAGGTGCTCACAGCACCATTATTTATGATAGCCAAGAAGTGGAAATAAATAACCCAGATGTCTACCAGCTGATAAGTAAAAATAGATGCATATGTACCATAGAATATTATTCATCCAGAAAAAGGAATGAAGTACTAACACATGCTACAATGTGGCTGAACCTTGAAAACATGCTCACAAAAGGCCACATTGTATGAGTCCACTCATGTGAAATGTACAGAACAGGCAAATCTATAGAAACAGAAAGTAGGTTAGTGAGGGATTACCCAGGCCTAGGGAGGCCTGGGGAACAGAGAATGAATAACAGGCATTCAGTTTATTTTTGGAGTGATGAAACTTCTGGAATTAGATGCTGGTAGTGGTTGTAGGACCTTGTAAACCACTAAACTACACTAAAAGTGGTGTGTTATATCTAAATTAAAAGGCTGTGAGCCATTATTTGCTGATGCCTGGTAGAAAACAAGTGAGGAATTTCAAGAGCTCCAAGTCAAAATTAATTAAAGGCTTCAGATCTTTTTGCCTGTTTGGTTTCTACCCAAATGAGCTTTCACTAGTATGATATTATTCCCACTAATTCTAATCTTTCCTCCAGATTTAAACTTCGTTTCCATGGATCTTTCTCTCCCACAGAACAATTACCTCAATTGCATCCAGAGTATCATTCAGTTGTTTTCTTTCATTCTCTTTGTGTTCCATCTCAGGCCCCTCATAGAAGACTCCAAAATTGAGGTATACTTGCACGGAACCAAAGCGATTTTGCTGGTTTGCTAGACAAAGCTGGTAAAAACCTGTGCAAATTCCAAGATCTTGATTACCAAGTTCTTGATCTCCTACCCTCCCACCCTCTAAATTTCCCTGGAGATAACTGTTCTCCAAAATTAAATGTGCTACTATAGACAAAACTGCAGAGATTCAGTTTTTGATGTGGAAGATCCTGATCTTACTTGAAACGTATTTTACTAAATACTATAATGTTGTTTTGCCAAATTTTAGTAACTTGAGCTCTATATTGTATAGAAAACGTTTTCATCTTTTCAACCTGTAATTCTCACATCTTCTAAGCAATTTCTAACCACAAGCATATTAAGAACATATTGTTTGCCTGCTTGTACACCATTAGAGCTGGGATATCATCTTGATCTTGAAAGTAGGAAAAAGATGGATGCTGTGTGAATGAAAGAAGCTATCCAGGAGTGACTTCCTGCACGGTGGTCTGTATGGGGGCTGCTGGTTTGGGGTATGTACTGATGCTTATTCTCAACTGGGGTCACCTCCTGCATGTGGTGGTGGGGGAGCAGTGGGGAGGAGCCGGGTTCAAAAGATGTAGCAGTGAATTGTCTTAAGTGACTGGAAGGCACTACTGGCATATTGGGGCCAAAGATGTTAAGTAATAATGCTGATATCCTGTGCTATGAACTGAAGGATTGTCTTATGTACCTGTTGAGAAATACTATCTTTTTTTGTGCACCTGGCTGGTACAGAGAACAGTTCAAACTCACTAGTGCTGTCTGGAGTGAGGACAGGCTTGATCTGGCTGTGGAAATTTTCTGGTGGTGACTGGAGAAGTGCATAGTTGTAGAATGGATATTTGTCATGGCCGTGCATTTCCTTATATTCTGAATCTGCTTTTTTGGTAACTGGCTCAAGTTGTTCTGATGACTGGAGTACTATCCTATAATAAATTTATTAATTGTAATTCTGTATCATAAATGGGTCTGCCTGTTTTGATCACTTTCCCATAATCTGGTTCGCTGGAGATGATGAAATAAAATGGAACTTTTGGAGCCTAATCAAGGACATCTGATTAATGTCCTTGGCCATTGGCAGTCTACAGGAAATCTGGTTTCTGGTGTTCAAGGATAATTTTTTTTCCCTACTGTTTCACCATCCATATGTGGAAAAGTGAGGGCTTTTGCATCTCAGTACTTATTAATTTCAATATTTCATTATTTTCCCAATTTCAAAGAAATACACAATTATTACAATAGCTGTGAAAATGAAAACAGACCTGTCTCATGGGTAGAGAAGTTAATCTGGCCCCGAACATTCTTAGAGGTCTCTATAAGGAAACCTTGTGGGGTATGTGCAGTGGCAGCAACATGCCGGTCATGTGACATTCCTAGTGTCCGCTGAACCTGCCGAGACATATTAAAGAGGGAGAAGAGACCTTGCTACATCATCAGGAAGCTAACTGAATGGGAAGATTGACATCCAGTGACCGTCAGCCCAGTGGTTCTCGGTCAGGGATGGTACTGTCCAACCCCCACCTTGAATTTGGGTCGCGGTATCGCAGTGATGTTGCATGCGAGTAGGGGAGGGCGAGGAGGCAGCGATGCTGAACATCCTGCCATGTTAGAAACAGTAAGCAAGGCAAAGAATTGTCCAAAATGCCAATAGCACCCCTGGTGAGAAAACATCTCAGACCTTGAGTCTGGCCATGGATTTCTTGGCTGAACTCATTTGGTTTTGACCTTCCCAGTGGTATACCAGACTTGGGCTTATTTGATACTTGACAGCAAGTAAGGCATTCAGTAGGTACTTGTCTCCAAGCTGGGTCTTGATAAGCCCAGGCTGTGAGCTGTGTGGTAGCTGCTGCTGCTAAGTCACTTCAGTCGTGTCCGATTCTGTGTGACCCCATAGACGGAAGCCCACCAGGCTCCCCCATCCCGGGGATTCTCCAGGCAAGAACACTGGAGTGGGTTGCCATTTCCTTCTCCAATGTGTGAAAGTGAAGTCGCTCAGTCGTGTCCGACCTTTAGCGACCCCACGGACTGCAGCCTACCAGGCTCCTCCATCCATGGGATTTTCTAGGCAAGAGTACTGGAGTGGCTTGCCATTGCCTTCTCCGTGGTAGCTAGTATTCTATTATTAATTCAGAGATAAGGAAAACCTCTGATAAGTTAGTATAAAATGAATTTTAAGTTACATTGGAATAAGATTAATACAGTTTTTTAATATGTAAGCAAAATTTAGAAAGTTAATAGGTTTCTAGGATTAAGAACAAAGGAAATGAACAGCCTCTAAGTTACTGTTGAGCAGACCATCCTTGGGCACAGCATGGATTAAAGTACTTGGCTTAAAGTATTTAAGCAACAGGACTGACTACATAGAGAAACCTTGAGTCGGTGATTCTTCACTTTGCTGGAATTACCCCTAAAGGCAGGGGAGTAATATTGTTCCCTCAACTTCATAAACTGAAGCGTCTTTGAAATCTCTGGGTCTGTCTCCAAAGTCCAGGTGATTTTTTTCATTCAGCTTGGTACCATATCCATATTATTTTAATATTTAAAAAATAGACTCTTTCCCCTCTCATCTCCAAATTCAAGTAAATAGGATGATTACCTCTCCAAGAAGAGACACCCAGTTTGTCCCATGACTTCAAGCACACTGCCACAGCCCCCAATTTGAGAAGCCAAGCCATATGTTTTAGTGATTATTCATCTATCAAGAGTTTCCATTTAACTGTAGACCCATTTCATTAACAGGTGGGGAGTCACAGCATAGTAAAGACAACTAGAACCTTGTGTTTATTTAAAACCTGACCCCCTTTGTAAAAGGAAATGAACAAACAAGAAAAACAAATCCCCAGTATGACCATGTACCCACCTCATAACTGAAATAGAAGTAGCCAGTCTGGTGGGCAAATTGCCAGAAGCATTCTGTGCCTCCTGGAGGGATCACAACGGCAAAGTCGTGTCGATCTGCTCCACGGAAGAGGGGCTGGTCCCCAGTGCCACCAAAGGGTTCTGTCTTCTGGCTCCTAGCAGAGCTCACTAGGTTCAGAACCACCAGTCCAGCCCCAAAGAGCAAAGGGAACATGCTGCTCTCTGGAGACTCCTGTGTGTGCAACCCAGTGGAATCAAGCAGTTTAGTATATGTGCTGTCGAACCAAGCATGGTATCAAGCTCTTTAGACAACTGCTGGGGTAATGATTAACTCCACAAGTAACACAGGCCAGTCTCAGGGCCATGAATAAGATATTCCAGAATAGAACTGGCATGATACACCACGTTTGGCTCACAGGAAGAATTTTTGCTTTAACTTAAAAAACTCAGTGGCTTACCAAACCTATTTAACGGGTTTCTACATAGAATCTATAACTTCAGAAGAGCAATTTCCACCCTTCCTTTGGGCCGTCATTTTTCAGTTTTTACCTGTTGGGAGTAAACATTAAGCAGGTTTATTTCCAACTATATGAATGTATGGACTTATTTCTCAGTACACAGTCGCTGGGAGATTATTTTTCATTCATATCAAATTGCTAGATGATACTTGTTGCTCCTGTAAGATACAAGGGGCAAAACCTGTTTCATTGGACTTCTCTCTGCACAGTGCTACAGCACAGGAGAGCAAAGCACAGCATGGAAGTGTGGAGAAACACTTAAATCGATGAAGAGTGAGCAAGAGACAGTGCTCAAACTCCTCCACAGATAACCCTCCTCATTCTGCTACCATCCACCTGAATAACAGTCACCTAAAGCTGTCCAAAACCCACTGAAAAACTGTTATGTTGTTCATATGTCTTCTTCTGTCTGTGGCTTCTTTAGCACCCACAGGGGGAAAAAGACTTACTGAATACCCACTGTCTTCATGGCGGAGAGATTCACCTGCCTCTTATTCGCACATCAGCCTGCAAGGGAAGTACCAGAGTCCAGTGACGAACTCACCATCTATAAGCACAGCTGGGGCCCTGAGTGGGCCTCACACTCTTACCCCTCAGGACAGTGTGTCTGTCAGTGTCTGAGTTCTGACAGAGTCTCCATGTTTTTATCTCAGCCATCATCTTAAGCATGAGTACCTTCTAACCAAGTATTGCTTCAGAATGCATCACGATGACTCTGAGTGGTAATCCTTTGAACTGTCACCAAGTATGTGCTGTTATGAAGAACATACTTCATAGTTGTGTTCAGTTCCAGCAAAGGCCAGATGACATCACAGCAATCTGGAGGCACAGTGGCTGCAGTGTCACTAAGGTGAAGGTAGGAGACACTGGGATCATTTCCCAGTGACACACAGTGACACTGGCACCTCCACTGGAGTCCCACCACTGCCCCAGTCCTAACACTGTTCACCAATATGTGGTAAGCAGTGACAGACTCACCACAGCAGTCATCAGTTCATGGTAAGTTGTCTAGTTCCATAGAAACTATAGGTAGAGTTTTTTCCGTACACATTCCATAACATTATAGTAAAAAATAACATTGAAGTATATTTTAAAAAGGGGGGTGGCTAGTGGATCTATGTATTTCTCAAATTGGAGAAACACTTACTGGAATATTTTGCTTCCTTAAGTATATCCCAGTGTCACTCTTTAGAGTGCGCCATCTAACAATGTGAGAGTTGAAAATAAAGAAGCTGCTGGATCTTAAAGCTTGGTTTAGAGGGAGACCACGACTAGCTACCACCACATCAAGTGGAGATCAAGTTCTTACCTTCTCACTAGTTTAATTTGGGGTTAACTGTTAGAAAAACAGCAGTACCAAACCCCCAAGCATGTAGTTAATAGGTAATAAAGCTATACAAAGTTGCCAAATTTTAACTACAAGATGAATTTTTAAACTTTAACATTTGTTTTGTCAAAAAAAAAACGGACAAAAGGGAATTCTTTTGTCCTCAGAGGTATGGTATATAAAGAAATGAGACAGATTAAGAAGAACTTCCACATGTCTGTATGGCACAGCTTCTAAGGATTAGAACATTCAATACAGTTTGACATTAGTTTCTTAACACAGACAGCAGGGTTTACCAAAGCTTGTTCAGCATTTTGCTACCTCCGTTTTTTCAGCTGCAATTAAACAGCTACTTAATTTGAGAGAAGCAAGACTTTAATGAAGAATGCTACAAGTTATGGACAATAATTAGTTCTCATTTTAAAAAAAGATTACAGAAAACACTTTACCGAAATTTTTTTTTTGCTAAAAAGACAGTCTTTAAGGATCTGAGAGACAGCAAGCACAACACGGTACAAAAGGAGGAGGGAATGTTGGATTCCAGTGCAAGACACTAACACGGCACAATTAGGGAGCCAGGCGGAAGAACCACGTCACAAAGAATGGAGTTAGGCATTTATACTTAATCAGGATTTTGTTAAGCTTTAAAAGTCCAGCATAAAGAAGGGAATTGGGAATAAGTGGATGGGGAGAGGGGCTAAGCTTATCTACAATCACCATTTTACCAAAAAACACACTGGTTCAACCACGTGAGAAGTGGAGGTTAAACCTGCCTACGGAGGCCAGCAAATAGAGCAAATGCCAAGGCAGTCACGTTTCTAGGTGTCGATGTCACAATTGGCTGAACAATGTTTAAAGGGACTCTGATTCCACCAGGACTGGTCTCTCATCAACCTGGGCTCACAACAGTTGAAGTTCTTTGCATTTGCATCAGAAGGCCAAAGCTTTACCTGGAAGAAGTTCACTCCAAATAATGCTCATGTTGCTGGTTTTAACAGGTCATGGAGTCAAAAGTGGCTCCTAATAGACTCCACCATTTCCTAGGAGAAGGTTCTACTGATTACCAGGGATTTAAATTCAAGCAAACCACTAAAGAAGGGAAATACTAATGGTATTCTGGCACTGTACAAGCTATATGCCTGTCATCTCTGCCAAGGACATGGGGTGGACTTGGCTTTGTTTCTCAGCTCCATGATCTCCAACTGTGATGAAGTGGAACTGGGACCTCCCCCACATGAGAGGAGGATGCCCAAAATTCTCATCCCAGCCCAGCTTCTGAAAGAAACAGCAGACTACCAGGGGCTATTATTAGGAACCATGCTCCTGTGAATTCTGTAGAAATGAAAGCCCGTTTCAGTTCATGCCAAGTCTTTTCATGGTCCGCCAGCGATCCTTAATCATCACAGCTGTTCGGTTAACAAATGGGTAGTTTTTAGAAATGGCAGCCCAGTTTCCTTCTCCATACTTCTGCACTCCAGCCTTGACCCACTCGCTTTCCTCTACAGTCCACTTCTGCAAGGAAAAAAAAAAGAAGCAAAGGATTTATCACCACCTGTTCTCTCCACTTACATTTTCATATAGTGAAGAGGTCTAGGAGAATAATCTGAACCCAAAGGAAGGATTTATACTCTTAAAACATGATACAGATTATAAGTTAACACCATGGATTTGAACATTTACTAATTTTCAGTGTCTTACTGTTTTGTCCTCAACTAATAATCATTTCTGCATTCAGAACTTTAAACATGTATTGTTCATGGTTGGGAAATTTGTCAGCTTTCTGACCTAGATTTTTCTTCCAGAGAGTAACTATTACTTAGTTTGGATTATCTGAAAACTACAAATAAAATTTTTTACCAGGTGCATGCGTAGTCTATGTCTGTGAAATGTGGGTACGTATTTTACCTCTCTTCTACCCCTACAACCAGAAAAGATTAGAAAAGACAGTTTTTAAAAATTACCTGCTTTTTTGTTGTATTGGTTGCACTCTCTTCATCTGGTGCTGCTGGAAAACATTAGAAGCAGACTCGTCAGAGCTCACCTTTCTCAGCACAACCCGCAAGACACAGAACATCCCCAAAGGGAAAACTTGATTCAGATTTTACAGACTTTGAGAGAATAAAGGATATCACTAAAGGATAATTTGTTTTTGTCCTTTGCTTGCAAGATACCAATCATTTCAGTCCATGAGAATCTGTACAAAGCAAATACTTCACAAACAGGCATTCAGTAAATGTTGGTCAGGATTTCAGGCTCTTTAGTAAAACCAATATCATTTTCTAAACTTAGGAACTGTGGTATTTAAAATCCTACTATATATATTACTATATATATACATGCCTAATATACACATACATACATATATATGTGTGAATACGTAATATATGCATGTATTTGTGTATATACATACACCTATGAGTGTGTGTGTGGGTGTATAATTTGTTAACTCCTTGTTAACCACTGCTTTGAAATAATCCAGTTTTAATATCAGATATAAGTAAAATTTGGCTCAATTCCTCAAACAAAAAGAATGGGGTAATAATTATTGTTTCCCACTCCAACAGACCATGTAAGATCTGTTCAGATTCTACCTTTTCATCATTATGGATATAGGTCAGGCTTCATAAAACAAGGACCAAGATAATCTTTTAAAGGACCAAAGGGCTACAGGACGGTATACAAGTGTAATGGACATGGCATCTCAAGCCAACAAGAGCCAGTTAAAAAGCTGTGTAAGGTAAAGTTGCATAAACGTGGAACCTGCGGCAGTGTCTGCCTTAGCAGATATCACTGTTCCAGGAATGCTTCCTAAAGAATGAGGGAGGGTGACGCAGAAGAAGGGGTACTTACAGGAGCAGATTATTTATTTTTAAATTATGAAGTATTTCCTACTATATATCGTAGAAGCAGATTTCTGAAACTGACAAATCTGGACTGCATCAGAAGGCATGTTTTCTAGAACTTTTATATCCTGTTTTTAAACATATTTAATGCCACTTTTATTAATCGTTATTTCTCCCATCTTCTGTGTAATCTTGATTTTGCCAACAAAAGGTAATTCTTAAGGACAAAACCTTTGAGACCAGCAAAAGATTACTGGTTGCTGCTGTGTTACAAAAGTCTTCAGCATCTGCAAGACTAAGGTTTAGCATGTAGATATTTTCATTAGAGTGCAAAGTATGTGGTGGGGGGGATCCTAATGCAAATGCTATGAAGCTTAGTATTCATTAAGGGAAAGTAATATTTCTCATCTTGGAAAAAAAACATTTATTATACAGAAACTGGTAAGAGACCATTTGGTTAAATAAGAAATGTAGGGAATGACCACTTTTACCTTTTCTAATTAAAATACTTTGGGAAGAATATCAACTACCATTAAATATAGGATTTATTAAACCAAACCAGGAATTTTCTTTTAACTGTAAAATGTTGCTTTGATAGTCTCCACTGTTTAATGGGAAAAGACATAAAACTGATTCCCCATGAATCATTATGTGGAACTTTTAAACTTTTTTCTATTTTGGAGACAAGCGGTTTCTGGAACATTGGTGTGACAGCATGCATCTGTACTTCAGCAAGTGTCAAGGAGAGAGACCAGTGAGAATCTTCTGGCTTACCCTGAACTTGAAACAGTTCGTCCTCTTCCACCCAAGTCTCTTTTTCTTCAACCCCATTAGAGCTGTTCCACTTGCCTTTGGGTGCTCTGAGGGAAGATCAATGAGAGGACAAGGTGTAAAACAAAATCATCCCAAACTCAGCACTGAATACATCACCATCCCCTTTCAAGAACCTGTTCATTTTCTTGGGGCTTTTTGTTTGGTTGGTTTGGACTCATAAAGATTTCAGCATTATTCTAACCTAGAAGCTGCAAATTCCTTCCCCTCTGTCATAGAGATGCTCTGTTCCTGTCTCTGGAGTGTTCTCCTTTTCCTCCCCATTCCTCAAGCCCAAGCCCATGGTCCAGTACCATACAACCAGTATCACACTAGCCTCTTAATTGGAATCTCTCCCCTCCAGCCCCTCTCCTTCCAAAGCCACCTGAACCGTCATCCTAAACTTACAGATCCCTCATCTATCAATGATGGCTTCTCACTGTGTAAACAGTTAAGACTAAATGCCCATATAGGGAAGCCAAGATCATCCAGTCTGGCCTATCAGTTTCTCATCAGTTCCTCCTCTCCCCACCAATATCCCTGCCATACCCCATACAAACAGGACGGCCTCACCCTCCTCCTTCCTCCTGTAAGCTCTGCTTTCCTGCCTCTCTATTTATTGTTCTCTCTGCTTAGGATTCCCTTCCCTGCCAAGTGAAGTCTTTCAAGGCCATCATTCTCAGTGAAGACTGCCTGACACATAAAAAAAATGCCTTGCTCCTCTGCTTCCACTGTACTATGCAACCACTTCACGACACACCCATAACCATAAGCACCTTGACATGAGACCATTATCCTCATTTGTCTACCCCAAACACCTTGCACCATAACACATATCCTAGCAGAAGCTGGAGAGATACTAACTAAACTAATAACTGGATTATCAAAGAGCCATAAAGGAATTATACTATCAAAGATTACAATAGTAAGCAAACAAGAATCCTCCCTGTGAACATGAAATTTTTAGTACCTAGTTGCAACCAGAAACAGTTCCAAAACTAAAAAATCCAAAATCCAAGTTGCTAAATAAATGAAAATTATATTCAGTCTTACCGAACATAGCACAAATCCGACCTCAGAATTACAACATCCTTTACAAAACAAACATAGAAAGTATCTGAACTAAGATTTGAAGAATTTATATAGATCAAAATCACCTGAAAAACCTGACGAGAGTACAGACAAACTGCTGTCTTCTCCACTATGAAATTTTGTTGCAAAGCCTTTCTGGGTATTTTTCAAATGAGTAATGAAAGCAATTTGCTTAATAAATGCATACACTTGAAAAAAAATTTCATAAGTTTTCTATACAGTTACTTAACTAAGTGACTGAGACAAATAGTGGACTCTTGTTTTTAAATTAGATCATAACCTCCAAAAGGATATTTCTAAGAATAACTGATTTGAGACAAAGTAAAAATTACATGAGGTTTATCCATCTCAGGATGTTAGCTGTGTTAAGTACTACTCATAAATAACAGTCAGGATCAGAGTTTAAGTTTTCCATCAATTTATCCAAGTCCTGGGATAAAACTGGTTTTTACCTCTGGGTCCGTCATTTTCACCTAAGTGGCTGGTCACTCTTCCTGTAGACTGTCTTTGCAGATCACTTTGGTAACTTTCTGCGCCTCCTCTGAACTCAGCATTTATTACATGTATAAACGTTTCAGTATTTCCTAATTTCTCATGTTGTAGAAGGGGCTCAGACCTGGTTCTCATCTTGACTGCTAGCTGGCTGTGCAGACTCCTGGCTCACTGTGCTCCTGAGTGGTGAAGTTAGAACAACTTAATGGTCTTAGAGGGGTTGGCACACTACAGCCTGTGGCTGCTGGTTTTTGTACAGCTCCTGAACTAAGAATGGTATTTTTCAAAGGGTGGTAAAAAAACAAAATATGCAACAGAGACACAAGTGGCCCACAAAGGCTAAAATGTTTCTTTTCCTACCCTTTCATAGAAGTTTTGCTGGTGGCCCCTTAAATTCCAAGAACCAAGAACTGTTACTTTGTTTGGTTAATAAAATACCTCTTAAGCACTAGTTCTGTGCCAAGTGCCATGAGGGATATGAAAGCCTAGTAGTCGTGGCCCCATCAAGGTGACAGACCCTAAGCCTACCTTCCCCGCCTCCGATTCCACTGGCCCAGCCTCCCCTGGGTCCTGACTGCTCACCAGGCAGCAGGCTCCACCACCCTCCTCTCCTTTCCCTCGGTGTCGGTACAAAAGCTGTCAGTGATGTCTGCTCAGAGGCTTTCAGATTAGGTGTATTAGATTTATCTGGGGCACAGTTAGCAAAGCAGATTAGAGAGCACTCCCCGTCCCTATTCCTTCAGTAGTCAGGAGCCCAGCACAGCAGGTAATTGATGTGAAGCCCCGCTTGAGAACCTCTGCCTGATAGAACGTAATAGGAGCTCAAAATGTGCCCCATCTGCCTTCCAGACCTTTCTCCCTTCATCCTCTCTGTGCACAGCATTCTCCTGCCATACAGACCGCACGACAGCTTCTGGAGCATACCAGGCTTTCTTGAGCTGTAAGAGGTTCCCACTGCCCAGAACCGCACAGCTCCCAATATGCTGGATGACTTCCTACTCATTCTCCAAGGCTAGCCCCTCTGCAAGGTTGCCCCACCCACAACTCTGCTGCCCAGGTCAGCTCTTCTTCCCTGCAGCTCCAAGGGCACCTCTCATAAGCTTCTTCTAGAACCAGAGTCAGGGAATCCCTTTTTTCTGTAAAGTGCATATAGTATCTTAAGCTTTGCAGGCCTTACTGTCTTTGTTGCAACTACTCAACTCAAGGTAGCAGCCACAGACAATACAAAAGTGTGGCTGTTCCAATAAAACTTTATTTACAAAAACAGGCAACAGGTGGACTTAGCCAAGAGGCCATAATTTGCCAACCTCTGCTTTAGAGTACCCATCATACCTCATACCCTCTTGACAGATCCTTCCATTTATAAAGCCACTGTCATGGGAGCAACACCTATACTTCATAGAATTGCTGTGAGAGGCAGAGATCAGGTATCAAATGAGAATAATTGTGTGTTTTTCAGCTTGCCCAGCCAATGACTGACTCGTTTCCAAATGCAGATAGTGGTATATAGTGCAGCTCTGTGCCCGAGTATAAATCACTTCTCAGGTGCCACAGCCCACAGAGTACCTAGCACAAGCATGCTGGGGCATAGGTCCCCAGACAGCAACAGAGTGCAGAAGCAGAGATGGCAGTGACCTTAGGAGGTCAGTGAGGTGGTCACTTGCAGCAGGGTGGCCAGGGGAGATTTATGGAGGCGAGGCAGCCTGGTGTACGTGGTGTACAGACATGGGGTTTTGTGTCGAGACTAACCAGGATTTAAAAGCCCAATTTTGCCGCTATTTAGCTCTATGACTTCAGGTAAGTTAGTAACGTTTCTGAACCTTCCTCACCTATAAAATGGGGCTAATAAATCACTCAGAGTGAGGAGTGTAGATATTAATTGAAAGTGCTTGGCCCACAGAAAGTATTTAGTTAACATCGGCTTCTCTTCCCTTTGAGAGACAGATGGGATTCTGACAAGCGATGGTGGAGGAATGATAGTTCAAATGTGGGGAATGAGAGGCAGCAAGAAGAGCACAGTGACAGAAACAGGGTTAAGGGGAGCAAGCAGACCAGTCAGCCTAAAGGAAAGATCCACAAGAGGGCACAGAGGCAGCAAAACTGAAAGCCAGGTTGGGGTCATGAAGTGGAGCGAAATGAAACCACTCTAACCACTGCCCCACAGAGCCTAGCCGAATGTGAGAGGTTAGTATTTACTGAATTTGCCAAGTTTCAAATGTCCATTGAGCGTGCAAAACTACAAATATTCATAAATCTCTTTTAAGGATCAGAGTATAATGTGGCCCAATTCAAACAAACTTCTTGTAAGAAGACTACTATTTAGTAGTCAAGGCACTCAGCAGTTCGCTAAAAATGGAAGCAGTGGTGAGTAGGAGGCTCTGACACCCTTCCACTCCCACCTGGTGCAATGCCTGGAAGCCCAGCACAGGGCTTCAGAACTGGCAGAATGGCTACAATGTCCCTCCCCACCCTGAGTCACACTAGCAGTCTGAGCAAGCCTTGGTGGTGAATAACGTAGCTGAAAGTTACTTCATTCACGGAAGCAATACCAGGCCTAACCAGGACCACCAACCAGCCCCCAAACTTCTACAAAGAAGGTCTTCATACTTGGGATTCTTCTCTCCAGGGAGGGGTTGGTTGAGGACAGTGGGCTTGGATGGTGATGCTGGTGTGACCTCCTGGGAAGAGTCGAGGCCTGAGCTCAGCTCAGTACTCTGGCTGTCCTCCTCCAAAACCAGTCTGCTTATTGTCATGCGCTTGGTCTTGGGCTGCAGTTCAGAGCCACCCTCACCCTCAGCGGGGACAGAACTTTCGTTGTCATCTTTTCTTGCTCTCTTGTTTTTGAGGGCTGGTGATGGCGGGCACACTTTATTAGGAAAGACCATATCCTTCTGGTCCAGTTTTGAGAAGGCTGCCTCAGAATCTTGTGCGCTGGACAGAGTCTTGAAAGCTGCTTTCAGAGTCCTAATCCCAATGGTGGTTGGTGTGCTCTGTAGCTGCCTACAAACAACACAAACACAGAGAAATCAGTTTCTCCACTGCTGAAGCCCATCCAAGCAGCCACAACTTTTTCAAACTGGGAAGCTTCAAATTATAGACTCAAGTTGAGAATGCTTCATTTAAAAAAAGAGAAAGTGCGTGATACAGCCTTTATTTATAAGAACTTCCATTTATAAGTGTTAAGCAGAGGTTTTAAATATGATATGCAAATTGAATTGTGGAGCTTAAACTTCACGAGAACCTGAAAGGAACCAGGGCCAACGATACTCCCTCCAGAGCCCTCTTCAGCGGGTGTCCTGCTCCATTACTCTGCATGGACTAAAGCGATGCTTTCCGTTAACGCAAGAGCTCTGCAGAATGTCTAACAGCTACAAGTCCATCCGGATGACCAACTGATAATCCAGCAATCCCACCTTCAAGTCTAAACTCTTCTTCCAGCTGTGCCAGTCCAACCTTCATGTGAGACTAGTAGAAGAGTGGTCCCAATTCTGCCCTCTTTCTCCTACAGTACACTTATAAATGGGATCTTGAGAATTCTCAGCGAGAGGCGTGCCACAGTCTTGGGACAATGAGGAACTGCCTTTTCAAAATAAAGTTCATCGAGCATTTGGAATAGCTAGTATGTTTTAAGTAAACACTGTAAGGAGAAGGCAAACTGGCAGCCTGCATGCCAGTCCTAGTTGGCAGATGTGTCTTGTCTGACCTTTTTTTTCCCCCCTTAATTGGACTAACCACCAACATTTAAAAATTGGGAAATCTCAAAAAATATTTTTGGGACATCTCACGTAAAAATTTGAACTGAAGTTTGGACTTTGAACGTAGCAACCATCTCACAAAGCTGGAAAGCATGCTTTCTCTGGGTCCCAGTCCCATGCTCCCAACTGTATTATCCTGGACCCACTTTGCTCCTTTACATCTCCTACAGGGCCCTCAAAGAGATCTCTGCCTTGTTAACTGGTCTTGGGAATCTGATTCACAAGTCTGAACACTGTATTAAGAGATAACATATCAACAGGGAAGTACTGAGGCAAAGACAGAGAAACAGAAGGAAAGAGCCTTTGAGGAATAAATAGCCAGTCAGGAACTTCTGCCAATGTCCTAACCTCCTGTTTTCAATATTCCCATTTTCCCAGGGTATGCTCTGTGGAACCCACAGTGCCTTCCTTGAGCAACCCAGTAACATGTTAGGAGGCCAGATCACCAGGAAGAACTGACTGACTCCGCTCTAGATGATGACTGTGCTTCCAGCTACCTCTGTTTCATCCCAACATCACAAAAGTGCATCTCTCTTACCTGGCAGGTTCTCTGAGTGGCTTTTCCACAGGCTCTGGTGCTGGCTGAAGTTGTGGTTCTTTCACTGTGGCTGAGGCGGAGGACTCAGATTTCAAAGCCTTTTTGGCCATCTGAGAAAGGAAAAATATCATCAAGAAGAGGAATTCACAGAATTTCATTAACTCTCTGCTTCTTTTACCATGAACATATTCAATATGCAAGCACGTTTCACTTACAAACCCAATTTAGGCATAGACTACAGGAGGACATAAAAAGGGAAAGAACTTCAAGAATTGTCTCAAATTTCTTTCTTTCCTTCCCCACACAGTGGCTCATAGTATTCTATACTAAAGGAGAACTCAATCTGAGTGGTGCTAAAAGGATCTTGATGTTGCAAGAATTCCAAACGGTTATTCTGGACAACAAACTAAGTGATTTTACTTTGTGTCTCCTCTTCTATCATTTCAGTCTCATCTGTAATCTAATTTCTGAATCCTACATAGACCTTTGGGGCCACATGCAAAAGCCAGACTTTTGGTTTTCTTTGAAACAGGATTGACCAGTGTTTCCAAGCCCCACCGTGAGGAGGTAGGGCTCTGCGTCATCCAGGTGACTCTCCAGGAAGCGCAGCATCTTCTGCTGGAAGGTCTCATAGGAGAAGTTCTGGATCACAGGGTGGGCCAGGTTCTTTTCACGGATAATGTTTAGGAGGTCATTTCTCAGCTTCTATACAAAGGACCAATAGTTGAAACATGAGAAAGGAAAACTCCAGTAAAGATTCAGTGATGAGTTAAGACAACACTATCGGAACTTTCTCAGTGCTGTCACTGGGGGAAAAGGAAGCCTACCACAGTGTAGAACAGGTCAAAAATTACTGACCGGAAAAAAAAAAAAAATTACTGACCGGTCACGGTTGGTTACTGTGTAACTATACAAAAGGAAAAAAAAAAAAAAGATGAAGAACTTAGGTTCTAAAGTACCTTCCTACTTTTACATATAAAGATTTTTAAACTTTCAAAAAAGAAAACCAAAACATGAAAAGCTCCCTATGTACTAATATAAAAAGATCTCCAAGATAACATTAAGTGAAAATAGTAATTTAATGGTCAAGTTAGTGTGTAGAATACGCTCACATATGTATATGGGAAGAACAGGAAGACTAGATATATGTGTACGTCTGTACATACACACATGTCCATTTATTTGCCTACATATGCACAGACTCTCTCTCTTAAGGAGAAAAAAGCATTGGTTCCCTCTAAGGAGAGGAATGAGATAGCCGAGTCAGAGATGAGACAATGTTCACTAAGCTATTTTGCTGTATTTATGAATGTTGTATTATAGACATATATTAACTTTTCAAAAATAAAATTTATATTTATATATTAAAAAAAGAACAGGGTACCAGCAGAGTTTTTGACACCAGAAAACAGAGGCATTGAGTCCTCAATAAGGCAGATTCTCAAGTCTGCAGGATCAGCATTTATGTAAATAAAGTCAGATGTGTTAGTACCGGTGCTGATCACTAGTTTTGTCACACACCTGGCAGAAATGGGCAAGTAAATGATTTCTGTAAATTTTTCAAATCTGTGAAAAGCCATTCTTAACAGTAAATTATCCTAGATATAAAAGACATGTTCAAGGTACTGAATATTAATATTCCTGACAGAGAACCCTTTTCCTGTTTCCCCATAAAAAGCAATGAGCTGGATATAGGTAACAGAAGCAAAAGTATATCAAATTTACCTGAGTTGTAGGGTCCTTGGACATATGTTTTTTCAAAATTTTTGAAGCCTTTTCAAATTCTTTGTTTTTGATACAAATAATGACTGCCTAAAAAGGGGGGGAAAATTTTTTTTAACTGTTGTAATAATGAAAGATATAATCAGAATATCAAATATCAAAATAAGTTCCACTGAAAACTGAGTCTTATATACCCAAGAACTTGTTCACATTCTATCAAATTCCTGTATAAAAACTAACAATTATTTTTCAACTATATGAACAACTGTTTAAGGTACTACACAGCGTGTAAGGTACTAGATTTTCAGTGTTCAGTTCAGTCGCTCAGTCGTATCTCTTTGCGACCCCATGGACCACAGCACACCGGGCCTCCCTGTCCATCACCAACTCCCAGAGTTTACCCAAACTCATATCCATCGAGTCAGTGATGCCATCCAACCATCTCATCCTCTGTCGTCCCCTTCTCCTCTGCCCCTCAATCTTTCTCAGCATCAGGGTCTTTTCAGATGACTCAGCTCTTCACATCAGCTGGCCAGAGTATTGGAGTTTCAGCTTCAACATCTGTCCTTCCAATGAACACTCAGGACTGATCTCCTTTAGAATGGACTGGTTGGACCTCCTTGCAGTCCAAGGAACTCAAGAGTCTTCTCCAACACCACAGTTCAAAAGCATCAATTCTTCGGCACTTAGCTTTATTTATAGTCCAACTCTCACATCCATATGTGACTACTGGAAAAACCATAGCCTTGGCTAGATGGACCTTTGTTGGCAAAGTAATGTCTCTGCTTTTTAATATGCTGTCCTAGGTTGGTCATAACTTTTCTTCCAAGGAGTAAGCTTCTTTTTATTTCATGACTGCAGTCACCATCTGCAGTGATTTTGGAGCCCCAAAAAATAAAGTCAGCCACTGTTTGCACTGTTTCCCCATCTATTGCCATAAAGTGATGGGACCAGATGCCATGATGTTAGTTTTCTGAATGTTGAGCTTTAGGCCAAATTTTTAATCTCCTTTTTCACTTTCATCAAGAGGCTCTTTAGTTCTTCACTTTCTGCCATAAGGGTGGTGTCATCTGCATATCTGAGGTTATTGATATTTCTCCCAGCAATCTTGATTCCAGCTTGTGCTTCCTCCAGCCCAGCATTTCTCATGATGTACTCTGCGTATAAGTTAAATAAGCAGGGTGACAATATACAGCCTTGACGTACTCCTTTTCCTATTTGGAACCAGTCTGTTGTTCCATGTCCAATTCTAACTGTTGCTTCCTGACCCGCATACAGATTTCCCAAGAGGCAGGTCAGATGGTCTGGTATTCCCATCTCTTTCAGAATTTTCCACAGTTTATCATGATCCACACAGTCAAAGGTTTTGGCATAGGCAATAAAGGAGAAATAAATGTTTTTCTGAAACTCTCTTGCTTTTTCAGTGATCCAGCAAATGTTGGCGATTTGATCTCTGATTCCTCTGCCTTTTCTAAAGCCAGCTGGAACATCTGGAAGTTCACGGTTCACATATTGCTGAAGCCTGGCTTAGAGAATTTTGAGCATTACTTTATTAGCATGTAAGATGAGTGCAATTGTGCGGTAGTTGGAGCATTCTTTGGCATTGCCTTTCTCTGGGATTGGAATGAAAACTGACCTTTTCCAGTCCTGTGGCCACTGATGAGTTTTCCAAATTTGCTGGTATATTGAGTGCAGCACTTTCACAGCATTGTCTTTTAGGATTTGAACTAGCTCATCTGGAATTCCATCACCTCCACTAATTCAGTATTACATTGGAATAAAAAAAAAACCAGCTGATACAGCAGAATCTGATCTACTGGATTACAGACCATTTACTCAATCTCCTATGGAAAGGCAGAATGGACAGCAGACCCCTGGAACAGTTGGTTTTGTTCTTTTGGGATGCACAAGCTTTGATGTAATGGGGGAATGAGAGGAGGATATACTGGGGAGCGGAGGGCGGAGGAGGGACTTGCTGACCAGAGTTCCAGTAGTGGGACTCAGGCCAGTTCAGTAGGAGAACGAGCACAGCCTCTCATACTATAAACCCCAGGGGACTAACTCCACAAGCAGCAAAGAAAACAGGACAGAGTTCCACATAGGATGAGAAGGTCTCCTCAGCCACAGAGAAAAAGAAGAGTCCTTCAGTCAAGAAACCTATGTTCTATGTTCCAAGAGCACACACAGAGAGGGCAAATAACACTGACTAAAAATTAAAAAGGATACTTAAAAACATACGTGCACATTTTTTTTTAAATGAGGAAAGCCAGGAAAAAATTGGTACCACCTGGAGTTATCTAATAGGATAAAGTAATACAGTGTCAAAGAAACATATCACACACTCACAAAAAAGCAAAGGAAAACTGGTCCACAGATATTTTCAGTTCTTCACAGGGAAGAGTTTAAAGAGATACATACAGACCAAGGGAAGGAGGATTAACAAGGGAATTCAGAAAACACAAATTTCTGGTGCTTCTGTCCTCAATAGGCTGAGCACAACCATACAGGGCAAAGGAAACTAGTGTCACACACTTCTGAATAGCAATTACAACACTAAATTCCTGATGCCAGCGAGGGGACGAAGTAAGTCTTTTCATTTTAATCGGATCATCATACTCACTTTTACATTATCAGCAGAAAAACTATACCAAGACTATACTTACTTTCTTGAAGAATACGAAGCTTTTACCTTTTATAAATCATTTGGGTCCTATTATGTTTTAACTCTTTTTGGGCATACTATTCTAACACGTGTCTACTCCTGCGGCCACCATGATGCCAGAGAGCCACGGATCCAATAAACCTCCCTTGTGCTGCACTCTGTAGTCACCTCTTCCCTGCCCCTAACCCCTCATCTTTTCATCGCTTCAGAATGTCATATAAATGGCATCATATAAATGGAGTCACTCAGCTTAATTTTTAAAGGATATAGCCTTGAGTCTGGCTTCTTCCCCTTAGTGTAATGCCCTTGAGACCTGTGTCTTTCCCTTAGTATAATAATGCCCTTGAGATACCTTTCTGCATCCCCATCAGCAATGTATGAAGTTTCCAGTTGCTCCACATTCACACTCATTGTTAGAGGAGTTTTAAAGTTTAGCCATTCTAATAGGTATGTGCCAGAATTTCCCCACTGACTAAATGGTGAGCCTCTTTTCATGTTATTTGCCAACAGTATATGCTTTTTAGTTGTTTTCTTTGGGGTGTTTGTTTTCTTGTTCATTTTGAGAGGTCTTTAGATATCTTGGATACAAATTCTTCGTCAGATATGTGATTTGCAAATATTTTCTCCCACTCTGTAGCTTGTCTTTTCATTCTCTGCACTGTTTTTCTCAAGTTTTAATTTTGATGAAGTCTACTTCATGCTCTTGTGGAGCATGCTTTTAGTGTCATATCTAGAAGCTTTTTACCTTAAGTCCAGGACATAGTTTTTTTTTTTTTTTCCATGTTTTCTTCTGAAAGTTTTATTGCTTTACATTTAGATTATGATCCACTTTGAATCAATTTTTGTATGAGTTTTAGGTCAAGGTTCATTTATTTTTGCATATGGACATCCAGTCGTTTTAATTCCATTTATTGAAGACTATCCTTTTTCCACTAAAATACCTTCACATTAAAAAATATATAGATTTATTTGGCTGCATCAGGTCTTAGCTGTGGCATGCAGGATCTTTCAGTTGCAGAATATGGGATCAACTTCCCTGACCAGGGATCAAACCCAGGCCCACTGCATTGGAAGTGCAGAGTCCCAGCCACTGGACCACCAGGGAAGTTCACCTTCACATTTTTTTGTTAAATCTGATCAGTCATGTTTGTATGGGTCTATTTCTGGCCTCTATCTTCTGTTCCACTCATCCGTGTATAGTCATGAATACTGTTGCTGCTGCTGCTAAATCACTTCAGTCGTGTCCAACTCTGTATGACCCCATAGACAGAAGCCCACCAGGCTCCCCCTTCCCTGGGATTCTCCAGGCAAGAACACTGGAGTGGGTTGCCATTTCCTTCTCCAATGTGTGAAAGTCAAAAGTGAAAGTGAAGTCGCTCAGTTGTGTCCGACCCTTAGCGACCCCATGGACTGCAGCCTACCAGGCTCCTCCATCCATGGGATTTTCTAGGCAAGAGTACTAAAGTGGCTTGCCATTGTCTTCTCCGCATGAATACTGTAGCTTTATAGTAATTCTTAAAATTGGGTGTGAGTCCTCTAGCTTTGTTGTTCTTTTACAGAACTGTTGTGATTTTAGTGTTTTTTTTTTTTACCACCTTACCATATGTCTTCTAGAATCAGTCTGTATCTAACAGAAAATCCTGCAGAGGCTGTGATTAGAATTATAGTAAATCCATAGATCTGTTGGAGAGAATTGACATCTTAACTATATTAGGTCTTCTAATCCACACACACGGTATTTCTTTCCATTTACTAGATTGTGATTTCTTCATTAGCATTTTGTAATTTTTCCACGTACAGATCCTACATTTTAAAAAATAATTGTTTTTGGCTGGCTGGATCTTCGTTGCTGTGCATGGGCTTTCTTCAGCTGTAGTAAGCGGGGACTACCATCTGGTTGCAGTGTTCAGGCTTCTCCTTGCAGTGGCTTCTCCGGTTGCAGAGCATGGGCTCTAGGGCGCGCAGGCTTCAGCAGTTGTGGCACATGGGTTTAGTTGGCATGCGACATGTGGGATCTTCCTGGACCCAGATCAAACCATGTCTCCTGCACTGGCAGGCAGATTCTTAACCAGTGAACACAAGGGAAGTCCCACCTACATGTTTTATTATTAGATTTATAACTAAGTATTTTTCTTCTTTGGAACTATTATAAATGATATTCTTTTGATAATTTCATTTCACTGCTAGCATTCCACTGATTTTGTGTGTTGATCTTATATTCTGCAGTCTGGCTAAACTATTATATAGCTTTTTGATATATTCCATGGAATTTTCTATATGGATAGCCATGTGATCTGAAAAAAGGGACAGTTTTATTCCTTCTTTCCCAATCTGTTATTTTTCTTGACTTAACTGCACTGGCTAGGTCTTCTAGTATGATGTAGAATGTGAGTGAGAACAGACAGCTTTCCCTCATTTTGGATCTTAGGGTCAAAGCATTCCATTCCCATTTTAACTATGATGTTCCCTGTAGGTTTTGTAGATGCCTTTTGTCAGGTTGAGTAAGTTTCCTTCTGTTCGTAGTTTGGTCTGTGTTTTTACCATGAACTAACGTTGAATCTTGTCAAACGCTTTTTCTGCTTCAATTGATATGATCATATGATTCTTCCTTTGGACCAGCAGGGTAAAGTACATTCATTAATCTTCAAATATTGAACCAGCCTTGCATTCCTGGGCTTTAGTTTCCCCATTCTGCCATATACTAACTGTATTTGCATTCAGGACTAAGCATCAGAATAGACAAAAAAAAAAAAAAAGTGGAATCCATTTCAAGTTCTGGGAATCACAGCTCCACTGCTAAAGAAAACAGGTTCTCTTCCTTTGGTTTTAGGTGCCTGCTCTCCTGCCACTGTTACTATGTCACTGCTACCACCAGTGTAATACTGCCTGGGTGCTAGGATAGAGAAGGAGGGAAAAAGGAAGAAAAAAAACCCTGAGATTTTTTCCACCCTCTCTGACCCTTAGCCGATCCCCTTTTCTGCTCTTCAGACCAGAGAGCACCTCTCTTGGAGTTATTTCTGTTCACACCTGGAGTGTACTTCCAGGTTTCAGAATCCTTCAAGTCCAGGCCTGGTGATACTAGAAAGTGTAAAAATGGTCATCTGCCCATCAGCAGTTTGGTAGACCTTCATACTCTGGTCTTTTCCATTTTCTTACTGCCCTTTACATTTCTGCGTTCTCAGATAGCTGCTCCATTCATTCTGTCCAAGATTTATACTTGCATTAAGAAAGACAGAAGAGTATGCTTATCTGTCTTGCTTAGAACTGGAATACAGGTCTAACTGTGTTTAATTTGTGAAACAAGGAAGGAAATGTGAATGCTTTCAAAAATCTAAACTGAAAGCCTACCTCCAGAGTTTGTACTATGAGCTTTTAAAAAACTATGCATTAATTTGATTCCCAGGAAGTTTTTGTTTGTTGTTATTTTTTGTTTTTTTAAGAGATGAAACTTTGCTTTTTGAAAACTTGGAAGTTTTCAGAGATAAGGATAATTTCTTATGTATCTGTTAAGGTGCTTATCATGTAAGCAACAGCAATGGTCTCTGGCTAACTTAAACAAAAGCAAAATTCCAAGCACAGATTTTCAATATAGCTGAGATAGGTTTATGTTGGAGGAAATGCCAGAAAGGACCTAAGAAGAGAAAGCCAAACTCAAAGAAGTGAAGAAAGGCTAAAGAAGCAAACTTTGAAAGAAACCTGTATGTTAAGGAAGTACAAATGCTCAAAAAGTCTTGGCAAAGCTTTCTGTTTCAAGAAATTAAAATTTTAAGACAGTGTGAGATGCACCAGTCCCTCAAATGGGGTAAGTTCCCCCCCCCAAAGAAAATCAAGGTGCTATTACCAAAGGTGCACAGCAAAAGCAACACATAAATGCTTCCCCAAGGACATGCCATATACGTTATTCTCCTGTGTTCATAAAAACCTGAGGCCTCTCTTAGTTATAAAAAGAAAACCAACATAGTCTCAATATCATTATCAGCTTACAGAAGCAGTTCTCAAACTTTTGGTCTCAGGATTCTTTATACCGTTAAATGTTAATGAGGACCTCAAAGAACTTTGGTTTACATGGGTTATATCCATTGATATTTACTATAAGAAATATAAAACATAAAAATTCAAGATATTTATTAATTCATTGAAAAATAACAATAAACTTATTACAGGTTAATATAAATAACATATCTTTATGAAAACTACTTATTTTCTAAGACAAAAGTTTAAAGAGAAGACTGGCATTGTTTTATTTTACATTTTTGCAAATCTCCTTAATATCTGGCTTAATAGAATAAAGATGGTATTCTGCTTCTGTATTCATTCTGTTGTGATATGTTGTTTTTGTTGAAGGATATTAAAAAATTTCAGCCTCACACAAAGTTGAAAAAGGGAGGATTATTTTAAGAGCTCTTTTAGAAAATGTGGATATGCTTCTTTGACTCTGCACCAAACTTTGGTAAGTAAACTTTTTATCATTATTATATTAAAATGTGATAGTCTAGCTTGCACTTTTAATGGATCTATTTCCCTTGAATGATTTTGCAATACAATTCATTGGTCATTTGGAAAATATTGGTTTACTGAGTTATGATTTTCCATGTGTTTGATACATTCATTAAAAATCTTTTCAAAATCACAGTTATTAATATTACTATCAATCATATCAGAATTAAGTATTGGAAAGATACCCAGCACATGAATGTAGGTTTTCCAAAATTCTAATTTTCACCTGAAAAGCTTGAATGTTATCTCTGGCAACACATGCTACCAATTGTTTTCATTGACATGACAAGTTCACTCTGCTCTCTCAAGAAAATGACTACCAGATTACCACATCCAAAAAACGAAAATTTGTCAGTTATTTCAAAAAGAATGTTCCATTATAAAAGCAGCTAGGTCAGCATGCAGCCCAATCACACAAGTACTTTTCCTGAAGAAAACCATCCTGTTTTGGTATGCAATAGAAATGCTACAGGAAAATTTCCTATTTTGTCAGATGAAATATTGAAAAACCATTTTCTTCAAGGCTTAATAAAATTATTACTGCTTCATCAGGCATTCTTAGGTGTATTAATAAAATTAATTTTTACTGCTTCATCAAAAACATTAACTGAAACTGGCTTTTTTTTTTTTAACTGTAAGCATGTGCCAATGAAGAATACAATGACTACTAATACATTTTATTATTGCTTTGGTCATGCTGTGACACCAGAAACTTTACCCATCACTGCTTTTGCATCATCAATGTAAATGTCAGTGCACTGAAAACCTCAGTTAACATTTTGGCATTATTATGAAGATAGTTTTGAACCCTGAAAGGGTCCCAAACACCTGCAAAGATCCCCAGACCATGCATGGAGAAGTTCAAACTTAACAAATAACTTATTTGATAAACTTAAAAAAAATAAATTTAATAAACTTTTAGATAAATTGCAGTCATACTTTAAAAAGCTTAAAAATGCAACAAAAAGCCTCACTGAGCCTAGGCATTCCAAGATATTTTCCTAAAGATGACCATTAACAGATTCTATGACTAAATAAGAAATAAAAAAAATAAATCGAAGAGACAAGTGATACAATATCATTTAATATTACTATGGTAGCCAACCTCTAAGATGGCTCCCAGTGATCCCCACTTCCTGCACAGTCCCATTCCATACACTAATCCAGTTGGTCAGGTCTGTGTGAACAAGAGCATATGGCAGAAGTGGTAAGTCACTTCTGAGATTAGTTTATAAAAGACTACAGCTTTCTCTTTTCTTCGATCACTACTGCTCTAGGGGAAGCAAGCTACTATGCTCTAAGTAGCCCTAAGGAGAGACAAGGACCTTAAGTCTTCAAGCCAACAGCCAGCAAGAAAGTGAGTCCTGCTAACAACCAGTGAACTGAGCACAGAAGCGGACTCATCAGCTCTGGCTGAGTCAAAACTCAGATAACTGCAACCGTAGCAGGCAGCTTGACTATAATCTCATGAGAGACCTCCAGTTAGAAACACAGCTAAATCACTACCAGATTCCTGACCCCTGGAAACTGACAGACAGTATTTATTGTTTTAAGCTGCTAAAGTTTTGGCTTCCTTTGTTACACAGCAGTAACAGTAATATAGTAACAAGAGATCTGACACTTAGTGGAAAATGAAAAAGCAGAAGGGAGTCAACGTAAGAAAATGGTTGACCATTTTAAGGGAATCTAGATTTTGCTAACAAATTTTTCCTAATGAAGCCTCTAAACAAGAGATCTGTGAACTTAAATAATAAACATGCAGCTGAAGATGAAAGCCCACAGGCTCTTCCAGAAGATAGAACTATAACCGTTGGGTTCTGAAAGATTTGCATTTCTGAATTAGCTGGCCACTTAAGAGTAGTTACATGAATTACCCTGAACTGGCACCATTTCTTCCCATTCAAAAGATCCTTAAGCTATTTTCCAAGTAGGCATGGATTTCTCCTTTTTCGCCAATGTCTTTTCTGGCATTTTATCTCCGACACAAACCTGACTCACTGATACTAAAAATCTGTTCTTGTAATCATTCCTCTTTGGAATGGGAATTTTCTCAGCATTCTTTGCAAGACCAAAAGTAGATTCTGCCCCAAGGTCTTAAACTGAATAAATAAAATATCAGCATCCCACAGTTTTTTAACTGTTTTTTGTTTTTAACAGGGTGTCTGAGTACCCAGCACACAGCCAAGGGACCGAAAGCAAGGTTTTATTTGCTACCTCTCTGCTCTTGAGAGCTCATCCTTTTTGGAGGTGCTCTTATCTTTTCTTACCAATTTCCTTACTTTCACCACCAAGACAGTGCTGAGCTATTGTTGTTCAGTCCCCATCTCTGCTTCTGCTTCCACACCCCCAGCCTTAGTTATTGGAGAAGAAAAAGCTTTTTCTGACTGGTTTCCATGGCCACTTCAATGTTTTAAATATAAATAAGTTCCACTACTTAAAGCTACCTGAACCATGACATAGCTCCAGTCTCAAATTCCTAGACACTCTACAAGCTTTTATCTTGTCAAGAAAGCTGCCTGCGCCAGCCTCCTACCATTACTATTTTTCTAACTGGCTGATTATCTCAGCATCTCTGATTCTGTCTACTCAAAGGGAATGTTCCCTAAGCCTCTCAGTAATTCCATGAAAGAGCGCAACACAGTCCCACATTTTCCAAGGCACCAGCTCTTCTTCTTAGTCTATAATAAACAAGGGTGACCAAATCCTAGGCCAGTTACTTTTAGCACTTTCAACATGCTGCTCTGAATGGTATAACCTCCAAAATGTCATTCTTCAATGCCAACTCACTTCCTGTGTACTGTGGCCCCTCCTGTCAAGGCCACAAGGAAGACCATCAAAAATCACAAAAGCTGAGCACGTGCCTCAACAATCCTTTCCAAGACTGGGCTAGGAAGAAGGGTCAGCTGATGAAGTAGCACCTAAGTGTGTGACTTAATGTGTTTTGAGTGTGCTCACTTGCGCTCTCTCCATCCCTGTCTGTCCTCCACCCCACACAGGAAAGATAAGCACTGGTCCCTCAAAGAACTTTGATCTTTGTTAAAAGAAAAAAGAAATTAAAAACAGAGCCTTACAGCCTCCTTGACCAGCTTTCTACTGGATTCGATCACTGCCTCTGTCAGTGTAAATTCCGTTTTAATCATCTCCAGCACATTGATAGCTGATTCCAGTGGTGTGAGCTCAGCTTCCATATCAAAGGAACAGTCTAGGACAAAATACACAGTTTTCACTTTAATCTATTTTCTGAAGAGCAGAAGAATTATGTCTCTCTATATAAAAGAAAACATGCAAATATAGTAAGACTTGCATTAATTTGTTGATATCCTGGCTACAGGCTTACAAACAGGTTAAGGGTCCAAATTTTCAAGTGACCTTCAGTAATTTTCAGCAGAGGTAAAAAATTGTTTTTTTAACACATGCATATGCATCTTAAATGTCAGAATCAGATACAAACAGAAACTATAGATCATTTTGCTAAACAGCTGTCAAGATCAATTTAGGAAAAGAAAAATGGTGCTCATACTTTAAAAACACTCTACTATGGAGGAAAAATGTCCATCTTCACATAACTCAATTTAGATAGCAACAAAGTTGGGGCGAGCAAGAAACAGGTGGGAGGAAATAAACACAGAAAAGCAGCCAAGAGAATACTAAGTGGAGAAAAGTAGAGCCAGAGAATAAACTCGTCCTATAAGGAAAAAGACCACTGTGACTGAAACATAATAGCCCACCTTAACCGTGAATCCTTTCAGTCAGGATCTAAGTTTGAAAACAGAAGAACATAAAAAAATAGCCATACCTAAATTTTCCCCTTCTTCAATGCGCGACAAACACTGCATAACCCGTAGCAGCCGAGACACGGTATGCTCCTTCCCCAAGGGCCTGACAAGCAAAGCTGGGAAAGAAGACATCGTTGACTCGGCGACCCCCAGCCGCGACACGTGGGGGCGGGGGGAGCGTGCACAGATCCCCTTCCCAGGAGCCCCCAGCCTCCTTCCCCAGGGCCGGCCCTCACCCTGCATGATGTCCCGGATCTGCCTGAAGTCCCCGTACCGGCTACCCCGAAAGGCCCGCAGCGCCTCGTGGAAGTAGAACTTGAGCACCCAGCGGTTGACCGCCTCCTCCAGCCGCGCCTCCCCCGCGCCGCGCTCCGCGGCGCCCCCAAGCCCGGACGCGTGGCGCCCCCGCCGAGCCCGCCCGCCGCTACGGGACGCCCGCCTGCCTGCCGCCCGCCCGCTGCTGTCGCTGCTCCCGCCTCCTCCCGCCATCGCGTCTGATCGCCGCGCGCCCTCCCCGCCCTCCCTGCCGGGACGCTTCCTCGACTGTGACGCCGTTGGGTCACGCACGACGCCCGGGCCGGAAGCGGAGCCCGCCGTCCCGGCTCCCGCGGCCATGATGCAGACGGCGTTCCGAGCCGCCCGCGGGCTTCTGGGAGGGAAAGAACCGGAGGCTCCCCGCCTCCCTCTCGGAGCCCGTAGATCCCAGAGTGCTGGCCGCAATGCCTGCTGGGAGTAGAAGTCTACGTTGCCAAGACTGATACACTAACCACGGTTTGCGGTTGTCAGCTCCGGAATTACGGAACGTTAGAGACGCGGGGCTATATGTAAACTATTGGAAAATGCGTGCATCTTATTAAGCATTTTTAAAATCGTGAAATGTAATGTGCAGGGAGGAAACTTTATTCTAAAGTTTACGTTTTAACAAGTAAAGCAAAACGCAAGTGTTAACCCAGTAGGGGTTAAGAAATAGAATATGGTCGGCACCCCAGAAATCTCTCAACATGTAAGACATATAATCTTTAAATTTTTTTTCTTTTCTTTTTAAAAATTTTCTTTTTAAATTTTTTTGGTTTTTTTTCTTTTTAAATTTTTTTCTAAGAATTTTTTTAAATCACAAAAGTAGCACATATAGAAAAATAAAAGTGGACTTTAATTAGAAAAAAATAAAAGGTTAAAGTTTAAATCAGCTATTAACATTATCCCACATGAAAAGAGAGGTTGACATTTAGGTTTATAGCTTTCCAATATCTTGTATACTTATTTTGCTGCGTGTGTATGTGTGTGTGTATATACAAAATTGAGATTATACTATGTATATTTTATATAACCTTCAATTTGCATCCGACATGTAATGAACATCATTGCATGTCATTGTTTTTTTTTTCCCTATGGTATCTTTAGCAGCTACATAACATTTTACCGATGAACCAGTCTCATTTATCTAAACAACTACTGTAAGAGGGCTTACCTGGTGGTTCAGATGGTAAAGAATCTGCTTGCAATGCCTGAGAAATCCCATGGACAGAGGAGCATGGCAGGCTACAGTCCCTGGGTCACAAAGAATCCGACACAACTGAAAGACGATCACTTTCAGCACCGTAAGTTATTTAGTTTATTTCAAAATTTTGTAATTCTAGACTATCTCAATATTAGAAATACCCTTTTAAATGTATCATTGCACAGATTCATAATTATTTCCTTAGGATAATCTCCTTAAAGTAGAATTGTTGAGTCAAAGAATATACAGTAGAACACTGATCAGAATTTCACTCATCACTCTTCTCTTTTACTTTTGAACATGATGCAGACTCCTTAAAATGGCTTTTAAAGCCTGAAGAAGTAGCCTATTTGCCAACTTCATTTTGGGCTCGTGTTTCGTGTGTGTGTGTACAACGTCTGTCATTTCCTTTTCACATCAGTTTGCTCAGAGCCTTCACTTGGGCTTCCTGTGGCTCACTGAAGAATCCGCCTGCAATGCGGGAGACCTGAGTTTGTTCCCTGGGTTGGGAAGATCCCCTGGAGAAGGGAAAGGCTACCCACTCCAGTATTCTGGCCTGGAGAATTCTGTGGACTGTGTACAGTCCTTGAGGTCGCAAAGAGTCGGACATGACTGAGCGACTTTCACTTCACTTGTCCATTCCAGCCTGACTAAATCCTTCCTGTCCTTCAAGTGTCACTTAAAAGACATTTCACCCCTTCTTGATTTTGTGGGTTAGGTTAAATCCCGTTTGTGCTGTGTCCTGAGCGCCTCATGCTTCACCCTCCCTGAAATACAATCTCCACAGTTAGCTCATTTGGGAGCTGGCACTCTGTCTTCTTGTTTACCGTGCATCCGAGAGCCTAGCCCAGGGCCTGCCACATGAGGCTGGGTAGAATTGAGTAGGCACATGAGTAAGGCTTTTGATACATGCTGCAGAACTGTACCACCAGTGTATTATTTTTACTGAAATTTAATTCTGTGTCCACCAGGAAACTATATTTACTCAAACAGGGACATTTTTGTAACTGCCTCCCATTTCTTAAATATTTGTGTTGTGATTTTCTAGCTACAGAGCCGCTGACTGCATAATCTTATGACTTTACATACCCTGAGTTATTTTCTCCTTTTCTATCCTTGTAGATAGGCCTGGAGAGCTCCATCTCTCCTTTTCCAAGTCTTTTCTTGTCCAACCCCAGTTCCAAATCCACTTCCAGCTTGGGGTTACACGAGCTGGGTTCCTGAGCCTTACTTATTTCTTTGCATTTCTGTGTTGGGTTTGCCACACTGACCTTGGAGAGCCTTCTTCATTGCATGTATCACTATCTTCCACATCTACCATATCTTCCACAGGCAGGGGAGTTAGTGAATAAGGGGCATTTCCAAAGGACTAGGTGGGCTGTGGGTGTAGGTAGCAAGTGGGGACATAGAATGTGAGCCACCCATAGGTGTCTCTGATGCGCTTGGAATTCATTGCACATCATCAGGACTAAACAGAGAAATCCCAGTTCTGGTGGGTGTATGTGCCCCTTCTCTGGGAGGCCCAATAACTGGTCTAGCTTCAAACGTTTTTCTGCTGACGCCACTGGACCAGAATCAGCAGAGATCTATGTTGGGGCCACTAAAGGAGAACTCAGGAGGACAAGTGGCATCATCATGGAGGCTGTGACATGACATGCTGGATCTTTGAATGAATTAGACTTGGACCTTAAACTGTTCAGTATCCTGGTCTGACAAAGTCTCTTTATGGTGGACATTCCAGAATAGGGGAAGAAGCCTCTCATTCTGTCAGATCTTTGGTGACTGTAGCTGCTTTGTGATCCCAGCCTGCCTGCTTTATTTATTTATTTTTGGCTGAGTTGGGTCTTCATTGCTGTGCGGGCTTTCTCTAGTTGCAACAAATGGGGGCTACTTTCTAGTTGTGGTACACAGGCTTCTTATTACGGTGGCTTCTCTTATAATAGAGCTCAGGCTCTAGGTGCACAGGCTTCTGTAGTTTCAGCTCATGGGCTCAGTAGCCCCACAGCATGTGGAATCTCCCCGGACCAAGGATCAGACTGGTATCCCCTGCATTGCAGAGCAGATTCTTAACCACTGGACCACCAGGGAAGCACCAGCCTACCTGCTTCTAATCAGGAACCAAATTACCTGCCTCAAATCCTGACTGTTCGATTTGCCAGACGTGTAACCTTGAGCAAGTTACTTAACCATCTCTGTGCCTATGTTTCCTCATCTGTCAAGCACAAATAACAGAGGTACCGCATGGGGGTTGTATAAAAATTAAATGAATTAGTATTTCCAGCACCCTTGGTGAGGGGGTCTGGCTTGTAGTTAGGACTCAGTAAGTGTGAGCTACTTTTATTAACTTATCCATTCATTGCCTGCCTGCCTGAAAAGCCTTTCCTTTTCCTCTATATCAAAAATCTCCTCAATTTTGTTTTTTTTTTAAGTTAATGTGTAACACATAAATTGCATAAATATGAAGGGGAAAGCTTGATGAGCTTTCACATTTTTCAAAGTCCCACGATTATGTGGTTGTCCTAGCATCACTCTCTTCCTGACCACAAATACCCAAATCTCATCTAAGGAATCTGATTTGAGGAGTTTCAGGACTTCTTGCCCTCTCAATGGGCACTAGCAGGAGGCAGTGTGATATAGGGGAGAAGCCATGGTCAGCATGACCTCTCAGTCGTGGTCAACTCTTTGAGACTTCATGAACTGTGTAGTCCATGGAAGGGTAGCCATTCCCTTCTCCAGGGGATCTTCCCAACGTAGAGATTGAACCTAGGTCTCCCACACTGTAGGCAGATTCTTTACCAGCTTCCCTTCTCCAGGGGATCTTCCCAACGTAGGGATTGAACCTAGGTCTCCCACACTGTAGGCAGATTCTTTACCAGCTTCCCTTCTCCAGGGGATCTTCCCAACGTAGGGATTGAACCTAGGTCTCCTACATTGTAAGCAGATTCTTTACCAGCGGAGCCACCAGGGAAGCCCCATAGTTAGCATGTTAAGGACCAAATAGGCTTATCCTGGCCTGATGATGTTACAGGCATACCTCAGAGATATTGTAAGTTTGGTTCCAGGCCACTGCAATAAAGTGAGTCGCATGAATTACCTTCAATTTGTTAAAAAAAAAACACCTCAACATCTGTGATCCACAATAAAATGAGGTATGCCTATACTGGCTTGGCTAAGACCTTAACCTCTGGAAGCCTTGTTTTCCCAGTCTTCTAAGGACACCAGACTACCAAATGGACCCTTTAGAGGGTTGTGGTGAAGAGAAAATGAGATAAGGCCTGTAAACAATGCCTGATACACTCCAGTTAAATTATTATAGTAATAGTAAAATTTTAACAAATACTAAAACCCAGTGTCAGGGAGGGTGCTGTGAAATCAGCAGTTTCAGCCAGTGCTGGTGAGAGTAAATCAGTACAACTTTTCCAGAGAGCAACTCAGAAAAAGGAAAAGGAAAAAAGAAAAGCGAAAGCCATACAAATTCCCTTGTTCAGAAATTTACTCTATGGAAATAATCATGAATGAGAGCACCAAAATTTAAGTACAAGGATTTTCATCACAGCATTACTTGTTATGTAAAAAAAAATTAGAACTGAAAAGATAATAAAATTGTTAACTAAGTCATCGTGTGTTCATAGTCAGGAATTTTTGTTGGTAATAAAAATTGTACCTCACCATAAAATAATAATTATGGACCCAAAGATTATTTTATGCTCAAGATGTAATAAGAGAAAAAGGATAGAAACGTATAATGTGACAACAAATTTATAGAAATAATACTCATAAAAATTTTTTTTCATGTTTACTGTTTATCACTTACTATGCTAAAGTGACTTAGATCTGCCATTTCATTTAATCTTAACCAAAATCCTGTGAAAGAAGTCTCATTTTGCCAGTGTTACTGTTGAGTGAACTGAGTCTCTAGGAAATTGACTTGCCCAAGATACCATAATGAATATGTTTGAGTTAGATCTTAGATCAGATATGTTTGAATTTTTTAAATTATTTATTGATATGGCTGTGCCAAGTCTTAATTGAGGAACGAGGGATCTCTGTTGTGGCACATGGGATCTCTAGTTGCAGGAATCTTTAGTTACCATATGAAGGAATCTTTGGGGCCTCCCAGGTGGCGCCAGTGGTGAAGAATCTACCTGCCAACCCAGGAGACCTAAGAGATGCAGGTTCGATCCCTGAGTTGGGAAGATCCCCTGGAGGAAGAAATGGCAACCTGTTCCAGTATTCTTGCCTGGAAAATTCCATGGGCAGAGGAGCCTGCTGCTGGGCTACAGTCCATGAGGTCTCGAAGATTCAGACCCAACCGAGGGAATCTTTAGTTGTGGCATGCAGGCTCTTGTTCCCTGACCGGAGATCATACCCAGGCCCTCTGCATCAGTAATGCCAAGTCTTAGCCAATGGACCACCAGGGAAATCCCCATATCTTATTATTTTTAAATGGATGATGGTAGATATCAAATCACTACTGCATTTATATTTCATTGGATATATTTATGACAGTGATATAATAGTTTTATTTTTAAATGTTAAGATCTGTAATGTGCAGAAGTTACATCTTTTGTATCTAGTTAACACATGATGAACCACTCCAGAAAATCCCCTTATGCCCCTTTCAAGCCAATCCCCATCCCCAACTGCTCTTTGGGTTTCAACGCCTTAGTTTTGTCTGTTCTTGAATTTCATATAAACAGAATCATGTAGTTTAATAAATGCTCTGTGCTGGACTTCTTTTGTATCACCATGTTTTTGAGACTCGTCCCTGTTGTTCCTTTTTATTGCTGAGTAATGTTCCGTTGTACGAAAATTCACAATTTGTTTATCCATTCTCCATAGATATTTGGGCTGTTTCCAATTTGGGAGTTACAAATAAGGTTGCTATGAGCATTATTGTACAAGTTTAAAACATGTAAATAAGATGAAAAACTTTTAGATGTCAACTTAATTAATTTATTTTTTAATTGGAGTAAAATTGCTTTATAATATTATGTTCCTTTCTGCTGTACAACAACATGAATCAGCTCTAAGTATAAATGTATCCCTACCTCTTGAGCCTCCCTCCCAGTTATCAACTTTGAAATTGACAAGGGGATACATATTCTTAGGCAGTAGTTTCTTTTCTTTTTTTCTTGTGAAATATACATTCAAAGAATGCCTGTTTTCCAGTAAATCCATTTAACCATGCTGCCTAAGCTTAATAATGCAACAGTCTGTTGAGTCTATGGTTATTTGTTGCAAATATCTTCTCTCACTCTGTGCTTTATCTGTTATACTCTTTAGAGAGTATACTTAAGAACCACTGGGTATCTTAATTTACTTATTAAGTATAATTTATCATTCTTATGAGAGCTGACAAGGCTTGTTAAAGAAATCCTTTCATTCATAAGTCATAAAGATATATATATAATATCATCTTCTAAAAAACTGTAGATTTTTGCCTTTCACATTTAAGTCTATCCATCTGGATTTTATGTTTGTATATGAAATGAAGAAGGGTCCAATTTCATTTTTTTCCAATAGGTATCCGGGGATCCTAGCGCTATTTTTTAAAAAGATCTGTTCCCACTCTTTGTCCTGCCTCCTTTGTTTTAAGTTACACGTCCGTAGAAGTGTGTCTGTTTCTTGGGATACACCATTTTTCAAAATTACTTGATGGCATTTGTTGTTGTTTAGTCACTAGGTTGTGTTTGACTCTTTTATGACCATGGACTGTAGCCAGCCAGACTCCTCTGTCTATGGGATTTCCCATGTAAGAATACTGGATTGGTTTGTCATTTCCTTCTCCAAGGGACCTTCCCGACTCAGGGATCGAACTGAAGTCTGCTGCATGGGCAGGCAGATTCTTTACTACTGAGCCACCAGGGAAGCCCATGTGAGGGCATTTACAAGCAGAAAAATTATGAAGACCACTCCATTAAACAAATTGTGTGGTTTTTATCTAGTCATTTAACTTTGCTGAGTTTCCTGCACTGTTGGGGGAATATGATGGGGTTGCCCGGTAAAGCAACTAGAAGTTTTGACATAATAAACCTCAAGTGGCAGTAGTAGCGATAGATTTTTTTTTTCTTTCCATTGTTATATTTCCAGTGCTATGAAGTATGTGGAAACAAACCTGCTTGTGGCAGGAACTGCCAAAGGATGTGACATTTGGGTGGGTCATGAATGACGTGGAATCTGTCATCCTTTTTTATGACCCCGATCTGTTGTCTGTCCATGGTGCATTTCCCATGTGTTTTTCATCTGCATTCTATTTTATCTCCCGTAGAAGGGCCCAGAGGAAAAGGACTGTGCCCCACCCCACGCATCACTTGTAGGGAACCCCAGTAGCAGTCGCCTAAGAGGACCTAGAATTGGACTGGCTCCGTGTTTGTCAGACACACAGACATGTCATCGAGGTCTCTTAAAAATGCTTGCCACTGTAGTGCTGGAGGATTCCTGAGTTTCACCCACATGCTGCTCCCTCCCCAAACCCCAGCCACCTGCCGACACAAGTACAGCCAACAGACTCACCCACTTAGCCCAGCACCACCACCCATGGGAGTGGCGAAATCCATACCACACGCCCTGCACAGTCTTGCTTCTGGGAGAGGGAACACAGGGTCCTGCACACAGTAGGCACTCGATAAGCATCAGGCACATAACAAATGAGTAACCATGTTACAATCAGGATATAGGAGAGCACCTTTCCATCTGCTGCAGTGTAGCAAGAAGTGGGTAAGGTGTTCCTGGTCCTGAGTATGCATTGGAATCACAGTGTTGTGGAGGGGCTGTTCAATATATATATTCCCTCCACACACACACACACAACTGAATAAGAACAGAAAAGGTATGTGCAGAAAGGAGTTATTTTAAATTAAATTCTCTGGGAGGATCTGAATTTCGATGCTCAGTCAGGGATGGGAATGACAGAATTATTAAACTCCTGGATCATTAAAAGTACCAAATTGGCCATCAATCAAAATTTTAAATTTGCATGCCTTTGAACCTGTACGTCTTCCTAGATTTTATCCTGTGCCCCAAAATACAGACACAAACATATTCAGGGCAGCATTTTTGAAACAGAAAAATACTTGAAACTAGAAAAATGTCAAATAATTCTTTAAACAACTTTTATTGAGCCTTATTCTCATTATAAGAGACAGCACTAACAAGAAAATAATAAATTCCTTACTTTTATAGAGATTTATGTTTTATTCCATCAAAGAAGTACTGAATGAATTATTTATGATACGCCCAAGCAGTGAAATAAATATTATTGTGCCATGGAAAGGAGCAAGGTTTGTCAATATATACTGCTTTGGAAAGGTGTTCAATACAATTCTTTTTTAAAAAAATTGAGATATAATTGAAATAACATTATATTAGTTTGAATGTATTATTCAAAAATCAGTAAATGAAAGAAAAAAGAAAAATGTGTTGCAAAGCAGTGCGCATTATATTGTCCTGTGTGTAATACATGTATACACATGTGCATTTATATATACATAAGTAGAAAAAATGTGGAAGAATGTTCCCAAAAAATTGTTAATGACAGTTATCATTGGGAAGTATGACTGAAGGGAAGCAGATTTCTAATTTCTCTTTATACCCTTTCATGCTTTTTATTTAACTTTTTATTTTGTATTGGGGTTCAGCTGATTAACAATGTGGTGATAGTTTCAGGTGAACATCTAAGGGACTCAGCCATGCATATACCTGTATCCAGCCTCCCCCAGGCTCCCCTCCCATCCTGCTGCGACGTAACATTGAGCAGACAGAGTCCCATGTATTATACGGTAGGTCCTTGTTGGTTATCCACTTTAAATACAGCAGTGTGTACATGTCCATCCCAAACTCTCTAACTGTCCCTTCCCCGCATCCTTTCATGCTGTTTAAACTTCTTAACCTAAAGAAACATTGCTTTTATAATTTTTTTGATTTAAAAAAAATTCCCTATAATCTGGAAAGCCGGTGAGATTTTAAACTTCCAGCAGGGGGCAGCAGTGATTCTCACATATTTCTGATGTCAGCGTAAAACAGGGTCAGTGTCCACAGATTTCCAGTTCCAGGCCCGAACGCTATACTTGAATTACCAGATTACAAAGGAAAAAAAAAAAAAACAATATCACAGAAAGCTTAAAATTCTGTGGAAATTTGTGACAAATAATTCCTATAGGGCTCTTTCTTCCTTAACATCTGTGCGTGAGTCTACGCTGCCTTTTTCGTCTCTGAAGCTCTGTTTTCTCATCTCGTTTTAACAGTTTTTAATCGTCTGTTAACATCAGACAGTTTGACGAGCTAATCTTAAAAGATCTCTTTCCAGCTCTAAAACTCTGTGACTTTAAGAATCTAAATCGGCATCAGGAAGAAACAAGCCCCAGTGCCTTCTGAAATTAATTGGCTTATCAAAGAATCTGCTTTATAGCTCTTAGCTGATCAGGATGAATTATTACTGGTTTATCTGTAGTGCAGATCAAAGAATACTTTTTGGGAGGGGGTGGGAGGGGAAGATGTTGGTATTTACTCACTCCACTGATGGAGAAAAAAGGAGAACTCTCCCACCCTATAAATGTTTAGCATGTGTGTAAAGGTCATAGGTCTGGTGTTTAGAAATTACACACAGGCTTACGAAAGACTTTTCACTGGGTTGGCCAAATTAAACAGCAGGAAGTTGTAGAGAAATAAACACAAGTTAACATTTAACCATGAGTCCCTGTTCTTGCTGCTGGGTCTTTCTCAATAGGAGGGGCCTGGGAGAGTCAGTCGGCCCGCTAGCAAGACACTGAGCTCTTCTGGGAACACAGTCACCCACCACTTTTATAAAACACATACTTAATGTATGTATTTAAATCCTGAATCATAAACTTCCCTAGCTATTTTTCATGCCCAAACAGCAGTGCCTTTTTTTTTTTTTAAGAATAATCCTTTATAAATTATAATTTTTTAAATTAGTTGTATTTAGTTTTTTGGCTGTGCCGGATCTTAGTTGCAGCATGCAGGATCTTTGATCTTCATTGTGGCATGCAAACTCTTCGCGATGGCATGTGAGATCTAGTTCCCTGACCAGGGTTTGAACCCAGTCTCCCTGCCTTGGGAGCGTAGAGTTTTATTCACTGGACCACCAGGGAAGTGCCTATAAATTGTAATTTTATTTTTCCTTTTAACATTTGCCTGAGATTATACCACTAAAGTGTCTGAGTCAGGATTTAAGCCTGTGACTGTCAGGATCCAAGAGCCTTGACTGTGGTCCTCTATGAATGAAGACTCACTCCTTCTACTTGTTCTCTGGAAGCTGTGAATGTCTGAAGAATTGATGAGTATAAGGTGAATGATCACTGTGTCATAAAGCTCTGTCTCGCTTATGTATACTAAGCACTCACTGTGTGCTTGTCTCCGGCAAGTGCTGGGGGTAAGGGTGTCAAAGGATGAATTATTAGACTTGATCATTACACTTTAAGAAACTTCTAGTTTTTGGAGCTGACAAGTATAGGAACATAACACGTGAAAAATAATAAGAAAACACAAACGAGGAAGAAGAAATCAAGGCAGCATAGCAGGATAGTTAAATCCATGGGCTGTGGAGTCCAGTTCTTAGCTGTGGGACCCTCTAAGCCTCATTTTTCTCTTTTGTAAAATGAGGATAGCTTAGTGTTGGTAATTGCTGTGAGGGTTGAATGATTTAATATATTATTAAATGGTTTAAGATTGAACTTGGCAGGTGGAAACACTTGTTAAAATGTATTGTTTGGTAAAGCTTAAGCACAGTGAGACTCATACATGCCACCATATGTCTGGGGTGTTGACACCCCTTTCTTAAATTTTTCTGAGTTGCCCAACTCCAAGAGTTCCATTTCCTTGAGCTGTATTCTTTTCCCTGATGTAGTTATCTTTTGACTCCAGGAAAGAATGATGTGGCAAAGGGACCCCAACCCCTGCTCACCAAAACTTGAGCTTCATCGCAGAGAAGGAAAGCTAAGACTGGGACTAGTCCTCAGGAAGGCAGATGAGGAGAATCAACCCAGGAGTGTTTGTTAGAAAATGTCTAGGACCCACTCCCCGAGATTTCCGTTATGCTTCAAATCCAGTTTCAATACATACTTTACTAATATTTGCATTTAATTATTATCATAGGAAGGGTTTCACATGATTTTATCTTACAAATCAACTACCTTCCCAACCCTGCTTATTTATTGTTTTCTCCCAAACACTGGCACACCTCCTTGATCCTCAGTCAAGGGCACTGCTTCGATATGCTACAGTGGCTGTCCCCTTTCAACTTTGGCATGAGTCTTGGCATGAGGATGGATGCGCTCTTTCATCTGAAACCCTCTGCCTTCTGACAGCTGTGCATAAGCTAACACATCTCCTCTCAAACCCACTAAAAACTCACCTCCTTCTGGAAGCCTTCCCTGCTTGAGCTCTTTACTTTTGTACTCCTGTCCTGTGCCACACATGCAACGGGGGTTGTTGGGATGTAGACAGACAAGTGTCCTTGTGTCTCGATTATGCGTAAGTCATGGTTCTTCCCATTGTGGGCAGCATGGGTTTGTGGAGAGGGCAGGGACTCTGGAATCTGGCATGAATTTGTACAGCAGCAGCACTCGTGAGATCTCAAATTCATTCTGGCTGTCCTCTGTCACCTTGGAACTGCTGCTTTTTTCCTCCTGTGTGGTCATCTTCCATCCCTGCTTCATCAGGCAGCTGTCCCCTCCTCGCTCCGCTTTCCTTCTCTCCCAGAGTGGGCAGAGGGCCCTCTTCTAACTTGGCAAAGCACAGCTCAGACTGTCTGTGGGCCCCACCATTTCCTGTAGTGTCCTCCTCTGTCAAAGGGGGTTGATTACAGGCCCTTCCTCCCTGAATTCCTGTAAGAAAGCAGTGCCATTAGGCATGTTCACGGGATTTGGCATACAGCAGGTTGTGGCAGTTACTTTAGACTTACTGGTTTTCTCCAAACCCATTCCAGCCCTGTATCAGCTCACTTTCTGAACTTCAGGAGGCTGGAGGGATAAACCTGCATAACATGTCACAAAATCCCTTGCAGCTCCAGTTCTGTTTATGACTTAGATTCCATTTGTGTGAGTCTTTAGAAATAGGAGCTATGTGGAGGAAGAGGCAGGTGTGAAGCATCCATTTGCTGAGGCCGTTCATGGCCAAGGCCTCGTGATTCTAGAACCAGCAGCTGTGGTGGCAGCTTAGCAGTTCTGAAGCTTCTGGATGGAGACAGAGGCTATGGCTTTCTTGTCAACGAGTTCCACAGTATCATTTTGGGAGTGGTTCCTGGATGTTTAGCCTAGAGTCTGTTTCTTGACTTTCTTACTGATTCTGTGAGCTAAAGCCATACCCTTTAATAAGTCCCTTCATGCTTAAATTAGCAAGAGAGAAACCTGCTGTCTGCAACCAAGAGAACTGAAGGTTATGTAAGTGTTCAATAAATGTTAGCTGTTATTATCATTTTAAAACTGTGTCGAAAGCTTGGTAATAAGAGCACGTAATTGCATTTCAGAAAAGGGAATTTTAAACTACCAACTGGATAAGTCCATGTAAAATGGTTTCTACAGTAGTGCTGTCCCAAAGAGCTATCTTTGACAATAGGGATGTTCTGTGTTTGCATCCAGTATGGTAGCCACTAGTTATACATGGCTATTGAACACTTGAAATGTGGCTGCTATGACTGAGAAACTGAATTTTTAATTTGATTTAATTTTTAATTCACTTATATTTAAAGACAACGGCATGCAGACGGTGGCTGCTGTGTTGGACAGCACCGTCCTCAAGTGTCTCAGCCTCACCTTCCAGAAGGGTCTGGACAACCTTCTCTGTCTCTAGCCAAGAAACGTCTTCATTGGTTCTTCCTCAGTCCCCAGTCTCAAGCCACGTGTTGATGATCTACAGAGGTGCACATTCTCTAGCAGTGACAACTTTTATATAAGTTTAGGGTCTCATTGTCCTCAGGTTTCATTCCAGGATTGCAAATTGGCTTTTTTATTTTTTAATATTTGTTTATTTGACCACGCTGGGTCTTTAGTTGTAGTATGTGGGACCTAGTTCCCCAACCAGGGATCGAACCCAGGCCTCCTGCGTTGGGAGTGCAGAGTTTTAGCCACTGAGCCACCAGGGAAGTCCCACAAATTGGCTTTTTATTTGCAAAACCCAAAAGTTTATGGAAGTGCTTCTGCTAAAATGCAGTCCATATTGAAAGGGAAATTTCACCTTTCACTTAGAGAAAGAAAAACATTTATTATGTGAAATATATATATATTTTTTTCATAACATCTAGGTACTGAGTTTTCAAAAATATTGGAGTCCTTTATCAGTTAGACAAGTGGTTCTCATACTTTGCTGAGTATTAGAATCATTGTAAGAAGGTAACTGTTAATACTTGCCAGCCACACTCCAGACCAGTTAAATTAGCATTATAGGAAATGATTAAATAGAACTAAAATTTTATCTGCAACAATCTAATTTTTTCAAAATTAGATTCCTATGTTAACTAGTAATTAAAAGTTAATAAAAATATAAGAAAAATAATGATAGGATTTTTTAAAGGGGTAATTTATTGTGAGCTAAGATAATTATAGACCTGTTATTCAAAGCCAAACTTTTTATCCCATTTTGGTTGACTGGAGGCCACACAGAGACAGTAGTCATAGAGCCATCATCCAGTAATTCTGGGAAGCTTCTGGAATACAAACATTCACAAAGAGCACAGATTTCAGGGACTTCCCTGATGGTCCAGTGGCTAAGACTCCACACTCCCAATGCAGGGGGCCTGGGTGGCTTCCCTGGTGGCTCCCCTGGTGGCTCAAGAGGTTAAAGCGTATGCCTGCAATGCGGGAGACCTGGGTTCATTCCCTGGGTTGGGACGATCCCCTGGAGAAGGAAATGACAACCCACTCCAGTATTATTGCCTGGAAAATCCCATGGACGGAGGAGCCTGGTGGGCTACAGTCCACAGGATCACAAAGAGTCGGGCACGACTGAGCGACTTCACTTTCACTTTTTCAGGGAACTAGATCCTACATGCTGTAACTAAGACCTGGCACAGCCAAGTAAATATCTTTTTTAAAAAAAGATAACAGGGTTCAGTCAGGCTCCTCTTTCAGATTGCCACGTTCACATGAATAAACCAAACAACAATCCTTATAGACCTTCCTTCCCATACAACCAAACATATGGACAACTCAAAGGAAGCTGAGAAAAAAGATGAGGTGTCCAAGTTCAGTGTCAGACGGTCTTGCTCGCTCTTTTTTTTTTTCAGATGGTCCTTTTATTATGCTGCTATCCCTCCACTTGCCCCCACACAGATGTTCCCTGTGAGAGAACTTGGCTCTATGCAGTTCATTCCAGAATGGGATGGTCCCAGAAAGTTTAAAGAAAGGAACTTGCATTTCCTGAGATGACTTGCTCGTGACATTAATTCATATTTAGGAAGGAGCTGCCTAAGCCTTTTATAAATACCCGTGAAACATAAGTGACTCAAGATTGATTTTATTTCCTTCTGTCCCCCTGATGGCTCTTTAATCTTCCTGGAGTGATGCTATAATTTCGGTTCATGACAGCAATGAGTGACAGCCTGGAGCTAGCCCTTTCCTCCAGCCCTGATTCAAAAGCAGCTGGGCGTTTCCCACAACTTGAGGGCCCAGGTGCTTGGAAATACTGCCAAGTACTTTTTCCAACTTTAAAAAAAAAAATTGTAATTATATCTGTTAGTTCTGGGTTAGGTAACATTCAAAATTTTAAAATTCAGAGGGTACAAAGAACACAAAGTGGTATTTGTTCCTCTGTCCGTGTCCCCCAGCTTCCCAGTTCTCTTCCCCAGTGCTGCCAGTTGGAGTATCTTCTTCAAGATAGAGATTTTATGCATATTTTTAAAAAACACGTTGGGAATCCCCTAGTGGTCCAGTGGTTAGGGCTCAGAGCCCTCAGTGCCCAGGCCCAGGTTCACTCTTTGGTCAGGGAACTAAGATCATGCAAGCCTCAAGTCATGGCTAAAAATAAAAAATAAAAGAATGCATTTATGTTTTCTTTTCCCTTTTTTCCCCTACCTTTTGGCTGTGCCTTGCAGCTGATGAAAGTGAAAGAGGAGAGTGAAAAGGTTGGCTTGAAGCTCAACATTCAGAAAACGAAGATCATGGCATCTCGTCCCATCACTTCATGGGAAATAGATGGGGAAACAGTGGAAACAGTGTCAGACTTTATTTTGGGGGGCTCCAAAATCACTGCAGATGCTGATTGCAACCAGGAAATTAAAAGATGCTTACTCCTTGGAAGGAAAGTTATGACCAACCTAGATAGCATATTAAAAAGCAGAGACATTACTTTGCCAACCAAGGTCCGTCTAGTCAAGGCTATGGTTTTTCCCGTGGTCACGTATGGATGTGAGAGTTGGACTATGAAGAAAGCTGATCCCCGAAGAATTGATGCTTTTGAACTGTGGTGCTGGAGAAGACTCTTGAGAGTCCCTTGGACTGCAAGGAGATCCAACCAGTCCATTCTAAAGGAGATCAGTCCTGGGTGTTCATTGGAAGGAATGATGCTGAAGCTGAAACTCCAATACTTTGGCCACCTCATGCGACGAGTTGACTCACTGGAAAAGAGTCTGATGCTGGGAGGAACTGGGGGTGGGAGGAGATGGGGACGACAGAGAATGAGATGGCTGGATGGCATCACCGACTCGATGGACATGAGTTTGAGTAAACTGCGGGAGTTGGTGGTGGACAGGGAGGCCTGGCGTGCTGTGATTCATGGGGTCGCAAAGAGTCAGACACGACAGCGACTGAGCTGAACTAAACTGCAGCATACGGGATCTTGGTTACCCAAGCAATCAAACCCACGCCCCCTACAGGGGAAGTATGGAGGCTTCATCACTGGACCACCAGGGTTAAGTTCCTCTTGCCCCCTTTTATTCTTTTATTTTATATTAATGATAGCACACCCTAAAATATATTTTTCATCTGTTTATTTTTCCTTCTACTCCTGCCACTAGAATGGATGCAGCACGAGGAGAGGGACTTTAATGGTATAATGTTATATCCTCAGCGTGTAGAATGGCACCTGGCATACTATAGTTTCTTCATAAATATTCATTGAACAAAGTGAATGAACACACTGTTCCACTTCTTGCCCTTAGGAAATCATCTCATTTCTGTCCATAAGGAACCTTATAACTTATTTTCATGACTGGATAGGGTTCCATTTCCGGACTCATTATTATTTATTTAATCAGATCCCTACTGATGGACATTCAGTTCAGTTCAGTTCAGTCGCTCAGTCGTGTCCAACTCTCTGTGACCCCATGAATCACAGCACGCCAGGCCTCCCTGTCCATCACCAACTCCCGGAGTTCACTCAAACTCATGTCCACAGAGTCAGTGATGCCATCCAGCCATCTCATTCTCTGTCGTCCCCTTTTCCTCCCGCCCCCAACCTTTCCTAGCATCAGAGTCTTTTCCAGTTAGTCAACTCGTCACATGAGGTGGCCAAAGTATTGCAGTTTCAGCTTTAGCATCAGTCCTTCCAATGAACACCCAGGATTGATCTCCTTTAGAATGGACTGGTTGGATCTCCTTGCAGTACAAGGGACTCTCAAGAGTCTTCTCCAACACCACAGTTCAAAAGCATCCATTCTTCAGCGATAAGCTTTCTTCACAGTCCAGTTTGTTTCTAATCCTCAGCTATGAAAAATAGTCCTGGCATTCATATTCTTGTACAGACATCATGTTGTACACACGTGAGTATATTTAAATGTAAGAGAAACTCCTAAGTGTAAAAGAGCTGGGTCAAGGATAAGCTGTGTACATTTTGCCAGCTTCTTTTTAGTCAGAAGCACCTTGCCACGTCTAAATAGTGCTACTGTGGTCCATGGCCTGTTCTAAGAAAATCCATCATTAATGAAATTGTTCTGGTTAGGCCCAAATTTATGACTTCCACTTACTCCAGCAAACCCAACAGAAAACCATCACCCAGGTGGGAGCTGTTGGAACAACACAGATGTATTTCAAAAACACAATGTGGAAAAACAAGTGCGCACTGCATGATTCCAAGAACAAATGAGACAAATCTAGGTAACCGAAATCAGAACAGCGGCCGCCCAAGGTTTGGGGGGCAGAGACTTTGGAAAAGGGATACTAGACACCTTGCTGAAGAGAAGGAAACATTACATCTTGATTTGGGTGGTGGTTTACATGAGTGTTCGCAGTTGTCAAAACTCATTGACCCACATTACAATGTAGATATTTGATTTTTGTAAAATATTAAATATCAATTTTAAAAACTTGGGAAAAAAAAGTAAAAATTTGAAAGAACTGGCCTTTGAGGGTAGAACATGTTACTCCTGCAGATTCCAGTCATGCTGGCCTTTTTTCAATTCCCCAAGTGCACTGAGCTTTTTCTCACCTGTCAGCACGCATGTATGCTATTCCCACTGCCTGAAACACTCCTTCCTTTTTACCAGCATATAACTATACCCATTCACCCATACTCACACACATGCACACGCACATCTGTCTTTTTATAATTCACAGTGCATCAAAAATATAAAATATAAAAAAATAAAAACAAAAAAAATATATAAAATAGTTCCCTCTTATACATGGGGTGTATGTTCTAAGACCCTCAGTGGATGCCTGTAACCTCGGAGAGTACCAAACTCCATATATACTATGTTTTCCCCTATACATACATGCTTTTGTTGTTCAGTTGCTCATGTCTGACTTTTTGTGACCCCCATGAGCTGCAGCATGCCAGGCTTCCCTGTCCTTCACTATCTCCCAGAGTTTGCTCATCCATTGAGTCGTTGATGGCATCCAACCATCTCATCTTCTGTCGTCCCCTTCTCCCACCTTCAGTCTTTCCCAGCATTGGGGTCTTTTCCAATGAGTTGACTCTTCGCATCAGATACCTAAAGTATTGGAGCTTCAGCATCAGTCCTTCCAATGAATATTCAGGGTGATAAAGTTTAATTTCAAAATTAGGCACAGTAAGAGAATATCCAAATTGCCAGCATCACTACTTTTGAGCCTTGGGGACATTACTAAGTAAAATAAGATTTACCTGAACACTGTGATATGACGACAGTCTGATAACCTAGTAGATTACTAAGTGACTAACGAGTTAGCATATATTCTGTGGATACTTGTCATAGCCCTGGTGGGAGGAAGCAGGATGGCATGAAATATCATCAAGCTACTCAGAATGGTGCACAATTTAAAACTTAAAAGTTGCTTTTCTGGAATTTTCCATTTCGTATTATTGAACCTTGGTTGACTGTGGGTGACAGAAATGGTAGAAAGCAAAACCGTGGGGAAGGGATGGGATTAGATAGAAAATGGTTGGAATGATACATTTACTGTATGAATTACTTTGTAACCTGTATGAATTGCTTTATAAAACTCAGGCATAAGAAAATGTGCATTTCTCAATTTTGGGGAGACTGGAACTTAAATGCAACTCTGTCTCTACCTTCCAAGGTGATGTGGGTGACAGAGTGTTGCTCTTTTTTGGCCACACTGCCAACGTGGCCTCCTGAGCCAAGAAATATCTGGAGTTTAGGAAATTCAGAAAAATTAAATGGTCTTTGGTCCACATGGTGGTCCCTGAGATGCTCATTATTCTGTGTGGTTTATTTGAACGCGAAAGGCTCAGCATAGTGTCAAGTTCAATCATCAGGAGCCTCTTGGAGGGTCCCAAGACCTAGGAGGTGTTTAGCACTCAGGCCGCCAGCCACCCCATCCTGCCACCTTCTGGGGTTCCATGTGGGGCTGAGGAACGAGCTTCTGTTGTTCTGGGGCTTGTCTTCCTTTCAACCCCCAATGGGTTTGCACTTTAGAAAACTATCCTGCAGAGAGAATGGCATTGGGGAGACCCCTTAAGGCTGGTAAATCCCCATGTTGGAGTCAGCCTCAGCTTTCATTAAAAAGCAAATGGGAAAACTGGAAAAGGAGAAGGAACTTTTTTTTAAGCTTCTAAGGATTTTGCAAACAATTGAAGTAATTAAAAGTTCTCAGAAGTAGCCGATGGTGCCCTTTTCACCGAGGGAATGTGGGCCAAGCATGATATATTAAAAGAGAGGGAGCTGCTCTATTGAAGTTAAAAATAATCTTCTGTCACATGGCTAATTTGTTGGAATGCAGCAATTAAAGAGCTCTGGGCAGAGGGAGAGCTGGAAGCAGCTGGGGAGCTTGCAGGCAGAGTGCACGCCCTGGGGACTGTTGTTTGCAGAGAAAGAAAACACTATCACAGCTGACTTAGGGCACCTTATCAGAAAGCCCACAAAGGAGCCAGGAAGAAGGAAAAGTGGGGTTGATTTTAGACCTGTGACCTGTGGGTTTATCAGACAGTGTAGGGATGGGTCAGGACTTGTCACCTGTGCTCTGGGATGGTGATTCACTCAGCAAGGATGAAGGCTTTCCAGTTTCCCCTGCACTTTGAAAACGCATGCCTTTGAATCCATTTCAAAGGAACACATAACCCGAAGGAGCCCTTTGATCCTAAATCCATGGGAAAAACCAATCTATATGATCTTGAGGGCAAAGCTTAGGCCAAGAATATAAATCCTAGATTGGGAAGTTGTGTTTTAAAAGTTTTTGTTTTTGTTTTCATGAAATTTTGAGTTGAAAGAGGTTTTTTGTTTGTTTTCACTTTTGGGGTGCCCTCTGCGGCATGTGGGATCTTAGGTCCCTGACCGGGGAGCGAACCCACGCCCCCTGCTGGACTACCAGGGAAGTCCCAAAAGAGCTTTAAGAAAATGGTTATCTATCTGGTATAATAAGAGTTTTCCAGGTGAGGCAACACACTCAGAGAGGCTGATTTGCCCACGGCCACTCAACAAGCAAGAGACAGAAGCCAGGTTCTAATTCAGGTGTTTAACTTGAGAGGAGAACATGGTGGTTAGGAAGTGCAGGGTTCACATGACGATGATGTAGAGTCCTGGCTCCAGGGGCTGTGGGACTCTCTCACAAGTGCCTAACCCTTCTCATCTCAGTTTTAGTGTGTGTAGAGTAGAAATGACAATAGTACCTACCATCCAGAATTGTCACAATGCATGTGAAGTGCCTAATGTCTCTCTTGATTAAGCGCTAAATAAAGTGTTAGCTGTTATTTTTCCGTGGTTTTTTTTCTTTTTTTTTCCATCTTGAACCCCCCTTCCACCTCCCTCCCCGTCCCATCCCTCTGGTTCAACCCAGTACACCAGCCCCGAGCATCCTGTATCATGCATCGAACGTGGACTGGTGATTCATTTCACATATGATAATATACATGTTTCAATGCCATTCTCCCAAATCATCCCACCCTCGCCCTCTCCCACAGAGTCCAAAAGATTGTTCTATACATCTGTGTCTCTTTTGCTGTCTCGTATATAGGGTTATCGTTATCATCTTTCTAAATTCCATATATAAGCATTGGTATACTGTATTGGTGTTTTTCTTTCTGGCTTACTTCACTCTGTATAATAGGCTGCAGTTTCATCCACCTCATTAGAACTGATTCAAATGTATTCTTTTTAATTGCTGAGTAATATTCCACTGTGTATATGTACCACAGCTTTCCCATCCATTCGTCTGCAGATGGACATCTAGGTTGCTTCCATGGCTTTTTCTACACTGCCCTGCATCCTAGCACCATCTTGCAAGTTAACTTGCCCACACATCCTCTTCTTTTTGGTTGGGATTGTCTTTCTCTTCTTTCTACCTCCAGCTCTCATTCATTACATATAAAGAAAAAGAGGATCAGTCACTTTCTCCTAACATTTTGTGCATTCTAACACACCCATATTGCTTGTCTTCTCTCAAGCTATAGTCTGTGCTTCCAGGTTGCTGGCAAGCAGAAATGGCACCAACATGAAGAAGCAACTATTGCTGCCCCAACTGCAGTAACCAGAGCTATCTGAATCTTTTAGAATATTTGATCAATTTTCAAGTTTTTAAAGGGCACCATAAAGGGGCTCTGAATGTCTGATGGATGTTTGGACTTCACAGCTGAAGCACCCTTGGAAAGTGGGGGCCAAGTTCTGTGTGTGTGCATACATTGCAAGGAACAGACAACCTACCTGACTCTAGCTTGAGCCAGAAATGGGCAAGTTTAGTGGCTCATGTAACCACAAAACTAGATAGATTTCATTTCTGACTAGATCCAAGAGTCAACAACATCCCTAGGGCACCTTTCTGCTTTGTTGGGCTCTATTCTTTAAATTCTTGCTACTTATGCACACAAAATAGCTGTGGAGAGCTCTGAGCTTTACTCTTTTTTCCAAATCCGGTATCATATTAAGCAGTCTTCCTGCCTTTAGTCCTGTTTCCTGATTGGGTGCCTTAGATCAAGTGTTTCTTCCTGCAACAGTAGGGCCAGGGAAATGAGCTTCTCTGATTGGACAGATTGGATCACATGCCCCAACAGCATCTGATTGGCAGTCCTTGCTAGCTTTGCATACACTACAGCAAGAACAGTTCCTCCTAGGAAGATGGGGTTCAGAGACCAGAAGAAAGGGAAAGGCAGATAGAAACCATTAATACCAAAGCCATGGGCACTTATGTGCACTTTTCTGAGGGGGTGATTTATAGCTTGCTTCATATCTTCCCAATGTTCTATAATCCAAGAGATAGTAAAACTTTGGGAGAGGAAAATGCTTTTTCCACACTCCAAATATTTCCTTCCTATAGAGGGTCATCAATTAGCATTAACGCTCCCAGCTCCTCTCCATGTCTTCCTTCTCCTGCACTTAGGGAAGAAGGAGTATTAGGAGAAGCTGGACACGAGTCTCCCAGTGTCTTCCTCTTCCTGGGCTCTCAGGGTCGAGATGCTGGGAAGCAGCATTCCTCAACCCAGGGAGGGCACCCTGGTCCAGTGTTTCCTGGGACTGTAGGAAAGTCTGTTTAATTAGGATTCAAGAAAGCCTACTGGGCACACAGGCTCAGCCACATCTCTTAATATATAATATATAGCCTTATCAGAAGATAATTCATCTCCTGACCACCCAGACCCCCAGTTGATTCAGAGCCTGAATAGGGAGGAGGTGTCCTTTTTATTGAGTCCCTTCTCAAAAGTCAACAAGAACCATTCACTTTGGTTATTAGGGACCCACAGATTTCATCCTTTCATACTCCCCTTCCTGGCCGGGTCCCCCACAGGAGAAGCTGTCCACTGAGATAGTGGGGGTGCTGGGAACAGGCTCAGAGGGCAGCCACAAAAATGATAAGAGGCAAGGAAGCTAGATTTACAGTAGCAGGTGAGAGAAACTGGGATTATTTCACATGGGCAGGTTGGGGGAGAAGCCAGTGGAGGGGTGTTTCAGGAGTAACTTGGACCTTCCCAGGCAGTCCAATGGTTAAGACTCCATGCTTCGAATACAAGGGGTGTGGGCCTGATCCCTGGTCAGGGAACTAGGATCCTGCATGCTGCATAACGTGGCCAAAAAGTAAAAATTTTAAAAATAAAATTAAAAACACGGATTAAAAAAAAATAGTAAAAATAGTAGCCTTGACCAAAACCGTGCTAAGGGTGTGGCATCGCTAGTATTTTTCCACAACCTCACCCTGCCCCTGAGTGTGGTCACGTGTGTGTCTCTCACCTCTCCCATCCCACTCGGGTCCTTCCGAGCCCACCTCTTTGAAAATAAATTGTTCCACTTCCACAGAGGTGCGGGAAGTTGGGGCACACAAATCAACTTAAAAAATAACACTATAATTTCTTTTTTATTACAGAAGTAATATGCAATCTGTGAAAAGAACGGAAAAAGATACAGAAAAGTATAAAGATGAAAACTAAAATCCACTCTAAACCCTCAACGATAGATAGCTATTGTTAGGATTTTGGTCTGTTACTGTCCAGCCTTCTTTCTATACATATTTTTAACGTATACTTCATTTCTTTTTAAAAAATTATAAAAATATTTCAAATAAAATAGCAGCATGTTGTGTAAAAGAGAAAAATATTATGCTATTTCTTATAATATTATTTCTCTTGGTATTATGATCTATGCATACTATTAAGTGAATATTTTCTATTGTTCACTGTTTCCTTTTCCCTCTCCTGGTCTCAGCAATGGTTGACACTATGGCACTCATCTGAGAGGGAAGTTCTAGTGTCATGACACCCACTTTAGAGACAGGGAACGGTGACTTAACCACAGCCACACCCAACTCCTGCTGTGCGGCCAGGATCCCAGGGGACACAAACAATTTCCTAATGTAATAGATACCTTCGTTGAGAAAAGCGAGTGAAAAAGGTGGCTTCCATAAGCCAGGGTTCTTGACCTTCCTTCTCTATTCAGAAACACCCATCACATCTACCATAGTTGCCTCCAGAGCCCCAGGATTTTGATTCTGGAAGCATATAGCTGCAAATGAACAAAGAGCTGAGGGAAAGTTCTTTATCAGCAGGAGAATTATTTTATTCCATGTGTTTCCTTACATGAGTTGGGACAATAGGGAAAAGAATGAGAAGAAATAAAAGGCTAGTTACTCAGGCTACTTTTAATGAATCACAACCCCCCACCCCCCCAGTGTCATTACCCATCCCCAGTCAGGAAAGGCTTGAGTTTTTCCATGCCAAGAAACACAGAGGGCAGGAAGAAACAAATTATGACCTTGTTTGTGTTTTGTTTCTTAACTATTTGATTTATAGGCCCAGATCCAATGATTATGGATGAAAGAAAATATCCCAGTGTCCCAAAGCTAACCTGAACTTAACCAGGGTGGATCTCACGTCCACTGCTCAAAGTTAGCACGAAGTTAAAATGCTTTAAGAATAAAGCCTCAGGGTTTGAGGCTGCCTGAGCAGCCCAGTAGCAAAGCCTTTTCCATCACCCCAATTCAGATGAGTTCTATGAAGAATTTAAAAATACTAAGTATTGGTGAGAATGTGGAAAAATTGGAGCCCTTGTGCACTGTTGATAGGAATAGGAATGTAAAATGGTATAGCCGCTATATGGAAAATAGTAAAGCAATTCCTCAAAAACTTAAAAATAGAATTACCATATGATCCCGCAATTTCATTTCCAGGTACTCAAAAGAATTAAAATCAGGATCTCAAAGAAATGCCTTATACCTAAATATTATTATTTTTAGTTGGTCTTTTGTTTGCCCAACCATTATTTCTTGCTCTGGGAGGCAGCGACTAATACATTTGCCTTTAAATCTATCAAATGCACCCCTTGCCCCCCCATAGCTGCCTCGTACTTGGAGGAATTCTGAGTTAAGCAAAATGAGGGTAAAATTTTTGAGCTGGCCCTTCAGAGAGCCACCAAACTGGTTGAAATGAACAACCACAATTTTTGAAGAATGAGATCACTCCTCCTACCTCCAGGACTAGGAACTTGTGCTAGGAATGGGGACTGCCATGGTCAAAGCTTTCTGCCAAACTGGAGAGCAGGGGATGGAGACAGGGCAAGTTAAAACATCACAGAGTTCTCTGACTGAGAGTCATCTGTTTGTTTTTTTTTCCTTGATTAAGCATTCACCTGGTTGTTGTAATTTTTTGCTTAGTTTCCAGAATGCCAATAAAGTTGATTTTGAGAGGGAAAAAGGAAAGAAAAATATCATGTAGCCATGAGCTCTATAGAAAGGAAACAGAATGATGTTTTGGATGCAGTAGCCACTCAGGATGTGGTGGCTTACCGAGGCCTCACCCAGGGGTTGACATTTAACCAGAGATTAGACTGATAAATCTAAATGTGAAGTTGAGCAGAGAGAATATCCCCAAAGTAGGCTTGTGCTTAGCATATAGAAATCAAACCATCTTGACTCAAAAAAGAAATTTTTGGCCATTAGGGTTTGTTTGTTTTTTCCAGATATGGATCTAGATGGAAGGTTGATAAATTCCTCTCTCACTCTTAACTATAGAAAAAAGATGTTTGACCTCACTCATAAGAAGAGAAATGCAAGTTAAAACCACAGTGTGATATAATTTTTAAAATGTCTCATCGTTTTGTTTTGCTGGCTCTGCTGGGTCTTCGTTGCTGTGCTGGCTTTTCTTTAGTTGCAGCAAGCAGTGTACAGGCTTCTCTTATTGCAGAGCACGAGCTCTAGGGCTCATGGGCTTCAGTAGTTGTTGCTCCCAGGCTCTAGAGCCACAGGCTCAATAGTGGTGGCGCATGGGGTTAGTTGCCCCACAGCATGTGGAAATGTCCCTGACCAGGGATTGAACCTGTGTCTCCTGCATTGGCAGGCAAATTCTTTATCACCGAGTCCACCAGGGAAGTCCTAAAAATGTCCCCCTGTTATAATCCAAAAACTTTGATGACACACACTCTGGGACTGTGAGGAAACCAGCACTCATGTACATCGCCAGTGAGAATATAATTTGGTGCAATTGCTAACATTACAATTGCATGTGCTTTTAATTTAGAATTCCCATTTCTTCTTATAGACATGTACAGTGATAAAAGATCAAAGTTGTATTTGTATTAATTGCAGCATTATTTGCAGTTCCAAAACACTGGAAACCCAAATCTCCATCAGCAGGAGACTAGTTAAATTATGATATATTCATACTAAACTGTGAATACCGAACTATAGAAAACTATGCAACTGTAAAAACTGTGTAAAAATAAATGAGGAGGTACTTTATGTATCATTATCTAAACATTTCTAAGATATCATTAAGTAAAAAAGGCAAGATGCAGAAGGGTGATGTTCACTACCTTTTGTATGTAAAGAAAACTTAAGTATAAAAATGTTAGTTGCTCAGTTGTGTCTGACTCTTTGCGACCCCATGGACTGTAGCCTGTCAGGCTCCTCCATTCTTGGGTTTTCCCAGGCAGGAATACTGGAGTGGGTATCCATTCCCCTCTTAAAGGGATCTTCTTGACCCAGGGATTGAACCCACATTGCAGGCAGATTCTTTACTGTCTGAGCCACCAGGGAAGCCCTTAAAACTAGTATAAATATATGTATTTACTTGCATTTTGCATGGAGAAACTCAGGAAGGATACACAAAAAAATTATTAAACGGTTTCTGTGGTGGGTGAGTGGAAGGGAATGGAAAGTAGGTAGAAAGGTGGTGGGCAAGATACTTTTTATTGAGATGTTTAATTTTTTTTTAAGTTTGGAGTCATGTGAATATATTAAAACTTAAAAATTAAATTTAAAACTTGTTCCCTTTACTACCTCTTATCTTAATTTATTATCACTTAATCCATAACAATTGTTCACTCCTCCAGCCACTCTCCTGAGGAAGTGTTTAGTTAAATGAATGTGGATGATGGTTCTAAAAAGTACATTAGTGCGTACATATTATATTTTTTAAAAGCTGACTTAAAAAACACATTAGAGATTAATCTAGTCACGAAGGAGATTTCTGTGCTTTACCCCTCATCCTCCACAGATTAAATAAGGGTCATTGACCAAAGACATTTGGAACATTCTGAAGGCAAAACCAGCCTAAAGGAAATTTTGTGTTTATGGAAACATGATTTTTCAAAGTGGCCTTTGGCTCAGTAGATTGTAGTGAAAACAATGACATCATCCAGTCTCTGAACTGGATCATCTTTATCAAAAAGAACCCTTTTGATAAAGGTAAAGAATTTCTAAGTGTTAACATCTTTTCACATCCATTTTTTCATTGGCTCTCTGTCTGGGAAGTATTGTAGCCTTTTAGTGTTTTTTGATTCCCTCCTTATACCCTTCCCCTAACCACTAAAGTAACTATGTTTTTTCCTTAACAGCTTTATGACTCACATATGATACAAATTATCTATCAAAAGTATACAATTCAGTATCTTTTAGTGTAGTTACAGAGTTGTGCAGGCATCATTGCAATCTAATTTTATAACATTGTAACCATACACAAAAGAAGCTTCATCCCCATTAGTGGTCATTCACCATTTTTCCCAACCCTCTCAGCCATGTACAACCACTAAATGTACTTTCTGTCTCTATAGATGTGCCTTTTAAAAAAATAATTAAGTAAGCTGTGTGGGGTCTTAGTTGTGGCATGTGGGATCTTAAGTTTCCTGACCAGGGATCAAGCCCTCACCTCCTGCAGCAGAAATGCAGAGTCTTAACCACCAGGCCACCAGGGAGGTCTCTGCTGCTGCTGCTGCTGCTAAGTCACTTCAGTCGTGTCCGACTCTGTGTGACCCCATAGACGGAAGCCCACCAGGCTGCCCCGTCCCTGGGATTCTCCAGGCAAGAACACTGGAGTGGGTTGCCATTTCCTTCTCCAATGTATGAAAGTGAAAAGTGAAAGTGAAGTCGCTCAGTCGTGTCCGACCCTTAGCGACCCCACGGACTGCAACCCAAAATCCATGGGATTTTCCAGGCAAGAGTACTCTTGAAATTATATATATATGAAGTCATACTGTATGTAGTCTGTTGTGATGGGCTTCTTTCACTTAGCACGATGCTTTCAAGGTACATTTATGTTTTAGCATGCTCTTTTTTTACTGCTGAATTATATGTCATTGTAAGGACACATACACATTTATTTATGTGCATATGGAATCCCATGGACAGAGGAGCTTGGTGGGCTACAGTCCATATGGTCGCAAAGAGTTGGGCACGACTGAAGCAACTTAGCATAGCATATCTAGATGATCATAAAATCATATCATCACCATCCTAATAGATGCAGACAATATATTTGACAGGCTTTATTCGCCTTTTATGATTTAAAGAAAAAAAAAGACACCTCAGGAAACAAGGTAGGTAGGGGAATTCTATCAGATGAAGAGTATCTACAGAAAAATCTACAAACATCATATTTAATTGTCAGAGACAGAATGCTTTCCTGCTAAGATTAGGAACAAGCCAGAGATGCTCATTTTACCGTTTTTATTCAGTGTTCTACTAGAAATGCTAGTGTGAAATACTCCTTGCCAGTGAAATAAGGCAAGGAAAAAGGCATATAGATTGAAAAGGAACCAGTAAAACCATCTCTATTAGCAGATGATATGATTGACATGTAGAGTTTTCTAAGAAACCTACAAACAATCACTAGAACTATAAGTGAATTTAGCAAGGTTATAAGTTACTAAGTCAATGTACAAAATCAATTATATTTCTCTATTATAGCAGCAAACAATTGAAAATGAAATAATTCCATTTGTAATAGCAGAAAACCATAAAATATTTAGAAATAATTTTGACAAAAGATGTAGAAGACCTCTATGCTGTAAACCACAAATTGAAAAAACATTCAAATAAATGCAGCAGTCAGTGTACCATGTTGGTGGATTGTGAGCCTCAGGATTATTAAGGTATTCATTCTTTATAAATTCATCTATAAGTGCTTTTACAAAAATTAACAGGCTGATTTTTTAAAGTAACCTTATTATTTTGGGATACGTTCAGATTTACAGAAAAGTTGCAAAATAGTACAGAGTTTTTATATACCTCTCACCCCACTTCCAGTAATGTTAACATCTTGAATATACCATAGTACATTTGTCAAAACTGAGAAATCAATACTGGTATGTTCAGTTCAGTTCAGTTGCTCAGTCGTGTCCGACTCTGTGACCCCATGAATCACAGCACGCCAGGCCTCCCTGTCCATCACCAACTCCCGGAGTTCACTCAAACTCATGTCCATCGAGTTGGTGATGCCATCCAGCCATCTCATTCTCTGTTGTCCCCTTCTCCTCCCGCCCCCAATCCTTCTCAGCATCAAAGTCTTTTCCAGTGAGTCAACTCGTCGCATGAGGTGGCCAAAGTACATTACTGTTACTTTAATCTGAATTTTACTGTTTGTTTTCCCTGATATCCTTTTGCTTTTGTTCTAGGATCTAATCCAGGTTGCCACTTTGCATTTGAGTTGTTCTGTCTCCTTAGTTAAAGTGGATCTGTGACAATTTCTCCTTGTTTCCTTGTTTTTATTTTTTAAATAAGTGTGATGGTTTTGATTGCTATTGGTCAGGTATTTTGTAGAGTGTTCCTCAATTTGGGTTTACCTAATGTTTTGCCAACAAAGGTCCGTCTAGTCAAGGCTATGGTTTTTCCCGTGGTCATGTATGGATGTGAGAGTTGGACTATGAAGAAAGCTGATCGCCGAAGAATTGATGCTTTTGAACTGTGGTGCTGGAGAAGACTCTTGAGAGTCCCTTGGACTGCAAGGAGATCCAACCAGTCCATTCTAAAGGAGATCAATCCTGGGTGTTCATTGGAAGGACTGATGCTGGGGCTGAAACTCCAATACTTTGGCCACCTCATGCATCGAGTTGACTCACTGGAAAAGAGTCTGATGCTAGGAAGGATTGGGGGTGGGAGGAGATGGGGACGACAGAGAATGTGATGGCTGGATGGCATCACCGACTCGATGGACATGAGTTTGAGTGAACTCCAGGAGCTGGTGATGGACAGGGAGGCCTGGCGTGCTGTGATTCATGGGGTCGCAAAGAGTCGGACACGACTGAGCGACTGAACTGAACTGAACTGAACTGAATGTTTTCCTCCTGTTTAGACTGAATTATGGGTTTGGGGGAAGAATGCCAGAGGCCAGAGTGGGGAAGTGCTTTTGTAGCACATACCAGGGGGTACATGCTATCAACGTGATTTGTCACTGGTGATGTTAACCTTGATCGCGTGGCTCAATAAGCTGATTTTAAAACTTTGGTGAAAACATAAAGGGTCTGGAATAGCAGAAACAATTTTGAAAACTCAGAAAAGCTGAAGTACTTTCATCACTTGACTCTAAGCCTTACAAAGTGATCATAACCAAGACAGTGTGGGACTGGCATAAGGCTAGACAAATAACTGGAACAGAATAGCAAGTTGAGAAAACGACCTACACTTACATGGTCAGTCAGTTTTCAACAAACATGAAAATAATTCAGTGGGGAACTGTTTTCATCAAATAGTGTTGAAATCCTGAGTATCCACTTGGAAAAAAGAGATTGAGAAAGCCAGCTGAGGTCACCAAGTTTGTGAGTACCAGGGACACAGATTTCAAGCCAGACTTTCTGGCTATCATGGGCTACCATTGTGAATATGAATTTACTTAAGCCATAGTATTTTCCTGAATCAAATTCAATCTGAAGCCATATTCTTAAAAAATGCCTCATGAAAAAAAAAAAGAAAGCAGAGGCTGAAGAATCATGCCTGATTAAAAGAAACCAAGGAGACGTACATAAATGCAATACATTATCCTGACTTGGATCCTTGATCACATAGACATACCAAAATTTCACAAAGAACAGTATTATGCTTCGAAAATAATGTGGACAGCTTGTTAGATAATAGTTTTATCTGCATGTTAAATTCTCTGAACTTGAAAATCATACAGGGGCTTTTCATAGAAGACATGGAATTATTTGGAGGTAAAGTGCCATGAGGTCTGCAACTTACTCTGAAATGGTTTGGTTTAACAATATTAATGACAATAATAAAATAAATATAAATTAAATGAAATATGGAAAAATAATAACCATTGGTGCATTGTATTATTCTTTCAATTTCAGTTCAGTCACTCAGTCATGTCTGACTCTTTGCAAACCCATGGACTGTAGCACACCAGGCTTCCCTGTCCATCACCAACTCCCGGAGTTTACTCAAACTCATGTCCATTGAGTCGGTGATGCCATCCAACCATCTCATCCTCTGTTGTCCCCTTCTCCTTTTGCCTTTAATCTTTCCCAGGATCAGGGTCTTTTCCAATAAGTCAGTTCTTTGTATCAGGTGCCCAAAGTATTAGAGTTTCAGCTTTGGCATCAGTCTTTCCAATGAATATTCAGGACTGATCTCCTTTAGGATTGACTGGTTTGATCTCCTTGCAGTCCAAGGGACTCTCAAGAGTCTTCTTCAACTCCACAGTTCAAAAGCATCAATTCTTCTGCACTCAGCTTTCTTTATGGTCCAACTCTCACATCCATACATGACTACTGGAAAAACCGTTTGAAATTCTAAAAAGAAACTTAAATATTAATTTTAAAAAACCACTTTAATCTGATTCAGTCATTTATGAGCATTTTTCTCCTCTGCCCCTGGGGTTTTACATAGTGCAGAACATTGAGGAAGGGCCCTCTAGTCTTCAGTCCACACTGGTCACTTCCTGAAGATCAGGCAGAGCTGACAGCCTCTGCACTGATGCTCAAATATGTCTGCTAGCTGGGAGCACTGGCAACAAGTGTCCAGTCTTTCTGCACGCATCATGTAACCCTTCCACTTCAAAATCCTGTCACTAACCTAGGTCCCTTTGGCAAAGCTTAGGGGTTCTTGCTACTGGAGGAATCCCAAACTGCTTTCTTCTTCCCAGACTCAATTTAGGAAGCCCAATTTAGCTTTTGTACTACTCTAGATATATTTGTCCAACCCCTCCCTTTGTGGAGAGTTTCTTCCATGCTAGCTTCTTAGGGTCTTCAAAAACACTATTGGACTCAGTTTCCTAGAGGTGGAGGTAGTAAAGGAAATGCTGTGTGTGATTTTGCTAATTCACTGTATGAAAGATAAACACATATTAAATATGCTTCAAAACAGACTCACAGGGAATTCCCTGGCAGTCCAGTGATTAGGACCCTGTGCTTTCACTGCCAAGGGCCAGGGTTCAATCCCTGGTTGGAGATCAAAGATCCAGCAAACCTCAAGGTGTGGCCAGAACAAAAACAAAATAAAATGGCTTAAAAAAAAAAAAAAAAAACCAGAGTCACAGATAATAGAGAACAGATTAGTGATTACCAGTGGGCGCAGGTGGGTGGGAGAGGGGCGGCATTGGGGGGAGTGGCAGGTACAAATAACTGCATGTAAGGTAGGCTACCCTGGTGGCTCAGAGGTTAAAGCGTCTGCCTCCAATGCAGGAGACCTGGGTTCAATCCCTGGGTCAGGAAGATCCCCTGGAGAAGGAAATGGTAACCCACTCCAGTATTCTTGCCTGGAGAATCCCATGGACGGAGAAGCCTGGTAGGCTACAGTCCACGGGGTCGCAAAGAGTTGGACACGACTGAGCGACTGAACGGAAGGTAGGCTACAAAGATGTATTGCATGCCACAGGGAATATATCCAATATTTTGTCATAACTGTAAATGAGGGAAACCTTTAAAAATTGGGTAAAACAGTTCGGTGTTTCCCAAAGTTACCCATAGATCACGTGCATCAGCGTCATTCAAAATACTTGTAAAAATGTCAATTTCTGATTCTATATCCAGACTTGCTGGACCTGAATCACTGGAAATTGGGCTGGGAATTTGCTTTTTAAAATTTTTTGTGTCTTAAAACAATGTTTTATTATCTCATAATTCTGGGGTTTGATGGGGCTGACCTGCTGATATAGCCTGAACACAGTCATGGTTTGTATTAAGTTGATTAAAGGGGCAGTCTCAGCTGAGACACCCTAAGTAGCTGATCTTTGTCGACTGGGGGAAAAAAAAAGCACAATGTGTGACCTGTGTTTTGCCTCATTTGGGGCAAAATAGGCCCAAAGAGACAGCATTTCTGTAGTCCAAGAGATAGCATTCTGTAGCCCAAGAGAAATTGCAACAAAGAGGTAGGGGGGAATGTCAATATATATATGTGATTTTGGTGAAGGGAGAGTACATGCAATGAAACACATAGTTTTTGCAGATTTTTGTTAGTCATGAGGAGCATATGTCACCATGAAGGATTTTAGTGCATTTCTAGATTCAAGGAGATGCAAAAATTGGGCTCATAAAATCATCTCCTGAAAATCCCTAATTATCTGAAGACTTGTTCTGCCAGTTTTTCCCAGAGCACAGGGTGCCTCATTCCTGATCTCCACCTTAACTCATTTCATGGGGTGTTGATGGTCTGCAGCCACAGTGGCTTATAATTTGATCCTTGTAGAGGCAGGTGGCCGGAGAAGGCAATGGCAACCCACTCCAGTACTCTTGCCTGAAAAATCCCATGGACGGAGGAATCTGGTAGGCTGCAGTCCATGGGGTCGCGAAGAGTTGGACATGACTGAGTGACTTTACTCTCACTTTTCACTTTCATGCATTGGAGAAGGAAATGGCAACCCACTCCAGTGTTCTTGCCTGGAGAATCCCAGGGAGGGGGGAGCCTGGTGGGCTGCCGTCTATGGGGTTGCACAGAGTCGGACACAACTGAAGCAACTTAGCAGCAGCAGCAGCAGAGGTAGTGACAAGTGCCAATGTATCGGTAACATCTTTAATCCCAGACTTCTTCACAGCATCATGAAGTGTTCTAAGATGGTGAAGATGGAAATTTCAAGGTCTCTTGAAGTCTAGATGTTGTAACTTGCACAGTACCATTTCTGTCACAATCCATTGGCCAAAGTAAGTAACAAGGGAAGCGAAGATTTAAGGTGAGGAAAAGTCTTACCTTCAAGATTGAAGGTGGGAGAAGGGGACGACAGAGGATGAGATGGTTGGATGGCATCACCAACTCAATGCACATGAGTTTCAGTAAACTCCTGGATTTGGTGATGGACAGGGAGGCGTGGCGTGCTGCAGTCCATAGGGTCGCAGAGTCAGACACGACTGAGTGACTGAACTGAACTGAAAGTCTCTATGTCTGGATTGGAGGGAATCTGCTTTTTTGTTGTTGAGCTGCATGACTTGTAGGATATTAGCTCCCCCAACCAGGGATCAAACTTTCACTGCAGTGAAAGCTCACAGTCCTAACCATTGGACTGCCAGGGAATTCCTGGGAATTTGCATCTTTAACATAGCCTTCTAGTTGACTCATGCACATCAGGGTTAAGTATGAATTATCATTTAACAAATATGTTTACAGAGCTGTGTCCTTTTGCATTTGTAACAAATCTCTATTGCTAGCACTTACATTTATATATATGTAAATGCTTTTGTTCCTTTCAGAAATTTCTGAAATAGTAATGTGCTTAAGTACCATATGGAGATGGGATCACTGGAGCTCAGAACGGTAGCAGAGTTTGTGAAAAAGAAGGAATTCGAGGAGCTTGAAAGGTGAGTAGGCATCAGAAGGAAGAGGGTATCATAAGTGGGTGGACCTGATATGACCACAGATGTGGGCTTATACCAGTAGGTTTAGGAGTCAGTGACTGGTGCACAAGGCTTGTGAAAGGGAATGGTTGGGGATGGATGATGGAGAGTAATGACATGACTGAAGTGACTTAGCATGCATGCATGGAGAATACGGGAGAGTGACATGATGAAAATAACATCTCACCATGACCAGTTTGTCAGTTGTAATGGCAGTTAAGAACGCATAGCTCACAATATTGCATATTAACCAAGCTTACAATTCCAAAATGCTGGGACCTCTAACCAGTCACAGTTGAGGCGAAATTCTACTTTAAAACACGTAGAAACAGTGTAGTTGTCCTGGTCACTTAAGAATTCACTTAAAAACAGATCCCTCCCCCCACCCCGCCCTAAGCCTTACTTAGAGATAGTTGACATACAACAAAATCAGATTCTCAGTAGTGGCACAAACTTGGGATTCTCCATATCGTACCCCCAAACACTGTCTCAAGGTGCCGGTTCACCGCCTGTCATTTATACACTGATTACTAGGCACCAAGCGCTCTGCAGGTACACTCTCTCAATCGGCCAAATTTCTCTATAAAGTAGAGATTATCATGCCCGTTTTACTGGTGAAGAGGAAACTGAGCCTTAAAGAGACTGGATTCGCCAGGTCACAGCCCGGAGAGTGCAAAGTAAAAATGTACATCTGGGGCTGGAACAGAAGCTGCGCAGGAGTTGGGGTGGTGATGGGGGCAGAACAAGTTGCTCTTGACTCAAGACGGATCCTCTACAAGGGGAAGGAAAACGGGAAAAATGTGACTTTGCCCCGTCTTCCAGTATTCTGCAGGTCTGTAAGCTGCTTCCCTTGTGGTTCAGCCGGTAAAGAATCCGCCCGCAATGCTGGAGACCTGGGTTCCATCCCCGGGTTGGTAAGATCCCCTGGAGGAAGTGGCATGGCAACCCACTCCACTATTCTTGCCCGGAGAATCCCCATGGAATGATGAGCCCGGCGGGCTATGGCCCATGGGGTCACAAAGAGTCGGACACGACTGAGCGACTAAGCACAGCACATAAGTTGACCGAAGAAGAAACCTCTTTCTCAGACTGACGAGTCTCTTAGTCGCCTTTCCAAAATCACGGTATCTGATTGGTGAGATTGGAGGGAATGGGTGATCCTGATTGGTTAGTTGGACCTCGAACCAGGCCCGCCCGTAGGGTCTGGCGAGAAGTGTGTGCGATTTGAAATAGAATTCCTCGTTTCATTGGTGAAAAGAAAACGAACCAGAAACTATTCGTAAGCGTGATTGGCTGTTGACAGGTTGGCCCCGGTTACGGAAGCCGGTGAGGACAGAGAGGGAGGCCGACTTCCAGGAAGTGGGTAGTGGAAACCGGAATAGCGGTGGAAAAGAGGTTATCTCAGGCCCAATGGCGACTGTGGTAGCAAGCGGCGGCGATGGAAAAGAGCAAGGAGTCGAGACTTCCGTCACCTACTACCGACTGGAGGAGGTGGCGAAGCGCAACTCCACGAAGGAAATGTGGCTGGTGATCCACGGGCGAGTCTACGATGTCAGCCGCTTTCTTAACGAGGTGGGGCCCAGGAGGTGGACTGCGCTGAGGGGGTACGGGCCCAGGAACGCTGGTAGGGTGTGTGTGGGTGGGAAGTGAGGCCTAGCTGGGGGCGACGAGGCGTACGAAAAGGGACCGCGACCCTTCGAGACGGAGTTTGGTGGGGTTGGGGGGAACCTTAGGTCTGCGTGCATTTCTTTCGGCACTAATATGCTTCTGTCACATGTTGAGCACTTACTGTTTGCTTGGCTAAACTTTTGAGTCACCGGTATCACCATTTTACAGACAGGAAAACCGAGCCTCAGAGTTTCTCACCTAACAGCCTAGAGTCATTCGAACCTAGGTCTGAAAGTGCCAAATCTCTATACTCATTTTTTTCCACTGTGCCTTCTGAAGTAATACCAGTGTTTGGTTTTAATTTTTTTGAGAAGAAGCTGAGATGCCTTCTCCCTTCCTACCATTATGCTGCCTTTCTTTTTCCTTTTTTGAGCATAACTTGAGGCCAGAGGTTAGAGTTGATTTTGGGTTTTTTATTTTTGGCTTCTGACTCAGACTCTTTTACCTCTTTTGTAAATCAAGCACGTGTATTAGGTTTTACAAGTTCTCCTTGAGACAGGTGCAACTGATTTTTTTTTTTAAGAAATACACTTGTAATTTGTTTAACTCTACCGATGTGTAATTTGCATACAATAAATCGTGCATGTTTAAAATGTACAGTTTGATGAATTTTGACAAATGTATTCACTCATGTAATCACAACTCCAGTTGAGAAAGAACATTTTCATTACAGTAAAAATTTCCCTGTTGCTTTTTTGCAGTCATTCCTCTCACTCCCAATCCCTGAGGGTTTGGGATATTTTAAATGTAAATGTGGTGGTTTATTTTTGATGTGTATATTTTTATTTTGAGCAGTAGATTAATAATCAGTGGTTAATTTCTTGGGCATATTTGTATAATATAAACCTACTAACACTGAGAAAAAGTTTTAGTTCTCTTTATGAAACAAACATACTAGTAAAAAATTTTTTTTTCTATTAATTTGGGGCCTAGGGCATAAAGTTCTACATCCTGATTCATAAATGTCTAAAAAAAATTTTAAAACCTAAAGTTCCCCCAAAACAACATTGATTTTAATAAATCTTTCTAGTGGCCAAGAAGTTAACATCTTAGCATTTAGTAACTTCTTGTATTTTGGGGGTTTATGGCAGTTAAACACTTTTAAAAGTGCTTTCCCGTTATTTCAGCCTCGAAGTAACTAATTGAGAGAGTTGGATAGTATTGATCCATATTTTAGCAAGGATATAAGAAACAGGTTCAGAAAGATTTTGGTCAGGCACCTGATTAGTGGCAGGGTATGTCTTAGATAAATTCCTTGGTTTCTCTTGTCTACATAGCAATACTTGGGAATTCTAGTCTTAGCTGTACTTTGGTGTGTGCCTCATAAGTTTCCAGTGTGGCTTGTAGCACAGTAAAGCATAGTTCAAAATGGGTAGCCAGTATGGGTTTTTGTGTGGTTTCATTCCCCCCACCCCTCCACCCCCAGTTTCTTCTTGATTAATTGAGAATAAATAATGAACTTGGAAGGAGCACTCATTGCACATGGTGGACATTAGTTTAATCTTGAACAGTTACTAGTTTGGTTCACCACATGCTGATGGAACCAGAGACATCATAGGTGTGCCAATATGGCCGCCTGACTTGCAGATTTTTACCTGCAGTTTGCCACTCACTTACTCTGTTCCGGAGTCTCTGTCCCTGTGTTCCTGTTCATTCCAAGTCAAGTGCTAAGGAGAAAAATGAAGCAGAGAAGAGGACTGTGAACATGTTTGGAGTGACAGCATGAAGATGAAGGGTTGAAATTTTAGGTATGGTGGCCAGAAATGGCTTTATTAAGATGATGACTAAAGGCCAGAGAGAAGTTAAGGGAGCTGGCCTTGCGGATGTCAGCAGGAAGAGCTTGTTCAAAGCAAGTTCAAAGGCCTTGAGGTGCGAGTATGTCCAGTGTGTTGGAGGAGCAGTGAGGGTGGTTATGGTGGCTGGAGAGTAGTAGATGAGGTCAGCATGATCAAGGTGAGGAGCAGGTCAAGTACAGTTTTGCTGGTTTTAGAAAGGATTTTGACTTTTGTTCTGAGATGGGTAAGCATAGTGGAGCAGAGGACCAGTAATATGTGACTTAATGGTTTCCTATTCAAGCATCACTGACCGCACTGTTGAGAAGAGACAGAAGGCACACTCGAATCCAGTTAGGGGCTGTGACGGTAACTCTGGCTAGAGATAGTGGCTTAGGCTAGGGTGGTGGTAGTGGGGGCAGTGAGAAGGGTCAGATTTTGGATGTGCTGTGACGGCAGAGGCAATAAATTTAATGATGCCTTGTATTTTTTTAATTTTAATGATGCCTTGAAGTTGAGAGTCAAGGGTGACAAGGTTTTTGCCTTACAGGTCTGGAGGAATTGGGTTGTTGTTAGATCAGATCAGGAAGAAACATCAATTGTCATTCTTTTCTTTCCAATCTGAATTCACTTTGGGGTTTCTCCTTAGAAAGAGTTCCTCATTTGAATATCTAGCATTTATAGATTGCTTTCTTCTTTGATTAATGAATATGGTTAGAGTGTTACTCTGGACTTTGAACATGATAATTTAGGATTGATAATATAATGGAATTATCTTCTAATAGATTAATTTTGTAGTTTTCAGTCAGTGGTATTGATTTAATTTATTGAAATCACAAATGAAAAACCAAAACATTGCAGTCGTACACATCATATTTCTGTTACTTAGTGGTTTTGAAACAAATGACATAGAAATGGTTACAATATCTTATGCTATTAACTACAAGATATCGAAGTGCATCTTGAAAGTGAAAGTGAAGTCGCTCAGTCGTTTCGGACTCTTTGCGACCCTGTGAACTGTAGCCCACCAGGCTTCTCCGTCCATGGAATTCTCCAGGCAAGAATACTGGAGTGGGTTGTGCATCTTAGCAAGGGTAAATATGATTTTGTGAACTTCATTTCAGTTTATATTCTTATTACTGTATCACAAGTGGGAAAAGTTGGGAAACTTGTCTTACCACTCTGACAACAGTAACCTATAATAACCCATTATACTGTTTTAAAGCTTTCTATGTGCTTTTTGAGTGACTGTTGGGGTGAGTGTTTTTACTGCTTTAGGATCTGCTTCACAGATGGGATAGCATTTTATTCATGCAGCAAACATTTGATTAGTGCTGACTCTTCTCAAGTGCTGTGGTACTAGGTCCTGGTAGTATAAAAATAGACATAGATCTGCCCTCTTGAAGCTACCCTTCTAAGGGAGACAAAGCAAAAACAGCCAAATGTTTCCTTCCTGGGAAGGAAACAGGCAAGGAATTGAGAAAGTAAAATGGCCATGGTGGGGAAATCTACTTTAACAAGAGTGATCTGGGAAAGCTTCTGTGAAGATGACTTCGTCGATAAGGGAAGTAGCTTTGGGAAGATGAAAGAAAAGAGCATTCCTATGGCATTTGCAGAGTTAAGCAAGAGTTTGGCATGTTGGTGGGACTGAAAGCAGCTGTGGCTTTAGTGTATCCAGTAAAGGTCAAGAATGGCCAGACAACTTGGCAGGAGCCAGGACAGGCAAGGCTGGGTAGGTGGTACGGATTTGCGAACCATACCATAAGTAAATGGAAAACCACTGATGTCTTTTAAGATGGGGGTAACATTGAAGGAATTTATTTCAAATATATTATTTTGCTGAGGTTTTGAGAATAGATTGAAGGGAAAAACAATACAGAAGGGAAGAAAGGAACTCTTTAAATCACAAGAATTTGAATCCTCCATCTTCCATGGAGTGCTGCAGTCCATAGGGTTGCAGAGTCGGACATGACTGAGTGACTAAACTGACTGATAAAGAGAAATAGAATCATAGTATTCCTTAATCAAGTTATAGTGTCTATTAATTGATTCAGTGTAATAGTAATAGTATGTGGTTCAGTTCAGTTCAGTCGTGCAGTCGTGTCTGACTCTATGCGACCCCATGGATCACAGCACGCCAGGCCTCCCTGTCCATCACCAACTCGCAGAGTTCACTCACACTCATGTCCATCGAGTCGGTGATGCCATCCAGCCATCTCATTCTGTGTCGTCCCCTTCTCCTCCTGCCCCCAATCCCTCCCAGCATCAGACTCTTTTCCAGTGAGTCAGCTCTTCACATGAGGTGGCCAAAGTGTTGGAGTTTCAGCTTTAGCATAGTCCTTCCAATGAACACCCAGGACTGATCTTTAGAATGGACTGGTTGGATCTCCTTGCAGTCCAAGGGACTCTCAAGAGTCTTCTCCAGCACCACAGTTCAAAAGCATCAGTTCTTCGACAATCAGCTTTCTTCACAGTCCAACTGTCACATCCATACATGACCACTGGAAAAACCATAGCCTTGACTAGATGGACCTTGGTTGGCAAAGTAATGTCTCTGCTTTTTAATATATTATCAAGGTTGGTCATAACTTTCCTTCCAAGGAGTAAGCGTCTTTTAATTTCATGGCTGCAATCAGCATCTGCAGTGATTTTAGAGCCCCCCAAAATAAAGTCTGACACTGTTTCCACTGTTTTTCCATTTATTTCCCATGATGTGATGGGACCAGATGCCATGATCTTAGTTTTCTGAATGTTGAGCTTCAAGCCAACCTTTTCACTCTCCTCTTTCACTTTCATCAAGAGGCCTTTGAGTTCCTCTTCACTTTCTGCCATAAGGGTGGTGTCATCTGCATATCTGAGGTTATTGATATTTCTCCTGGCAATCTTGATTCCAGCTTGTGCTTCTTCCAGCCCAGTGTTCCTCATGATGTACTCTGCATATAAGTTAAATAAGCAGGGTGACAGTATACAACCTTGACATACTCCTTTTCCTATTTGGAACCAGTCTGTTGTTCCATGTCCAGTACTAACTGTTGCTTCCTGACCTGCATACAGGTTTCTCAAGAGGCAGGTCAGGTGGTCTGGTATTCCCATCTCTTTCAGAATTTTCCACAGTTTATTGTGATCCACACAGTCAAAGGCTTTGGCATAGTCAATGAAGCAGAAATAGATGTTTTTCTGGAACTCTCTTTTTCCAAGATCCAGTGGATGTTGGCAATTTGTTCTCTGGTTCCTCTGCCTTTTCTAAAACCAGCTTGAACATCTGGAAGTTCACAGTTCATGTATTGCTGAAGCCTGGCTTGGAGAATTTTGAGCATGACTTTACTAGCATGTGAGGTAAGTGCAATTATGCAGTAGTTTGAGCATTCTTTGCCATTGCCTTTCTTTGGGATTGGGATGAAGACTGACCTTTTCCAGTCCTGTGGCCACTGCTGAGTTTTCCAAATTTGCTGGCATAGTATGTGGTTCTGTTCTGTTCTGTTCAGTCGCTCAGTCGTGTCCGACTCTTTGCGACCCCATGGACTGTAGCCTACCAGGGTTCTCCGTCCATGGGATTCTCCAGGCAAGAATACTGGAGTGGGTTACCATTTCCTTCTCCAGGGGATCTTCCTGACCCAGGGATCGAACCCGGGTCTCCCGCATTGGAGGCAGACGCTTTAACCTCTGAGCCACCAGGGAAGCCCATAGTATGTGGTTGGTGCTTATTATTCTAAAAGCTTGCAGATAATTTCTTTTTTAATGCATATAATTTCTTTTTTAATCCACAATTATATGCAAGCTGTTAGAATAATAAGCACCTAACACATACTATTACTATTATACTGAATCAGTTAATAGACACTATGGAAACAGTGTCAGACTTTATTTTTTGGGGCTCCAAAATCACTGCGGATGCTGATTGCAGCCAGGAAATTAAAAGACGCTTGCTCCTTAGAAGGAATGTTATGACCAACATAGATAGCATATTAAAAAGCAGAGACATTACTTTGCCAACCAAGGTCCGTCTAGTCAAGGCTGTGGTTTTTCCAGTGGTCATGTATGAATGTGAGAGTTGGACTGTGAAGAAAGCTGAGTGCCGAAGAATTGATGCTTTTGAACTGTGGTGCTGGAGAAGACTCTTGAGAGTCCCTTGGACTGCAAGGAGATCCAACCAGTCCATTCTAAAGATCATCAGTCCTGGGTGTTCATTGGAAGGAGTGATGCTGAAGCTGAAACTCCAACACTTTGGCTACCTCATGCGAAGAGTTGACTCACTGGAAAAGAGTCTGATGCTGGGAGGGATTGGGGGTGGGAGGAGAAGGGGACGACAGAGAATGAGATGGCTGGATGGCATCACCGACTCGATGGACATGAGTGTGAGTGAACTCTGGGAGTTGGTGACGGACAGGGAGGCCTGGCGTGCTATGATTCATGGGGTCGCAGAGTCGGACATGACTGAGCGACTGAACTGAACTGAACTGGTAACTTGATTAAGAAATGCTATGATTCTGTTTCTGTTTATCAGTCAGTTTAATCGCTCAGTCATGTCCGACTTGCAACCCTGTGGACTGCAGCACTCCATGGAAGATGGAGGATTCAAATTTTTGTGATTTAAAGAGTTCCTTTCTTCCCTTCTGTATTGTTTTTCCCTTCAATCTATTCTCAAAACCTCAGCAAAATAATATATTTGAAATAAATTCCTTCAGTGTTACCGCCATCTTAAAAGACATCAGTGGTTTTCCACTTATGGTATGGTTCACAAATCCATACCACCTACTCAGCCTTGCCTGTCCTGGCTCCTGCCAAGTTGTCTGGCCATTCTTGACCTTTACTGGATACACTAAACTGCGGAGCAGAGAAATAACTTTCACAAAATCATAGTGCTAAGTGGTGCAGGCAGTCTGACCAGATAGCCTGTGCCCATGACATTAGGATTTGCCTCTGTTTTTTGTTTTTTTTTCGTGGCTATAGAATATGGAATTAGGTCTGTTTTACAGCCACCTTCTTCCACATCTTAGATGTAATTTGGAAGGGTGGGAATGTGTTAGAGGGAAGTTAGAACTAGCACCTTTTTTCTGGAACCCAGGTAATTTTTTAATTTTTTGAGTAGGTCATATAGGTATACTGTGCAAAGCCTTCTCATCTGCCCACTTCCACCTCCTCCTAAAATTAACTAGTTAATTAATTAATTAGTGTTTGTGAATCTTTCCAGAGTTTTGTTTTGTGCCTGCCAGCAAAAGTGAATGTAGTTCCTCTCATTCCGCCCCCCCATAAGGTAACTGATAACATGCCTTGCCTTTTTCACATAACTATATATCTCAGGAGTCTTTCTATATCCACATCTGGAACACTTCCTTATTATTCATAGAAATTGTTGAACTGATTCTGCTTTATTCAAGCAGGCTCCTATTTATAAGCATTTGGGTTGTTAGTAATATTTTGCTGTGTAGATTTTTCCCCCATCTAAGTCAACTCTATTGAGATCTAATGTCCATACTTTTATATGTGGAGTTCCATGAGCTTTGACAAAGGTCTCACCTGTATAGTCCCCATCACCATCACTGTTTAGAACAGTTCTACCATCTGTGTTCTTGTGCAACCAATGACTGATTTCTCACACTGCAAAACAGTATGCTTTGTTCTGTGTCTGACATCTTTTACTTAACGTATCTGTGAGATTCATCTATATTTTTTCTGTGTCAGCAGCATGTTCCTGTTAGTGCTTTTTATTTCACTGTAACTATGCTAAAATTTAGCTGTTCACCTGTTGATTGACACTGGGTTGTTTCCTCTTTTTTTTTTTTTGGCTATTATGAATAAAGCTCTTGTGAACTTTTCATTTACAAATCTGTGTGTACATTTTCATTCCTCTTGGGGAAATACCTACAAGTGAGATTGCTGGTTTTTTGGTTTTTTTTTTCTGGCTGTGCCACATGGCTTGTGGGGTCTTATTTCCCCAGCCAGGGATCCCTTGGCAGTAAAAGCTCCGAGTCCTAGCCATTGGATGCCAGGGAATTCCCATAGGTCATATTTTTTTGTTTTCTTTTGTTTTTGTTTTACATTTGAAGCAGTTGGCACAGTTTTTCCCCAGAGTGGCCCCATCATTTTATAGTCACATCAGCAATGTCTCAGTCTTCCAGTTTCTCTACATCCTCACTGACACATGATGTATTGTCAGCGCTTTTAGTTTTAGCCATTCTGATAGATGTGTGCCGGTATATAATAATGGTTTTAACTTGCTTTTCCCTGATGACTGATGATTTTGAGCATCTTCAAGGGCTGATTGGCCTTGTGTGTGTGTCTTATAAAGTGTGTGTTCAGTCTTGCTCATTTTTAATTGTATTGTTTTCTTATTACTGACTTGAAGGCAGTCTTTATATATTCTGGATGCAAGTCCTTTCAGAAATATGTATTGTGACTATTTTCTCACAGTCTGTATTTTGCCTTTTCGTTTTCTTAGGTGTCTTTTGATGAGACTTTTGGCGAGATGTGCACACATATGTATACATGCACACATATGTATATATACACACACTTGGTATATATAAAACATTCTAATGACTGGATGTGGGCTGTGGTGTTGAAGAGTCTTGTTCAGTTTCCTACTTTACTGTAACTTCAGGAAAATGTGCTCTGTAAAGACCTTTTCCCATCTGTTCAAGGGAGATTATAGTACCTACTCCACAGAGTTGTTGAGACAGTTAATTTAGGTAATTCATACAAAGACTTATCATGGTACCTGATATAAAGAGCTCAGTAAGTGTTGCTGCTGCTGCTGCTCAGTCACTTCAGTCGTGTCCGACTCTGTGTGACCCCATAGATGGAAGCCCACCAGGCTCCCCCGTCCCTGGGATTCTCCAGGCAAGAACACTGGAGTGGGTTGCCATTTCCTTCTCCAATGTGTGAAAGTGAAAAGTGAAAGTGAAGTCGCTAAGTCGTGTCCGACCCTTAGCGACCCCACGGACTGCAGCCCACCAAGCTCCTCCATCCATGGGGTTTTCTAGGCAAGAGTACTGGAGTGGCTTGCCATTGCCTTCAGTGGCTGTTTCTATTACTAACTAAATATTACGTTATAGTTTCCTGTAGCATCTTTTGAGTGCGTAGTAACTGGCACGTGCCCTGAAGATGTAGAGGTTAATTAGATGCTCTGGACTTGCCGGGAAGGTGAGATCTGTGCACAAGCAGTTGTTGTGCATGGTAGAGTAGTCTTGCCTTAGGAAATACAGAATGTGGGCTCTGCTTGGGGCCACCCTGGAGTACTCCCTGAAAGCTTCAGAGTTTGACTAAGCACAATTCTTACTGTCTTTTTCCAAGGCTGGTCAAATGAAAGTGCAATTCAGTCGTTATATAGCTTGTGGAATTAACAAATCTGTAGAAAGTATGCTTTCTTTTCTCAAACAGGCTCATGTGGCTAGTCCTAGGGAAGGCTAGAATTAACATGAGGCAAAATTTAACCTCCAGCACTGTCCAGGTGAGCTGCCGTGATTGACACTTTGACTTTGGTGTGTGGCTTTGTGTGGCATACGTGCCAGAGAGGGAGAGAGGGCAGGTGGGAGTGGAGGAGGGCACTGTGAGCGCCCCTGGATCTCACTGTATTCCAGGTTCTGTGCTGTATTCAGGAATATAGCCATGAGTAAGACAGCCATGGTTCCTGTTCTTACAGAACTTATAGTCTAGTGGAGGAAGAAGACATTAAATAATTGCAGTTGTGATGAACACCGTGAAGATGCGTAAGGAATTGTGAGAATCTGTCTCAGTAGGACCTAACATGGTGAGGAATAAGGGTATATCATCTGGTGGGGATGAGTTATGTTTGAATCTGCAGACCTGATGCTTAGACCCTGCGCAGTTGGAACTGCCAAAGTTACACCCTTTCTGGCAGCCATCAAGTTAACCTCTCCTAGGTGACACCCCTGCCTAGGTTCTTTCTAATCCAAACACAAATACCTATGGACCTGCACCATTTCCTGCTGTTCACCACCCAGGTCTCTTGTCTTTCTCTGAGTTGTCAGACTATTTTTTAGGAAGTAGTTTTTATCCTCTCCAAAACTTTAACCTCCATATCTTATTTTGATGATTAGTATTCTGCTACTCTGTTTGGCTGCTGCTGCTGCTGCTAAGTCACTTCAGTCGTGTCCAACTCTGTGTGACCCCATAAACGGAAGCCCACCAGGCTCCCCCTTCCCTGGGATTCTCCAGGCAAGAACACTGGAGTGGGTTGCTATTTCCTTCTCCAATGTGTGAAAGTGAAAAGTGAAAGTGAAGTCGCTCGGTCGTGTCCGACCCTTAGCGACCCCACGGACTACAGCCAACCAGGCTCCTCCATCCATGGGATTTTCTAGGCAATAGTACTGGAGTGGCTTGCCATTGCCTTCTCCGTCTGTTTGGCTAGCCTGGCCTAATTTTGCAGCTTCTGTAATCTTAATGTTTCTAGATTGCATTTTCCAAGTCTGGTGGTCTTTAGCATATCCTATTGTTACATTTTTATTACATCGCCATGGAATTTCCATTCACAGAGAATTTGTGTAATTTTTTTCCCAACAAGATTTTTATTCTGTAACTGTCATTCTTCACATTCTCTTTTCTGTTCCTTATCATTCCATAGAATTAGCAATCTAGAAATATTATTTTATGTTAGCAATTTGTCCTCTTTCTTTTCTGTATTAGAATATAAATTTTCTCTCCTCCTTTCAATAATACTTAGTACATGAACTTAATGAAAAGCTGAAAGATTTCCCCTGCTTCCTGCCATGTAGTTCATGAATTTAATAAAACCCTTCACAGAAGAACATCACAAAGTTTCCTTTGTATCTGTAAAGTATTTCACTTGATTATTGCTGGGCTGAAATAGAAATGAATCCATCACAGGCATTGTTTCATCAATTGGAAGTTTATGATCTTGACTGCCATATAGTTTATTTGAAGTATTTGTAATGTTATTTAATTGCTTATACAATAAAAGCTAAGACAAGATCGATTAGTCTTAAAACAAAGGCTGTCAAATTCAGAAGAATCTTTTTTGCGGATTTATATGAGATTTAAAAGCAAAGCAGAAAAAAATGGGAAATGTGTACCACCTTATGGTAGGTCTACTTGATAAAAACAGGGAGAAATTTATGATTGTGTGATTGATTTGAATAACACTGGTAACCAATCTAGTTCACTAACCTCCAGACTCTTTTGGTCTTACTTGTTTTATTTTGCTATGATTCAGACAAAAGTCAATTTTGGGGTTACATTAATTATAGGTATGTAAACCAAGCTTTGTATGTGTGTGTGGTTAAGTACACATAAAATTTGCCATTGTAACCATTTTTAACTGTACCATTAGGTGCCATTAATTGCACTGACAGGTTGTACAGCCAACACTGCTATCTATTTCTGAAGCTTTTTCATTACCCCAAACAAACTTCATAATCATTAGGCAATAACTAATCTACTGAAACCTGTGGGCCTAGAGCCTGTGCTTCTCAGTAATTGTGGGCTCATCAGTTGTGGCACATGGGCTTAGTTGCCCTGCAGCATGTGGAATCATCCCAGACCAGGAATAGAATAATCGTCTTTCCTTGACTTTCTTGACTTTGATATTTTTGGAGATCACAGACAGATCATTTTGTAGAATGTCTGTCAGTGTGCGATTTTCCTAGGTTTCCTCATAATTCCATTTTTGGCCAGAAGACACAAGAATTATGTAGTATTCTCCCCATCACTCCTGTCACGGGGTATACAGTGCTGGTTCATCCCATTGCTGCCATTTAAAGGAGAAAAGGGAAAAGAGGAGGGCAGCGGAGGGAGCTTGCATCAGTTAGCTTTTCAGAGAGCCCTTACTTTAATAAATATCTTTTTCTTGTAGCATCCTGGCGGAGAAGAGGTTCTGATGGAACAAGCTGGAGGAGATGCAACTGAAAGCTTTGAAGATGTAGGCCACTCCTCTGACGCCAGAGAAATGCTCAAGCAGTACTACATTGGTGACGTGCACCCGGTAAGAACCAGCCGAGCTAGGAGTGCTTGTAGAGAGAGGACGCTATATAGCAGCCACAGGTCATGATGAGGGAACCAATGACTAAAATGGAGATTCATTCGGCCCAGCCATCAGGCTAAATTTTCTCCAAAACCATCCAGCCTTACTGTGCTAAGCTGGAGTTTCTTGTTTGTAAATCAGCACATAGAGTGTCTCTGAAAAGGAACTGATTTGGAAGTTTAGTTGATTAATTTCTTTGTAATGAGGTTAATATCATGATCTAAAATAGTGCTTTGATTGTTCTTGCAAATTCTTTGCTAAAAGTGGTAACTGTGAGCAGTCGCACTTCTGGGCATACACACCGAGGAAACCAGAATTGAAAGAGACACATGTACTCCAATGTTCATCGCAGCACTGTTTATAATAGCCAGGACATGGAAGCAACCTAGATGTCCATCTGCAGACGAATGGATAAGAAAGCTTTGGTACATATACACAATGGAGTATTACTCAGCCATTAAAAAGAATGCATTTGAATCTGTTCTAATGAGGTGGATGAAACTGGAGCCTATTATACAGAGTGAAGTAAGACAGAAACGCACCAATACAGTATACTAACGCATATATATGGAATTTAGAAAGATGGAAATATAACCCTGTATACGAGACAGCAAAAGAGACACAGTTGTATCGCACAGTCTTTGGGACTTTGTGGGAGAGGGTGAGGGTGGGATGATTTGAGAGAATGACATTGAAACATGTATGTTGTCATACGTGAAACGAATCAGCAGTTCAGGGTCAATGCATGTTACAGGATACTCGGGGCTGGTGTGCGGGGATGACCCAGAGGGAGGATAAAGGAAGGAGGGAGGTGAGAGGGGGTTTCAGGAGGGGGAACTCATGTACACCTGGGGTGAATTCATGTCAGTGTATGGCAAAACCAACCAATATAATATTGTAAAAAAAAAAAAAAAAGCGGTAACTGTGGACCATGCCATTCTCACAAGGGACTATGATGTGCTCAGAGTCAGGGATGCGGGGGTGAGGTGGGGGGTAGTGGGCAGGACCCTTCTATAGACCCTGACATCTCCTATGGAATTGCTACCAGAAAGGTCGTCTCATGTCCCAAAGTTAGAAATAAGCACATAATGAGAGTTTGTTTGGATGTGTCTTAAAATATTATTTGTTTTCCTCTTTAAACAGAATGACCTTAAACCTGGAGGTGGTGGCAAGGTAAGAAGTCCTCTAGTTCTCTTGTGTGTTTCAAGTGTTTGTATTTCTATTTACTCAAATGGAATTGCTTTTTTTTTTTTTTAAGTATTTTAACGAGAAATGTTTACTTTTCCGTCCAAGCAAAAATCCCATTTTTTAGGAATTTGCCTCCAGTACCATCTCAGAAAAAAGTAGCAGAGTCTTGAACAATAGGAACATTTCATTCAGGCCCCTATTCATTTTTTAAAAAAATTGAAACTCTGAAAGCTATGACCCGTGTTCTTATAGTATAGTTGATAATGCTTCTGTGTTGGGAAAAGAATTGGAAAGTTGATTTATTCTTGCAAGTCTAAGAACAAGGTGTAGACTGGAATAATTGAATAATTGACTGGAACAGGCCTTTCTGTCCCCATTACCCTGTTGTCTGGGCTCAAATAGGTCTACACACCCTTCCCATTCACTCCATGATACCACAAAAGTTAAAGATTAAATATTTGAAAACTGTAATGTGTACTGCATAATGTACCAGGAAGAAAATTTGAATGCTTTTTTGTTTCCCACAAACTGGATGCCTCACTTCCCTTATTCCCTCACTTTTTTTCTGTTTTCCTTGACTCTTCTACTCTCTTAAAGACACAGCAGTTAGTTGTCACCAGAACTTCATGGAGGCAATGCTCCTTCCCCTTTTCCTCCTTCTAGCTTCCCTTTCCGCATTGAGCTGGAATTACTGAACCTGTGTGACAGTAAAGTTGGCCAAGACACACGAATTCTTTCAACTCTAGAGGTTGCTTGACAGATTCTGCCACCTGTTCCCCCACCATCCAGAGTGTTTGTGTGAATTAACTCTTCCATCTTGTTGCACTCTGCTCCTCTGAACTGTTGAATTGTTTATGAAGGGGATGTGAAGTGGTTCCGTAAATGCTTTGTGAACACTGGTAGTTTGTCTTCCTCTCCTAACATGTGTATTATCCATTCTTGAATCTTCACTTGTGTAATTAAGGTAAAATTTGAGCTAAGCGTGGCTTGCTTGGTATACTGAACATGGCCAGAAACCATTGCTCTCAGAGGTCGACATCTGATTTGAGGGATACGCCTGTTTGTACAGGAGATGTACCTTAATTCAGGAACCATAACCCACTTGTTCACAGCACCCTGAGAGCACTTTCTATGTTAAAACAAATAAAATCTGTGGAGGGGGGAGTTCCAGTGTCCAGAGGTCTTACAAATTGCTTCTTGTTGCCATTTTTCTTCCTTGGTGGTATAGTATGCAGTTAGGACCCTTCTTCGGAATGGAGAGCAGTGTTTTTCCAGCTCTGTTCCTTGTACCGCCTGTATTGGAATCTCTTGACATGTTTTCCGAAGTGCATATTCCCTGGGCTTCCATTACTACTACTGATTCATGCTGTCTGGAGGTGGGAGTTTGCATTTAAAGTAACCCAGGTAGCCAAGCGCCAGACATTTGGCTGAATGACTTGTGAAAACTTCTAGGGAGCTTTTAATTCTCTTCTGTGGAAAGCACTGTCTGCCTTCTGTAGACCAAATAAGTAACTAGAGATGTCTCAGATAAATTAAAACTGTTGAGCCTTCAACTTTTTATAAGAAATAAAGAAAAAGAAACCCTTTTAGCTGGTGAGATTTGATGAAATTTGGTAAGAATTTAAAAGTCTCCAAATGTAGTTTGGCCCCAGCCCAGCTTAAATTAAACAGTGATTAAGGGCAGTGTTTTCAAGGCTCTGTTTTTCTCTTGTCTGCTGTACTCAAAGGACAGTCTCCTTTAAATAGAGAGTCTGATTATTGAGTATTTCCAGTCACACTGCTGTACTTCAGGCAGACTAGCCAAGGGAAACCTTTGGGAAAATTTTCAAGACCACCTACATAGGTTGTCATAGAGCTTATATAGTCCAGCCTGATTTTAGTTCCAGAAAGAAATTCTTGAGACTTCACATTTAGTTCTTATATGGGTTTTAAATAAGCCCTTCTGCATCTAGGCTGGAGGTATCTCTTTTCTTAGTTTTTTTTACATTTACCATGAAGAAGTAAATGTTAAGTTCATTACTATTCTTTCGGTTAAGGTTTCAGAACCTCTGTAAAGAATTGATTTTATTTTATTTTTTACAATGTCTCATTTAGAGGTTTCTTCGCCTTATGGACAGAGTTTTCATTTCCCTTCTTCCTTTATTTGTCTGCTTCTCTTTTCCCTCCACAACTCCATACCTCTTCCCCGTCTGAAACTATCTCCGCACCCCTGCAAAAAAAAACCAACAACACTATTTTTAAAGCACCTAAAACATGCTATTCCAGAGTGCAAATCAGGAACTTTTTCCCAGTTTTTTAGAAACTACTTTTCATACTACTTTTGCTTTGACACCGATGGTCACCATTGTTTACTTGTAATGCCTGAGGTTCAGGACCCTGAAGTGTTTGTTACAATACCGAAGTTTAAAAGCTTAGAGACTATGGATGTTTTTCTTACCTGCTTCAGTTGAAGATAACTAGAATTAAAAGCATTTTTATCTCTTAAATCTCTTCTCAGCTGAGTTAGCCCTTATGCCGAGAGCTTTCGGTCTTCTCTTCACATTTGAGTTAACATTTTTCTGGTCTGCTTTTGAGTTATGGAAACTCACCTTAGGAACTGTTTTCTGTGCCCATTTGCCTGTCTACTGTGCTGCAAGTAACCAACATACATTTGTTGTCAGTGATGTCTCTTGATTATGCATTTAATTCTTGCTTAGAATCTTTATCTTTATCAGTCAGAGTCTGCCTTCAGTTCAGGACATAAGGTAACATACAGATGCAACCTGATCAAAAAATGTGGTACTGTTTCATTCATTTTTTCAGAAGGTATTTTCGAGGTTACAGTTCCCAGCTGCTTCACTGGTCAAGTCTCATTGCAGTGAATAGACCCAATAACTTGACCATTTTTCCATTTAAATTTTTTGAATGGGAAGTTTGTGGTGTACATGATTAAAAATTCAAATGGTACAAAAAAGTATACTATAAAAATGATTCCCATCGCCAGCTCTGTCTCCCAGGTCCCCTTCTCTTGAGGTAGCCAGCTGCCATTTTCTCATTTACTCTTCTGAAGAGATTCTGTGCATACATAAATGTAAATGGATGGGTGGAAGGCAGATGGATTGACCAACAGATAAACTACCCCATCCTTTACAAATCTCGCCCATGCTGTTCTGACCCTTGCTTCTTTGAACTAAAACATTTTACCTTAGTGACTGTTCCATATCAATTTATAAACATTTTATTAAGCAAGTAAGGTTGTCTCTATAAAAACTTAGCATGTTTCTTAAGCTTCATTTTTCAACTTAAGAAATTTAATTTTTAAAATCAAGTCAGTTCCATCTATGTTAGAAGTAATTTGTAAATTGTAAAATTTACAGATCTTTTACAAAAACTAATTTGTAAATTCCTTTTAAAGGCAGGTACATTTTTCTCTCCCAGATGTTATAGACTTTTGTTATGCAGAGTTTTCTTTTAGAGGTACATACAGGAACATACGTAATGTTCCGTTTACCTTCTCTTTTATGAGAGGGAGACTAAAAAGAAAACATACTTTATAGTTTTGTGATGTAGTTGGTTGCATCATACTAAAAATTTCCTTTTAAGAATTTTTAAATATTCCTGTCATACCTACAACCCAGTTTATTAATATTTGAAATGGATATGCCTTTGGATGAGTAGTGCTTGCTATTTACCAAAGAATTTTGTGTGGTTGTTTCATTGTTGACTGTTTATCTAACATTTGTATTTTGTAACCTAATCTTTTGAAATAAAGCAGACTATAATGGCAAGGTCACTCTTGAAAGACAAAACACCCTTCTTGAGAAATCTCAAGGGTTAGTGTCTCTCCTTGTAATGCTTTATTTAGGAATGACTGGTAGTTTTGCAAAACAAGATGTCAGAAGGACAAGGGTAACATCTTTTTCAAATCAGCCCTCCAATGTGGTGATAAGTAGAATAGTCTCTGAGTGTTTTAATTTTTTCCTTCTGTGTTATCTTCTATATCTTGTCATAGTGGGTTCTTGAGAAAGTCATGTAGAAATTTGTCTCAGCAGGTGTTTTTCATGTTTGCATTTGCCCTTATGTACAGGAAACTATTTTTTGTATGACTGGGCTGACCAGGCATTTATGCTTTATAAGACAGTAGTTGTTAAAACTGTATTCTCGGTCACCAAGCTCTCCCCAAAAATGGCGGCACTCTGGGTGGCCGGCGTTGCCAGAAAAAGCCTCACAGGGGTAGCTTCAGGGGCGCCACGCAGAGAATTTTGGTCTCGACTCAGAAAAGAGAAACAGCCAATGGTAGCTGAGACAGTAGAAGAGGTGAAGAAAGAACCTATCTTGGTGTGTCCACCCTTACGAAGGCAAGCATACAAACCACCTGAAGATCTCCAGAGTCGTTTGGAATCTCATGTCAAAGAAGTTTTTGGTTCATCTGTTCCTACCAGTTGGCAGGAGATCTCCCTGGAAGATGTTCATATGAAGTTCAGCTTCTTAGCACATTTAGCTGATGACTTGGGCCATGCAATGCCTAACTCCAGGCTTCACCAGATGTGCAGGGTTGGAGATGTTCTTGATTTCTATACTGTGCCTGTTCAGGAGAGTTCTAAATTTGATGAACTTACGGCCAGTAATCTGCCTCCCAGTTTAAAAATCACCTGGGGTTACTGAACAGTTCAAAGAAAGAACACATTGAAATCTTTTTTTTCCCCCTGAAAAGGGGGCTGTTTATCAGACTTTTTGATACTTTACCATGTGAAATGCTGTCAGAACTGGTCTCTACACCCACTTTTCTCTGTGGAAGAAAGTTATTAATCATTTTCATTTATTGTCATGAATTGACAAGATTTTTTCACATTTGCAGAAACTTTTATGGAATCATGTCATTCATAATTTATGAAAATATATATTGCATATACAGATAAAATAACATTTGTAAAAGAAATAAAAATCTGTGTAGTATATTATGAAAGTTGCTTTACTACTTGCTTTACTTTACAACTAGAAATAGTAGAAAATAAGACTGTTCAATCTAGATAAATCTCTTGGAATTAAAGTAGATTTGAAGCAAAAAAAATTCTCATCTAGAAAGAAATCTTAGTACATTGGAGCTTCATGAGAAGGCTGTCCTCAAGATCCACACCCCATGGCCATGAATATATTGACATCATGTACTTTCAAAACTCAGACTTCCTAGACTGTACGATGAACCTAACGTTAGAATTCATATAGTGATAGCTAATGTTACATACAGTCTTTTGTATTCTGAGGGGAGAACCCTTTGCAGTAGTTTGAAGCCCAGAGCTCCCAAGTTGTTTTTCATGTTTCTGGTCACATACAGACCAAACTATTCTAAATAAAAAGCTACAAAAACTACCAGGCCACCCAAATACTCATTGAATTTGTTGAAGGTGTCCTGTGGCTTAAAATCCACTTCTTCCAATTTTAAATACTTGGAATCCCCTAGGAATGGCAAATATTCAGTTTAGGAATTAACACATAAGCTTCTTGTATACCTTATGCTTCCCTTTTATTTAAATCTCTGAAAGTCTAAATATAAGCTATTTAGGCTTGAAGTATATGTATAATGCCCTGTCTATATATTTGAATGCCTCATCACCATAATTTTGACTCATTGCTTCCTATGTTTATATTCTGGTGACAAAATACACCATTCCTTAAGAACGTGTTCTCCTATGTTTTTTTCCCTAAACAGGTTTCATAGTGAAATCACCCCCCACTGATCCCTAAATCCTTTCCCATATGTTTGCCAGTTATGAGATTTCTTTGTCATTCTTTTAACCACATGAAAGCATTTCAGAGGAGTATCTGTGAGATAGAATCATCTCTTTGAGGTTGTGCTCCTTCAGTCTTCCTGCACGTGGGAGCATGGTATTAACATCTCTCTAATCTTTAGAAGTCTGCTCTTGTAGGTTTTGCTACAGTGCCCTTGGGTCAGAGAAATGTGTTGAGTTAATTGAATATGACTTTAGAATTCAGGTTCATCTGATCTGAGATTTTCAGTTCACAAGTGAGGAAACTGATTTAGCATGGAGCCCAAAGATATCAGATGTAATTTGTTATAATCAGCATTAATAAAAAGGTTACTCAAAAATTATGAAATATTTTCTATGTTTAGTATTTATATATGTGTGCATGTATTTATTTACATATTTATTTTATGAGGGAATTAAAGCCTTAGTGAATCTTGAACTTGAGGAACCACTTTGTTTAAACAGTTAATTTTTGTTAATTTTGAAGTAAAGTTAGAGTAGACTTAGAACAATGTGGTTGTTTGGGAATGTGTTCCGGACTTGTTGGAGGAGAAAGAAACATGGATGTTAATTACTTGAGAAAGCTTTTGGTAGAAGAGCTCTGGATTTGAGCTGCTCTTTTGTAACTAAAATCATAGGGTATTGTAGTTACTACTGTCTGTGCCAAAGATGGAGACCAATGCCTTCTCCTGACCAATCTTGCATGTAAATTAACATGTGGGCAAGAACCTAAGCAGCCAAGATATGCCTGAACACCCACAGGGGTAAATTGAAGTCAATCATAAACTGTAGGAATTTCACCTAAGCATCTGTTAGACTCAGGAGCTCTGGAGTGGAAATGAGAACTATGCACAGTGAGAACAGAAAGGTAGACTCGAAGAAAGGTTCTGTGTTAATAGAACTGTTTTCTTTTTAATTTTGTTAAATTAAAAATAACTTTTTTGGCTTCTTTCCGAAGTTGGCTGAGGCACTTGGCTACCATAAGCAGTGCCTTAAACAACTCTTTCATTTATAGTTGTTTAAAAGCAGAGTAACTGTACTTTGGCATTTATTTGGCTGTCAGTATTCTAAAAAGGATCTGCTGCTTTCTCTTCTCTTTCCTCCAGTGTTAGGGTAGTTGTTCTTTTTGCCTTCAGGGAAAGCTTGATCTTAAAACAGGTTGAGGTACTTGGTTAAAAGGAGGAATGAGTGGTAGAAAGGAAGGATGGAAACCATATATATTTAAATTTTAAAAAATTGCTTGTTAGGAACTATTACCATTTTAGTATATTATGGTCTCGATATGTGTCCTCTCTTGCCCCTGTCTTTCTTCTCTGGGTTGCTTACTGCATTGTCTGAGGTTCACTTGAGTTAGCACACACCCAGTGCTTGTGGTTGCAAAAGAAGCTAAAAACTTCTAGAGAATTCCTTTATATGAACTAATGGCTTTTAATGTTTTTATAGGTTAAGCAAAGTGATGCATATATTATTCATTATGCTCTCATGTAAGCCTTTCAGATTTACTTTTTTTAAAAACTAATTCTGCATTTTTTGTTTTATAAATCATTGGTATATTTGTGGATAAAGAAAGCATAAAAGACCGTGGACATTTTCTTCATAGAATTCAATCATTTTTTTGGTTACTGTAGTGGAATATTTTGAAAGGCAGTATTATAAATGAGATGCAGACACAACCATCAGTACCACTCCCACCTTTCAACTCTGCAAAACATTTGCTGTATTTCTCAAAGATTGACAGTAACATGTTTTAACTAGCCTGACTCATTCTACTCAAGGAGAAATGTCCCAGATTGTTATCATCAGGGTCTCAAAGAAATGTAATAGTAAAGTAATAAGATTTATCTAAAATTTATTAGAGGTTTTACTTGGCTGTAGGTGAATTTCTTTCCGGTTTGAGGCATGGTCTCATTTGCATTACAATGTTCTGGATACAGGAAGCTAAAACTCACCTCATGGTCTGCTCTAAAGTATCTAGGCCAGTATGTATGTAGGGTTGTTGGAATTCTTGGAGATTACTGAGAACTGTAATTATGCGTTCATACCCTGGCATACTGCTGACTATTGGCAGAGATGATCTTTCGGGCAGCAGTAACCTATGCTAATGAGTTACTGTCCTCTGGCGGTAAGTTAGCATGCTTTTTTGTACTCTACAACTAATTAACGAAATCCATAAGTTCATTAGATGTTTATATAAATTGAATTTAAAATTTTGGTATCAGCTTTATTAAGATGTAATTCACATTTCATCCAATTCACCTATTTAAGATGTACAGGTCAAGGTTTTTAGTATATTTAGAGTTGTGCAACCATAATCACCAATCAATTTTTGAGCATTTTCATCACTCTAAAAAGAAACCCCATAACCTTCAGGAGTCATTTTCTGTGTCCCTCCAGATCTTCTGTCTGCCCTAGGAAACCACTGATCTACTTTCTTGCCTCTTGGTTGCCTGTTCTGAACATTTCATGTAAATGGACTTATGTAATACATGGTCTTTTTGTCTGGTTTTGTCAAGTAACATTTTCAGGGCTCATCAGTGTTGTCACTGATGTATCAGTACCTCTTGATGAGTTGCTGCCACTTTTTTTTTTTTTTTTTGGTAAGCTGAAACTGCAATACTTTGGCCACCTCATGCGACGAGTTGACTCACTGGAAAAGACTCTGATGCTGGGAAAGGTTGGGGGCGGGAGGAGAAGGGGATGACAGAGAATGAGATGGCTGGATGGCATCACCGACTCTGTGGACATGAGTTTGAGTGAACTCCGGGAGTTGGTGATGGACAGGGAGGCCTGGCGTGCTGTGATTCATGGGGTCACGGAGAGTCGGACACGACTGAGCGACTGAACTGAACTGAACCCCATTTTTTCTGTTTTCGGTGTGAAATAAGCCCTAAGATCTCTAATCTTAATTATTATGATTTCAGAGAGTAAACCAGTTTGCTTCTCTAAGTCACAGAGCAGTTATCTGCGTGCTTTTGAGCATTTCCCAGTTGATCTCTATGTTACGAGAGAGGAGTTTCATTTTTTAAGTATGTTTTCAGGAAATGTGATTTCAACTACCCCCAGTGGCAAGCCCAGCTAAACTAGGCATATAATTGTGACTGCAAATTAGTTCATTAGTTTATTGTAATGTATTTTGTATCAATGGCATTTTTTCCCCAATAAATAAAAAGAGTTTAGGTCATTTCTGTATGCTTTCATAGTGGTTCTTTACTAGAGAATGCCAGTATATTATCAGAAAAAGAATTGCCCATCTTCCCATTACATATGGATACTTGCCAAATTACATGAAAGATGAGGTTGTTATTTAGTTTCATAGTTTACATGAATATTCATGAGAAGTTTTATGTACTCTGTGTTAATCTTTTTTTGTTTTGTTTGTTTTTAAATATGCGTCTTCTTCAGGAACCTCCGAAAAGCAATACGTACAAAAGGTTGGTATTCCCTTAATAGACTTTCTTATGCTCCAACATACTATGTGGCAGAGAGGTTCCTTTCATAAATATACATATGTAACATAACTTAAAGAGTATAGTTTGACAGCTTGTTCTTTTTTTTTTGGTCAAAATTATTGCAAATCAGTAGTCTCTTAGCTTTAGCAAAATTAATTTTTCCAGTTTCAGTCATCTTGAATAATCTCAAAAAGTTCTTGCCTTGAGTAATTTTTAAATCTCGTTGTGACATAAATCAGAGTTATATGTAGTAAGAGGCAAGAGTGCATGAACAAGTATTACTCCTAAGTCAGACCCACAGTCTCTGCAGCTCAGCCCAGCTATGCAGTTTCCACTAAAAACTTATTCTCTTTTAATCCTCACAACACACCTATAATGTGGGTGCTATTATTACATTTTACAAAAGAAAAAAATTGTGTATTGCAGTCATATCCAGGAGTTTGAGTTTTCTCAAAGGTTAACCTAGTAATGCCCCTTGCAGTAAAGTTGCTAACACAGTAGTGGTAGCCCTGAAAAGTATACATTTGTCATCCCTTAAATAGTGTCTCTACTTGAGAAAATTGTAGAATCCTTGGCTTATAAAAATTTACAGAGATTATATAGAGCTGTTTCATCTTTCTGAGATCTCACTTAAGGCATTTCACAGAAAGAGAAAATGTGTCTTCCCCCACCCTGCCCCCATAAAAGTACCATCTTTTTTGTTTGAGATGATGGCCAGAATATTTTTTAAAAGTGGAAATTAAAGGAAACTGTTAGTAAATTCAGCTGATTTATACTCAGCCCAAAGTCCCATAAAGAATTTGAAAATACAGACCATAAACTTGGTATAGACTTTTACAACACTTAAAATTGGTTAAGAATTATGTAGAATACATAAAGAATTTTTACAAATCAATTAAAAAATAACTTTGTAGAATATGAAAAGATTTAAGCACCTTACAGAAGAGGAAGCACAAATATGAGCATATTAAAAAGAAAGGTTTGATTTCATTTGTCATCAGAGAGATGCAAATTAAAATCATAGGGTATATTTCACACCTATCAGATTGGCCAAAATTAAAAATTCTAAAAATAATAAGAGTTGTTTAGGAAGTAAATTACCAATTCTTAGCCCCTGTTAAGGTCTTGAGGAAATGTAAATGGGTACAATCACTGTGGAAAACAGTTTATGCATTATCAAGTAAATTTGATAATATAGTAACTTTTGATCCAGCAATTCCATTTCTAGGGATATATATATATGTATATATACACTCAAGAAAAATGTGTATACATATATACCAATGAATACATTACAGGAATGCTTATAGCAACATTATCCAAGATACTAAAATATTGGAAACAACACAAATAACCATTCATTAGTAAAATGAATGAATTCATTCTGGGATATTCACACAGTGGAATACTACAAACCAGTAAAAATAACAGTCATAGCTACAGTCAATAACCTGGATAAATCTGAATGAATAGAGTTCTGTCTTATGGGCAAGAGGTTGTTGTTGAACCTGTATCTCCTTTGCTGCAGTATAGATGCATTTCCTCTACTTCTATGCTCAGTGGTCATAAAATTACAAAGGATCATCTGAGGGTTGATGTTCAACCATTCTTAGTCTTTTGCACTGAAGGCTTTATCTTCTGTGTTTTGTCAAGGGTCCTGCTTTTGATCTCTTTTGCCTCTTGGGCTCCCCTGGAAGGTACCTTGCAATCATTACTGTTTTGGGGAGATTACTTTTATGTTTCCCTGTGCCATGTAGCTGTTGTACATACTGACCAACTTGCTTATGTCTTTAAGCAAAGCTACCTGCCTGACATTCTAAACTTGTCCAGAACAGCTTTCTGCCATACTTTAATGTACAAAGTGCTTGGCATGTTGAGGCAAAAAGAATCGTTTTTATTATTGAACCGCAGCTGGTTTTTGTGGACTTCAAAGCCTTTTATTACTAAGACTGCATATGTCTTAAGTGGAGGGGCAGCCAGGTCTTTTAGATTAAAGCTAGCAGTGTTAATAAGTTCTAATAGAGAAGAAGGATTTTCTTTTTTCTTTTTTTGACTGTGCCATGTGACTTGCACGATCTTAGTTCCCCATCCAGTGATTGAACCCAGGGCCACCGCAGTGAAAGTGAGTCGTCTTAATCACTGGGCCACCAGGGAATTCTCTTTATTTTGAGGAGAATAATGACTGTCCTTAAACTGATGAAAGTTTCTTTGTAGGACTTCTTAAGCCAGCTACCATTTGCCTAACTTATTAGTACTGTCAGTATGTTCTGTGTGTGTTTGTCCTTATTAGTGTCCAAAGGAGGATAGAAATCAAGCTGCTTGACTAACTTCCCTTTGTGATTTTGGGTGCAGAGCTTTTGTTTCCTATGTGTAAAATGAGAATAATAATGGTACTCATTTCATAGTATTGTTGTGAGGATTAAATTTTAAGAATATATTTGGGGCAGATATAATATCATCAGCAATTGTATTAGGTTCATTGGTTCTACACTGATAATTATATACATAAAATGGTGGCCTTTTCCTGTTTAAGGATGTTAATTGTAGAATATGTGAAAAGGCTTAGAGAAAAATTTAATCTATCTGTAATCCCATAACCCAGAAATAACCATTTGTGTCTTTGTGAAAACACATACCGAGGTGTGTGTTTGTATATTATCTTTTTTTGGTGTGTGTGTTTGTATATTATCTTTTTTTGGTATCATGCTATATGTTCCATTTTTAGTCCTTTTACGTTATTGTTGAACTTTCACTTTAATTCAAATCTTTGTTTTTTGTTTTTTTTTTCTCCAAATCAAAGAATTAAATGTGAAAGTATTTAAATACTTTAGTATTAAAATGTGAATGTTGAATGATAGGGAACATTTCATACCAAATGTTCACAAGTTTATTGCTTTTTTCCCCCTTGAACATCTAGCTACTGGTCGTATTGGATCTTCCCCATCGTGGGTGCTATTCTCTTAGGTTTTCTGTATCGTTACTACATGGCGGAGAGCAAGTCCTCCTGAGGAGACCTTGTTGAAGTCTGGAAAGCATTTCCACTTGGGAGCAAGACCTAGAGACTTATTTGGAGCCTGCAGCGGTGCCCTCTTCTCGAGTCCTGCCATTTGTATTCTTATCCCTTGGAACCCAGACGGTTGGCCAGACATCCACCTCAGCTCCATGGCCGTGTCCAAATCATTTCTCAGAGCCTTACTCTCAAAGCACCTGCTCATTTTTCTGTATCCTTGCCTTTGTTTTCTCTCTTTACTCATTTCCATGAGCGCCTTTGTGTTTCAGAACTGTCTTCTATGATTACAGTCCACATGTCGTTGTGGCAGTCCCTTTGGTAAAATTGCCTGCTTTCCAGTACTTTGAACGCACGTTAGACATATTTAACAGTATGTCATGTTCTGGTTTTGAAGCTTTTCTTTTTCCCTTTTTCTTTTAAGTAAATATTCCTATTTTTTAAATTATGACTTAATTTTATTATTTATCATAAGAGGTTTTAATCCATGGCATCAGGTTGCACATCTTTGACTTAAAACACAACTGCAGAATTATCCTGTTACTTGTTTGTATTTGTTAAAACTGGCCAAGTGCAGCAAGGAGCCCTTGCCACCGTCTAAGGCATCAGATGGTGGTGCTGGGCAGAACTCTGCTTCCCTTTTGTTCATTGGGAGTGGGGAGAAACAGAGAGGGAGAGGTGAGTTAGGATGATAGAGTGAATTCACAGTAATCTTTCTTTTGAAAATATTGAAAAACACTAAGGGCAAGAGTTCAGAAGAAGCACTAAAGCTTTCATCCCTTATTTTGATTTGGCACCAGTTCCTAACCATCTTTTTTCTTCTTTTAAAGTTACCATCTTTCATTGGTAAAATGCAAGTAAGTATATCTTTAGAGCTTTACAGTTTTGTAAAGGATTTTGCTGTTTTTTTAATCGATTGGCAATTTTTTATTCCCCATTTTATAGAAGTAAGAGACTCCAAATTGATCAGAGATACAATATTTGATCTTCTATTTGCCCCAGTAAAGTAACTCCCATGGTAAAGCAACATTTGGAAGCAGGAGAGCGGGACAAGAGTGTTTTCCACTTCGTCTGTATTTTACCTCCATGGCTCCAATTTGTGGTTTTGTTGTTTTTCCATTGAGAGGGGGAAAAAAAAGTGGTAGTTTTTTTTTCCCCTTGGATAACTTTCCGTGAGGAGTATGTTATTATTCAGAGTTATATTACTGTTTCTCCTCAGTTCAGGCGTTTCTCTGGCGTATTTGACTGCTTTCTTCTCTCTGTGGAAGCACCTGAGGAGACCATCCACTGGCAGTTTTCTGCTGACAACTGTGGTGATTCTTCCTCCCTATCCTTTGAAGATGACCAGTCTGCTCTGAGCCATTGTCACGTACAGCAGGGAACCGCGTGGTTCAGGAAGGACCATGGTCGCTGCTCAGCATCTCCTCCCCTCTTCCTGCTTGCCAGAGACTTGACAGGACAGGAAACTACGCAGCAAACCAGTGTCTGCCCCTGCAAACTACTTAAGAAAAAGTTCAACCCAGGTCTTGTATCCTGTGATTTAGCAGTAGAGCAAATTCAGAATTCATAAAAATAACATTAACCTGGTAATTGTGTACTTGGTTATGACATTATAGAGTAATTTTAGGGGATTTCTGGCCAGCTTTTGTATGTCAGGGATGTGGGTTAACTTTAAAATTTTTATCTTTAGAAAATATTTTTATGCATTATAAGATGCCACTTTAAGACAATTTACTGAAAGAAAAATCTTTGATGATTATGTAACAGAGGTGGTGTGACTTGATTACTCCTCAATTTGAAGGCAAAGAAGGGTTGCCTTGAATAAGAATTGATATTTAATTGCTGTACTCATTTAAGTCACCTGATGACATGGGCCCACACTGGGGTAGAAATGAAGAACAAAGGAGTATTGAGGAGCTGGAAAAGGGAACATTCAAGCTAAAACTGAGCCAGAAGATAACTTGGATCAATTAAAAATGTGTTGGCAGTCCCCAAAATTGAATGGAAAACATCTGGCTTAGAAGAAATGTTAAAGAACAATATTCTTACGTAAAATGTATGTTTTTTGGTATTTTTTAAGGTAAAGACGACTGCACAAGGTACGTTTTTCTGTTTCATATTGGTTGTCGTTTCCTGTTTACATCTGGACTTGTTTTTATTCAGAGCCAGAGGAAAAGATTTTCAGACTTTGTCTCAGCCAGCCATGAAATCCATCCAATACCCAGGGCTCTCTTTTGATCTGCTAATGTGATGTCACTTTGCGTTATAAAAACCACTTTTGGGTCCACTTATTATTATTCTGCTGCCTACATAAACAGCCAGGTGAAAGGTAGAGCTTGTGTGAGAGCTTGCAGAGGATTTTTTTCTAAACAATAAAGTAATACAGTATATTAGCCAAATCTACCAAAAAGGACTTTTGTTTTAAGACATAGATGGGAATTCTTGAAACAGCCTCGACATTGATGGGTTGTGAAAAACCCCTCTGCAGAACCAGTGGAGCCAGTCCCTGTTGTCCGGAGCCTCCTGGGGTGTCTCTGGAGTGTTGGGTTGTTTATTCCCAAGGAAGACTTAACCGCCGGCGCCCACCATACTGTCAACATAATGGCTGGAGATCACAGGAGAGGAGATGAGGGGAAATTAGTGCCCCCAAATAAGGATGTTAGTGCCGTGTCCCAAGATTTCCTGCCTCTGTCTCTCAGGAGTTGGTTTTGGTTTCCAAATGACTTACATTTTGTAAAGACAGGAAAGTGGTAGGGACAAAGTTTATACTGTGTTTAGTTCTCATGTGACCACTTAAGCTGCAACAAAAATCCATTGGAACCTATAATTTGACCCTGTAAAGTTCTTTCAGCAGTTGTCATAAATGCACATGTTGTGAAATAAGAACATTGTTGTGTTTACACTCACTCAGTTCCCATGTGGAGCAATGAAAAATGCTTTTCAGGCCAGATATATCATTACTTACAGAGTGTCTCATGTTTAAAATCTCAAGTGATACCCATCTGATTAAATTCCATTTTAGAAACACAGAACAGTAACGTTGGTTACTTCCTTGCCCAGGAGAAATGGATTCAGATGTGTCTTGTGTCAACAGACTGTTGGTTTTTTTTTTTTCTTTCTTTCAACCATTTTGTTCTTTTGCCAGATATCATGAAAGTAATGAGTTTAGTCCCATCTGGCAGTTGTGCTCTGAGAGAGCTGGGTTTGTAATTTGTTGGGGGTGATCTAAGAGGGGAGGTTCCAAGAAGCAGAGAGGTATTTTTCAGGTTACCCACTCCACACCTAGCATCTCACTCATGAACTTGAGGGGCCAATTTGCACCTGCACCTATATTCTCCATTTGCTGTTTAGGCTGAGCACAGTGATTTCACTTTCTTTCTTTTGCTTTTACCCTCCACTCTGAGCAAGTAATATTAACATTCCTTTTGTGTATTCAATAAATGGAGTTTGTTTACCTATTTTATTTCAGCATATTTTGAACAAAGATCTTTGTCTGCTGGAATGTGCACACAGTGAATGTTTGTTTAGAACTACACACAATAAAGATACTGTTTTCCTTTTCTTGCCCTGACTACAGTTATTTTGTGTGTGTTTTTAATTTCTTTTTTTAGTAGAAATTTTGGTTCTGTAGTTCTCAGGTGTTCTGGAAGAAAAGAATTGGGGAGCATAAAGCCACCTGTATCTATGCTAATACTGGGTTTCGTGTAACTGCAGAGAGCTTCAGGATTCCTGCTGCTGTCGCTCTTTCTTGATGTGTATTGCTTGTTTGAAAATCACAAGAGGCGCAAACCAAGACTTTTGCTGTATTAACAGATACGATATAGCAACGAGGTAGACAGGTTTTTTTGAAACCATCTGATGAGAAACCAGTTCAAGGTAATAATATTTATCTATAATGCCAGTCTTCAAATGGGGTTGTTTTTCTTGGAAATAGCTAAACTGTTGGGGGAAATTAAGCATTGAGATCGAAGTTCTAGTGACTGTTAATAAATCAAGATAAATAAGCCATTTTTACAATTACCTTTAAAACACACTGATAGCCTTCTAACATTACCAATGAGACATCATTCTTTAGGGCGTTCTTTAGTAGTTATTTCACTGTCATATGAATTGAGGATTACTAATAGAAAAGTCCCATTCTTGTTGCTAGTGTTTGAGTCTAATGTTTAATCTTCAGTCCTAATAATTCACTGTTCCTGATGCTGAGTGTTTGGCAAGTATTTGACAAATCCTGGTCGATTGCTGAAAACCTGAGATGGAAGATTGTGATTTCAGTGTGTAAATTTAAGGGACCAAGCACCCACATAGTCTGCTAAATGATTGGTAATTGCAGGTAATGTAGGTAACCTAACATTAATTAGCTTAATAGATATCTGTATATACGCTGCAGGTTTTCCTCTATTTATGAGATGGTTACATCCCAGTAGTGAGTATCGTACTGGAGATTGCTGGCCCAGGTAAAGATCAAAATTAAAAAGTATGATTTTTACTGAATGCATAGCACTTCCACTGTCATAAAGTAGAGAAATTGTAAGTTAAACCACACTAAGCCCGAAACTGTATTTTCAGGGCCAGTCAGCTTCATCACACACTTAACATTTTAGAAAACAATTCTTGTATGAAGCATTCAGGAGAGACTAGGGTTGGATTTCGGGCAAAATGTGAGGACACAGTTGCAACACTCAATTTATGTGCCGCCTATTCTGCCATGCAGTATCTTAGATGACTTCCACACGTTTCTGATTCTGCAGGATCTTTACATGGAAATCGGGGATATCCAAATTTTACAAATGACTTGAGGCCACACAGCTAAGAGGTGAGCTAGACTTTAAACCCAAATCTAGCCCTGCTGCTGCTGCTGCTGCTAAGTCACTTCAGTCGTGTCCGACAGCTCTCAATTTCTAGTGTTGGTTGTTCCCATATGAAAACTAAGCTCTAGAGTCTTCCCTGTTGGTTCAGTGGTTCAGATTCTGCTTGCACTTTCCACTGCAGGGGGCACAAACAAGTTCAATCCCAGATTCCACAGGCCATGCAGTATGGCCAAAAAGACCCAAAACTGAGCTCTAGCTGTAGCAAAATAATATGCCTGGTATTCTACTACTGATTATCATTTATATATATATAGATATTTCTGTGTATGGCCAATAAAATAGAATCATGAATAATAAATCATTTTTCTTAATCAGTAGATACCAGAAAATAGGTACTATCTTAGGAGTCCACCTGCAAAGTCTTCATTGTTGAAGAGAATCAGTGTGAACAATTTAAAATGACTCTCATTCCCTTCCTTGTGAAACAGTTTCTTGATGCCAGTTAATGAGAATTTAGATTTGAACTGTATTATTAGAGTCAACTTTGGAGAAAAGGTAGTCTGTAAACAGTTAAAGACTATTGATGAAATCCTTAGGCAGCAGAGATGAGAAGTTCTTACATAACTTCTTCCATCCTATAATCCAGTCTAGGGTTCTGGATGAGATTTAATTCGGAAATATATGTATGTGTAAACTTACAATTAATGATGAGTAATTGTTAATAGGTTGACTTGACCTTTGCCTCTTCTGAACCTGTGAAAGTCTTCCTCTTCATGCCGTGAAGCACACAAGACTTGGAAACTGTCATTTCTGGCTTTTTTTTCTTATATCATTGCAAAAGATGATTCAAGGTCATTGGAGGAAGCACAACATAATGCAAATACAAATGCTGTTTGTTACAAGTGTGACAAGTGGCATTTTTGATCCATCAGTGCCAGTCTCAGAGCAGTTTCCTATTGTTTGCTCCTGGTCCGAAGCTCTGTGCCTGAAACATCAATGTGATGTTAACTTCAGAACCACATGGACCTGGTAAGAGAAAAATTTAAGAACCCAGGAACCTGAATTTCATTTCTCCTTCGAGAAGCTTACTTTGGGGATCTTTACCCTACCCCCACCCCCCAGTTTTCTCATTTAAGTTCTTCAGGAAGGAAGAACAATAGGGCGATGGTCACAATAAAAAGAAATGTTCTCACACACCTGTCCACTCTGATTTAATTATCCAAGAAATCTAATCAAGAGTAGTCCAGGAAAATGAGTTTTCCAAGACTCCCAATCTGATACACCCCCCCGTTTTTTTTTTTCCCTGAATTTTTTTTTTTTAAAGGCTTTTTAGTTTTTAGACTTTTTTTCTACTCTTCATTCTGCTCCATCTGGCCCCGTTAAACTACAGTACTCTGGCTCATGTCTTACTAATAAGTGACAAGGTTACACCTCAGCTACACGTCTCTTCATTTTTAAGTATTATGATCCAAAAATATACCCACTAGACTGTCTTATAAAACATTTGGAAGAAATAATGCTGATTTGTTTATAAGCTGGGCCATCCATGTAAACTAGTGCAGTCCTGTTGGAATATCTTTATTGACCTCACTCAGGGCTAAGTTCTACCTCTGGACCTTTCATGTATGAGTCAATATATTTGATTTTTGTCTCAAGCTAGTTCAAACTTGGTTTCTAAAACATATCCTAAATACAGTGGCCTCTGCAGCTTACCTGACCTTAAAATGCCTGCCTCGGTAGCATCTTCAAAAAGGTTCAGCCTCTCCAAGTGCACCTAGCTCCTGTAGGGCAGAAACTCATTTTCTTATTCTGTGCCAAGTCTTAAGTATCTTTGCAAAACAGAATTATTCATTGCTTTAAAAAGATAAACACTCAAAAAAATATATACAAGTTTATTTTTGTCATAGAATAAGATACATAAATATATTTAAGATAACAGTTGCAAAGGGAACTTCACTTACAATCAGTTATGAATGAGCATCTGATGGGACCTAGGGTAAGGAGCACAACTAAACCTCAAGTGCACTGGAACCAGTAGGAATCAAAGTGGCTACATTGGTTTCCAGTCCAAACCTGTGAGGAAGACTAACTCTTAGAAGTGAGAATGTAATTAGCCAGATGGTATCGGAGTGTCCATTTCTGGTGCCATCAAAGACAACGGGATCCATTCCTCAGATTTGAATGGGAGAAAGATCAGGGGGAAGCAGATAGCCAAGGCAGGTACTGTTATCATATACTTTGTGTATTTTGTTTGAATGCTTCATTAATTGGGGCTTCCCTGGTGGCTCAGAGGTTAAAGTGTCTGCCTGCAATGCAGGAGACCTGGGTTCGATCCCTGGGTCGGGAAGATCCCCTGGAGAAGGAAATGGCAACCCACTCCAGTATTCTCGCCTGGAGAATCCCATGGGCGGAGGAGCCTGGTGGGCTACAGTCCATGGGTTCGAAGAGTCGGACATGACTGGGTGACTTCACTTATGCAGAAGGAAGCATCTTCTACATCCTTCAAGTTGCCCTGCTTTATACTGGACCATAGGAAGGACTAAGTTGATTCCGTATGGTTTATCATGCTGTGTCTGAGTGAGCAACCTATCCAAATTTGTTGCAGAAGTATCTAAGACTCCCAAGTAGAATTTTGAGATGAATTCTAATTCTTCCCACATCACTAACAACCAGGAACCCCATTCATTCCTCCGTCCCTACAAATCCACTCTGTCTTCTCTGTAAAATAAATTTGGTTGCCAGCATTTGTTGATTTCATAGATATATTTTAACTGAACTTTATTTTTTAGAGCAGTTTTAAATTTAGAAAAATTGCAAAGACAATACAAAGAGTTGACATAAACTTAGCACCCGGTTTACCCTCTTCCTAGCATCTTAAACATTAGTATGGTACATTGGTTATAGTTAATGAACCACTATCAATACATTATTATCAAAGTCTGCCATTTATTCATACTTCCTATTTTTACATAATTTTTTTTTCTGTTCCACTGTTAAATTTAGTCATCATTTCTTCTTTGCCTCTGCTTGACTGTGACAGTTTCTCAGACTCTTGTTTTTGATGACCTTAAAAGTTTTGAGGAGTGTTGACTAGATACACTGAAGGATGCCCTGAATTGGAACTTGATGTTTTTCTTATAATTAGATTGAGGTTATAGGTCTGGTTGGGGCCCAGGGAAGCTCTAGATGTAATTTGTTATTATCATGTCATGTCAAGGGTATATACTATCAATGTGATGGATGATGGATGAGGTTGTCCTTGATCAACAGGTCAGCCTTGACTGCCTGTGTAAGTCCTTCCTGCCATCATGGGATCTGTAAAGAGTACATTGAAGCATTATGTTCTGTGCTCAACATAACTGGTAACAGACACCATCCCAGTAACCTCAAAAAATGTTAATGACTCAGTGCCCAAATGGGCAATTCCGAGAGGAAGGATCATTGACATTCAGAGCAGAGGGAGAGAGGGCAGAAGGCCGCTGTGTTTATTTTGCCACGGTCAATTTATTCTCTCCTCCCAGAGAGTTACTTAAAACCTCTAACCTTGAATCTCTTTAACATTAGATTCAGCCACAAATCTCCCCTGTGTGTGACCTTTGCTACCACTGATCAATATACAGCATGTGTATACATGAGTGGAGGCAGGTATTTTCTGCTTTCATTCTGTGGCTTGCTGTAGGGAGCACTGGCATGGGCTTCTCAACATCCATCACACCCGAGCTGATAAGTCTAGGACAGTTGGGCCTGCCTTCTGTCCCGCATGGTTCTACATATGACCCAGTTCTCACCAGTGGGATGAAACTTGTGGAAGAAATTTTCTCTCCAAAGACAAGGGTCACAGAAAGAACTGCTGTGGCTGTTTTGCCACCAAGATGGCTGAATGGAGAAGGAGAGAACAGGAGACTGTTGCCAGCTGCTGGCACAGTGAACCCTGAAGCGCACCCTGCAGCAAGATTTCCATTTAGGCGGGGACTGTAAATTTCCTTATTGTTTAAGCCATTTGAGTTGGGGTTTCTATTACTTGCTGCTGGAAGCATCCTCACTGATAAACCGCCCCTAAGAGGAATGACTCATGGGGAAACAGTCCTCCCAGCTTCTGATTAACTCTGGCCTCCAGAGATAATTATCTGGGCCATCAGATACACAAAAAGTATGGAGGTCATGAGACTAAAAGGAGAGTGGTTACAATTAAGGAGAGGGTGAAGACCGGCTGGGAGGGGACCTTAGAGGGGCTTCTTGGAATGCTGGTAATTTCTTGATCCGGGTGGTAGTTTGGTGAGTGTGTCTACTTTGGGATAAATTCATTGGACTGTAGATTTATGATTTGTGTACTTTTCTGCATGGAGGTTATACTTCAATTTTTAAAAGAAAGTTTTAGTAAACTTTTAGTAGAGATATTACCTTGTAACCAGACCTCCACAGAAACTGTTTATATCTTGAGTGGAAGGATATGAATGCCGTATTGTGGTCATTTTATTAGGCAGCCAAACTCAGCTGCCGCGATGTGCTTTCTTTGATAGGCTTCCAGATTCTCATTGTGAAGACCCTCCTGTTACTAGTGTGTGGCCAGCCTTCTCGAATCTCAGCCAGAATGCTTTCCCGTAGGGTTCGGATGGGAGGGCGTCAGTCACATCCTTGCAGATGAAGTACTTCATCGTTTTTAGAGTTCAGTCACAATGACTATTAAAAACCAAAACGAAAGCTAACAGGCTGGCGCCTGTCCGCGTAAAGCTTGGTCTTTCTCAGAGAGGCATTCTAGTTACAGGAGGGTCCACTCCAAAGAAACCAGAGTTTGAAGACTACAGCCAGCAACCTCATGCAGCTTGGGTTGAGACCTCTGGTTCATGAAGGAAGGGATGGAAGATGTTAAGTTAGATGTTTGTGGAAGGAGAATATATAGGCTTTGGGGACCAGATTATCTGGAAAAAGACTTGGCACCACTGGAGGAAAACCAGGTAAGAAAAGTTACCGTAGGGACTTCCCTGGCAGTCCAGTGGTTAAGATTTTGCCTTCCAATGCAGGGGGGTGCAGCTTCGATCCCTAGTGAAGGAGCTAAGATCCAACGTGCCTCTCAACCAAAAAAGCAAAAACATAGTAAACAGAAAACATATTGTTAAAAGTTCAATAAAGACTTTAAAAATGGTTCACATTTAAAAAAAAATTTTTTTTTTTAAAGATAAAAGTTACCATAAATCATAGGTTGGAGAATGGAGTTGGACTTGGGGTAGGAAGTTGCTGGTAATATAAATCCTCATGAGGGAGTGGATTTGGAGGGTGATTACATCATGATACTAAATGGGGAAACTGGTTGGTGGTCAGACCCATGGAATTCAGTCTCCTTAACTCCTTATAGCCCTGTCCTGTTTGAGGAGTTACGCTGACCTGCAGAACTGGAAGCTCATCAGAATGTGTAGACATCTTAATTTCTGTCCCACCTAACTCATCAAGGTGCTTACACATCCAGTATATCCTCGCTGAGCTTTGTGAGGTAAGTAATTTAGATATGATCATAAAAGGGTGACTAAGAGAACAGACCTTAGAGTCTAAGACCTGTGTTTGAATCCCATCTCTGTCTTATCAGTGGAACTGTGTTGTGAAATGTACTCAACGCTGAGTGGTCAGTTGTTCTTACCACCATATGGCAACCTATGGAGACATTTCTGATCGTCGTAACTAGAGAAGCATCCCACAGACGCTATTAAACATCTTGTGGCGCACAGGACAGCTCCCTTTTGTAAAGGACTATGCAGCCTGAAATGTCAGCAGTGCTGCTGCTGGGAAACCCCTGACTCTAATCTGATTTTTAGTCTCTTTATCCTTACAATGGGGATATTGACAGTACCTAGTTGGGTTGTTTTGAAGCGTAGATGAAATAATAGTCGATGTTGGATTGTCTGTTCTTTCATTCTCCCTGCCATTCTCAGAGCTGCCCTCTTTGGAATAGGCATCTCTCCAGAGTTAGATTTCCATGGGCTGAACTGCCGACTGTCCATAGTTCCCGTTTGGTTTCATGATGTTTGTCCCTGGCAGGCGTTTTGTGTGGTGTGTCTCTGCCCCGTGCCACAGTTAATTGGGTCAGGGTGGAGGCTAGATCCAAACTAGAGCAGTAAGAGTTCTTTCCCCAAGGAACTGTGTAATCTGTACTGAGAGATGTCAAGGCTCTGTCTGGCTTGAATCAGTTCAGTTCAGTTGCTCAGTTGTGTCCAACTCTTTGTGAACCCATGGACTGTAGCACGCCAGGCCTCCCTGTCCATCACCAACTCCCGGAGTTTACCCAAACTCATGTCCATTGAGTCGGTGATGCCATCCAGCCATTTCATCCGCTGTCATCCCCTTCTGCCTTCAATCTTTCCCACCTTCCAATGAATATTCAGTACTGATTTCCTTTAGGATTGACTGGTTGGATCTCCTTGCAGTCCAAGAGACTCCCAAGAGTCTTCTCTCACACCACAGTTCAAAAGCATCAATTCTTCGGTGCTTAGCTTTCTTTATAGTCCAACTCTCACATCCATACATGACTACTGGAAAAACCATAGCTTTGACTAGATGGAACTTTGTTGCCAAAGTAATGTCTCTGTTTTTTAATATGCTGTCTAGGTTGGCCATAACTTTTCTTCCAAGGAGCAAGCATCTTTTAATTTCATGGCTGCAGTTACCATCTGCAGTGATTTTGGAGCCCCCCAAAAATAAAGTCTCTTACTGTATGGAGAAGTTATAAACCTGGCAGCTGTGGGTGGTCATTTCTCACATGTGAGTGGAGTGCAAAAACAGTCAGTTTACCTCAAAAGAGAAGAATGTAACAGTTCCAGAGAGAAGAGCTGCAATAAGAGACGGATTCTGTTCTCTGCTGCACCTTGCCCTTAGGTGACTGAGGCCATTTCTGCAACCATGTCATACTTCTTGCTCGAGCTGGCTTCAGTTATGTTTGTTGTGCTCTTGGGACATATTACCGATGACATATGTAAAAACATTTAGCATGGTGCCTGGGAATAGTCCTAAGTAAGTGTCAATTATTATCATTGTTCCCATTTTAGAGATGAGGAAGTCAAGGCAGAGAGATTAAATAATTGGTGTTATGTCGCTCAGCTCTTTAGGGGTAACCTGATCTAGAATCCAGGTGTCCTGACCCCTCAACATGGGTTCTGTTCCATCTGTCCTTTGACTTGTGAAATAAAACTTTAAGAATAGTGCATGAGTAAGTAAGTACCTATGTACAGTTAAAAATAATTCACAGTGAACCCTGGTGTATCCATCACCCAGGACAAGAACTTGAAAATTGGCTGCCACTCAGAGGACCTTCCTGTGTCCCTCCCTGACACGTCGTCTCCTGCTCTCCCTGCCAGAGGTAACCAATATCCTGTTTTTTGGTTGAAATAATTTTTAATAGTTTTTCCACCCGCATTTGCATCCCTAAACCACATGATTTCACTTTCTTTGTTTTAGAACTTTATATAAATGAAACTACATATTCTCTGTGACTTGTTTCTTTCAACACCATGTTTGCAAGGCTCATCCATGCTGTGATGTGTAGCTGCAGTTCATTTATTTTCTTTGATGTATAGTCCACAATGTGTTTATGCAAGGTGCTGTGAATGGGCACTGGATTGTTTCTGATTTTTGGCCAGCAGTGTGACTGGAAGCATCCTTGCTTGTCTGCTGGTGTACATGTCCACGGCTGTCTCGTGGGTGTGTGAGTAGGAGACAACCTGCTGTGCGTGACTTGCTTTGCTCCACGTCCTTATCAGTTTGGGTTCTGTTTCATGCAGATGCCTGTACATGGGGCCACAGGACAAATAAATTACTGTGTAGTGCTGTGGGACACGCAGATTTAAAATACAGAATCCTGGGACTTCCCAGTGGTCCTGTCATTAAGACTCCAAGCTTCCAGTGCAGGAGGTGTGGGTTTGATCCCCGGTGGGGAAACTACATTCCCATGTGCAGGCAAAAAAAAAAAAGAATAAAACAGAATCCTTCTTCAAAAAGTTACACATAGAATAACCATATGACCTAGCAGTGCCACATCTAGGTATATACCCAAGAGAACTGAAAACGTGTTCACACAAAACTTGGGCATGAATTTTTGTAGTGGCATTATTCATAATAGCCAAAATGTGGAAATAGGCCAAGTGTCCATCAACTGATGAGTGAAATGTGGTCTGTACCTACGATGGGATATTATTCAGCGTAAAAAGGAATGAAACGCTGATTATACTTCAATTTTATGGTAAGTGAAAGAAGTCCAGACACAGAAAGTCACATATCATTCTGCTTATATGAAATGTTCAGAATAGGCAAATTCTTAGAAGCAGATTACTGATTGCCAGGAGCAAGAGGGCAGGGAAAACAGAGATGACATTGATGGGTACAGGGTTCTTTTTTGAGGTGATGAATATGTTCTGGTGTTGGTTTTCCTGGTGGTAAAGAATCTGCCTGCATTGCAGGAAGCCAGGGTTCTATCCCTGGTTCAGGAAGATCCCATGGAGAAGGAAATGGCAACCCCTCCAGTATTCTTGCCTAGAGAATCCCATGGACAAAGGAGCTTGGGAGGCTACAGTCATGGAGTTGCAAAGAGTTGGACACTGCTGAGTGACTAACAGTTTACACTTGACACTATATGTTCTGGAATTAGCAGTGATGGTCTGACCAATTTATGAATATACTAAAAAAACACTGAATTGTATGCCTTAGGGGGAATTTAATGGTATGTGAATTATACATACATACATACATATATATATATATGTATTTATGTTTTGGGGTATTTTATTATTCAGCAGTAGAGAAACAGACTTTCAACTAAACCAAAAATTTCAAATGTTGCTTAAGTAGAGGTATAAATTAAAATAAATTCTTTCTGCTATACTGCCATTTCCCTCACTTATGATAACCTGTTATTAATTTGTGATGGGATTCTATGTGAGGAGCCCTTCATTGGGGTTCCTTATTATTCCTATCTGACATTTAGGCTACAAACCTTAAACAGGTGTGTTTCTAACCTTCCGCTAAACCTTCTGAGGTACTAGTCTTAGCTGGACGTTCCCCCACTTTGATAAACTCCTGATGTTGAACTTCAGACAATGGTCATGGAAGTGGAAGCATTTTTTTTTTTTTAAACAACTTTATTTTCCTATTTATTTTTGGCTGTGACGGGTCTTCATTGCTGAAGCTGGCTCCTCTCTGGAGCATCACGCAGGCTTATCATTGCTGTGGCTTCTCTTGTTGTTGAACTTGGGCTCTAGGGCACATGGGCTCAGTAGTTCTGTGGCACATGGGCTTAGTTGTCCTGAGGCATGTAGAATCTTCTCTGACCAGAGATCAAACCCATGGGCCTTGTGTTGGCAAGCAGATTCTTATCCGCTGGACCATCATGCAAATCCTAAGGGGGAGCATTTTTGTTTTACTTCCTGGAATCACCAACTTTTCTAATTCTCTTTAACTTTTCTTTACTTACCGAGATTTGTTTAGTGTTTCCCTCAGGCCCTCCATCATTCTTTAATTCCTACACTTTCTATGGCACACTAAGTATTACAACCATGTTCCATTTAATCAATGGTATGGGAATTATATCTGAACAGAAATGTCAATACAAACACAGTTTCCGTATTGTTCATTAATTTATTCAAAACACATGTATTGAATACCTAGGACATGACAGATGTGCCTTAGCACATTGTTGGCAAAACTTGTTGGCAAAAGCACATTGTGGTCAAGGAGTTAGATATGAATCTTGTTTTGGTCAGAACCACTGTTGGGTAGCCAGTGCCCATTCAGGTGGGGTCACCAAGCAGAGTTTAATGCAGGGACAGTTTGTAGAAGTGCAGGCAGGGCTAAGAGATACCTGGTGAAGGAATGGTGCTGAGGCACCTTGGGGTGGCAACAGCTGGCAGCCAATGCCACCTGGGCCTGGGAAGACAACAGGGTTAGGAGAACCCAGCAAGACCTGAGGGAAGAGGCTGGACAGTGGCCCTTTAGAGGCAAATGGGGAACTGCCTAGGAGCCCCTGTTGTCACAAACTTTAGGTTTTGAGTGGGGAGACAAAGAGAAAAAATAGTTACAGAACATGATCAACAAACAGGATGACATGAAGGAGGGCATCCTGGGGTATGGGTGGCTGTCTGGGAAGGTCTTTCCAGGTAGGAGATGCTGTTGAGCTGGGACCTGAAGGGTAGAGCCCCAGGGTGACGAAGGCACTGCTGGCCGAGATGGGGAAGCTCAGAGGAGAGTCAGGTTTAGGCGAGGAAATTCAGAAATCTCGGCACAGGGACATATTAAAGATAGAGCCTATACAAATGCAGAAGAATAACAAATCAAGGCCAAGCAAGAGTCCGTGGGGTTCACAGAGAGGCAAAGGAGGAGAGGCGATGGCTGAGGGCTGACACCCAGCGCCTGCCTCAGAAGCCAGGACGTGTGTGGACTGCACCCTCCCTGGAGGTTACACCAAGTGCTGGCACAGCACTCTGGCTCCCAGCCCGCCCGCCTGCTCGTGGGGCTCCTTCCAGTGTTTATTGGGCCTTCTGCCACGTCTGAGGTCCTCCCCTTACAAAGGCAAGAAGGGCCAGGGGAAGGGAGTGTCCCTTCTGAATACCAGATGGGACACATAGCCTTAAATAGGCAGTGGTCACAGGGAGAAAAGTGGGCTTGCTAACTATGAAGGTTCCAAAGTTTGCTTAGAAATAGGCACCCAGGCCCCTGATGAGTACCATGATGCCCAGAGCACCTGGAGGAAACAGCAGCCCTGACTCCATGGCTGGAGTCAAAGCAAGGCATCAGAAGAGAACTGAGTCTGAACCTTTTCCCTCACCTGGTGGGTCTCATGGCAGCAGCCAGAGCCCACCCTCGGGTGCTTCTAGCCCACACAGTTTGGCACATCTCTATATTTTCTTCCATCAAGGTCTCTGCCCTCTGGCTCTCTGCCCAACCAGTTGCCCACAGACTGGAAAACAAAGACTCGAAGCCTTCCCTGGAGACCTGGGCTTAAGGGATGGGCCTTGGGCAGGCTGGGCGGATGCTCTGTTGATTTCTCTTTTTTCCAAGTGCAGAGAATGTGACAGCCAATTCCTGTTGGAAATAGCTTTTGTTTTCTTTGGAGCATGAAGCACTTTTCCTTTCTCGTGATTGTCTCAGTTCAGGTCATGTTTAGGATGATGATTTGCTAACCTAATTGCCTGCCTTCCAGATCCAGAGTTCTTAACCTTTTAGGGTAGAGACCCTATTGCAACTCTGATAAGAACTATGGACCCTGTCCCCCAAAGGTACATACACACAGATACCCGCAATTTCACATTTAATATCAATCCTAGCAGGTTAAAATCCCCTGGGTGAAGAAGAGTGTGTTCTTCCTACTCCACACCCCCACTCCCACCCCCAGCTTTTTTTTTTCCATCTGGATCTTAAAATCCACCAGCACTTCTTGCCTGGCTCCTGCCTGAATTAATCACTCCTGCTGAGGAGCAGGGACACTGGCTGGATTCGGGCTGCCTCTGGTTTCAAAACTCCAGGTCTGTGGTGCTTCAGTTTTTCAGGCAGCAGGATATTCCAGTGGGGTTTTTTTAAATCTCTGTCTCATCCATGCCTGGTTATTATGGAGGAGCTGGGCAGCCAGAGACTCGGAGATCCTAGAAGAGGTGACACAGCTTTGGGTGAGACAAGGGAGACAGGCGTTGTCTGGTTTTGTTAAATTCCAGAAGCAAGTCATTTTGCCAAAAATGCCAAAAATAAAAGGACTGTCTAGACACACACTAGAAGCTCTCCTATGAAGAAAGACCTTCCTGAAGATCATTGATTTATACTTAAATGGCTAGACTAGAGGGTTCATTTATTTTTGGCCACACCGTGCAGCTTGTGGGATCTTAGTTCCCTGACCAGGGATTGAACCCCAGACCATCGACAGTGAGAGCTGATAATCTCTGGACCGCCAGGGAATTCCCTGGGTTCATTTATTTAACAGGCATGGTTTGCGTCCCTGGGGTGCACTGTGAATCAGACAGACAACGAACCAGAGCGTTTTAAAGGTAGTGACAAGGGCAAGGATGAAAATAAAATAGGGTGAAGTGATAGATGTGAGCTGAGAAGGTGCATTGGAGCCAAAACCTACATATTGCAAAAGAAGCTTCCATCTGGAGGAGAAGAGCTCCAGGTGGAGTGAGCAGCTGCTGAAAAGGCCCTGAGGCTGAAACAAATTGGGCTGCTTAAGGAAAAGGAAAAACACCTGTGGCTGGTGCAGCTTCCGGGAGAGGGGGTCCAGCTTCCGGGCGGGCGGGCCGCGTTGGGGTTTGCAGGAAAGACGGTGGAGGGGGAAGAGCAGGCGTCTGTGACTGGATTTGCAGATTTGCATTTTGAGATTTGACCTCCGCGGAAGTGTCTTCAGGGAGAGCAAGAGCGGAAGACGGACCGAAGCGAGGCTGACTATGAGTGGGAGATGGGGCCTCTGATCTCTTGGTGCCCATACAGATGGCAAGACAGAACCGTTTTCCAATGGACGCACGTGCTTCGTGTCATGTAATATATGACAACTCCAGGCGGGTGAGACTCTGTGGGAACCTTTTATTACTGCGCAGAAGGACCAAAGTTAAGGTGCTCTTGCCAGTCTAAGGTTTCCTGTTAGCACCCTTCCAGGAAAAACATGAACAGAGAAAGGAATCCTCTTTTAGAGAAAGTTGCTTGGCTGTTCTTGTCTCTGCAGAATGTTAATCACCTTGTCAGGCAGGAGGAGGGGGAGGAGAGCTGGTATGTATTAGGTACCAACTGCATACTTTGATTTCATCTAATCCCACAGTAACACTACAAGGCTCATAGTTTTTTGTTTTGCTTTGGTGTTTTCTTTCTTTTTTTTTTTTTTTGAGATGAGGAAACAAGTTCAGAGAGGTTAGGTAAACTGCCCAAGGCCACAAAGATAAGAAGTGATAGAGCTGTGACCCAAACCCAGGCCAGTGTGATTCCAAAGCTTTCCACACCATCCCAGGTGAGCACGTTGAGGAGGACTTAGTAACCTCAAAGCTCACAGGTTTTTAAATACTCCGTGGATGAAAACTGGCCTCTGTTGGGGAGTCCCCTGACTATTCCAGAACATGGGGTGTGCTGAGCGTGGTGATGTCCAAGACTTGCATTTAGAGACGTTCCCTAATGTTTAGAAGATTTAATGATGCTAGAGAATCTAAGGGAGAAAGAAGGATTTGAGTCTTCAGATAAACAGGCTCATTAACTACCAACAACTCAGTAAGGGTGAACTCAATTAGGGATTACTGGAAGGTAGAATTTATGCCACTTGGCTTGACTCTTGAAATGAGAGGCTGATGGTGGCTACCAGTTTATCATGGAGGTGTAACTCAGGGACAGAGACTCTACTGAGAAAGTCTGTGTTTTAAATCCTTCCCCTGCTTCTCTGCAGCCAGTTGCATGGCAGGAGGACTCTGGAGGGTTCTGGAGGTCTCCAGTGTTTCCAGCAGGACCCCTGGCCCGGGGTCCTTGGAGCCTCAGGACTCTGTGTATCATGAGGACTCCTTTTGTCCTTACAGAACAACCCAGAAAGGAGTGGGCCTCACCGGGTCCACCTTGTCTGACTGCCTGGGATTGTCTCAGGAAAAGACTGGGGCAACATTCCCAGCAACTGGACACAGGAAAAGCCAGCCCATCACACCCAGGGTTACACCCAGGGTTGCAAAGAGAAACATGACACTGAGTTCCTGTCGTGGTGTTTCTGGCTCTGGTGGGTGTGCACACCTGGGACTAGACTGCAGGCTCCCTGGAGGGAGGGCTGTGTCGTCTTCTCTTTATTGTTTTGGCTGTGCTTGAACGAATGAACGGAGGTGGACAGATACTGTCTTCGTCCGCTAGGATTTGACATTTCAGCTGGAATTATAAGCCCACAAAGAGAAAAGAGGATTCCCTGGTAGCTCATTGGTAAAGAAACCACCAGCAATGCAGGATATACGGGTTCGATCCCCAGGTCAGGAAGATTCCCTGGAAAAGGAAATGGCTACCCACTCCAGTGTTCTTGCCTGGAGAATCCCATGGACAGAGGAGCCTGGCAGGCCACAGTCTATTGGGTCGTGAAAGAGTCTGACACAACTTAGCGACTGAAAAACAAACAGAAAACTGAGGCATTAAGGGAAGTATGTTTTGAAATCAGATCTAGCTTCTAGCAAAGATTGTAAGGTCTTGGTTTCCTCATCTGCAGAAAGAGGTGATGAGGCACATCGTAGAAAGTGGCTGTAAGTATTGACTGAAGTGCATTTATGTGCAGAGCAGAGAGCTCAGCTCATAGCAGCCTCAGAGCAAGTGCATAACATTTCTGCCACAACCCCCTACACCTTCCATGGTACTTCTGTTTCAGTAGGAACTTTCATATCTTTTTGCTGTGATTCACATCACAACCGTATAATCTGAGTGTATATATACCTTTAAATATAAGCAAAATGTAAATTTTATGAATTAACACTCTTTACTATGTGTGATGGAATCTGATAGTTTCTACTCTGTTCAATTTTGTGGGAAAAAATAATGCTAAAGGGGCACAGGAGAACTTTTGGGTGATGGACATGTCCTATATTTTGATTCGGGTGGTGGTGTTGTGGGTGTCTTTGTCAAAAATCATTGAACTCTACATTAAGATAGGTGCATTTTAGTGCTTGTCAATTATATCTCAGTAGATTGGCAACCCTCCAAGTTCCTTTTTTATTGAGACACAATTCACATTCCATAAAATTCATCCTTTTAAAGTGTACAATTCAGTGATTTTTAGCATATTCACAGAGCAACCATCACCACTAGCCAGAACATTTTCATCACCGTGAAAAGTAACCCTGTACCCACTGACAGTCGCTTCGCATTCCCCCAGTTCTAGCTTCTGGCAACCATTAATCTACTTTCTGTCTCTGTGGACTTGCTGGTTCCAGACCTGCGGGGCCAGGATCAGAGTCTTTGAAGCTGGGCCGGTTACTGGGCTCCCTGGGGAAGGGGCACACTCACCCCCCAGAACTGAGATTTCTCTTTTTGATCCAGGTTTTGGATGACTCCCAAGGGCATCAGCAACACCTGTAGGTGACTCACCGTTTGCCTCTGCTTCTTTCATTAAAAATATTTTTATTTATTTGTTTGGCTGCACCAAGTCTTAATTGTGGCACACGGGATCTTTCTCTGTGGCCCCCCAGGCCTGCCCAGTCCCCTGGAAATGCCCCTTCCTCTCCTGTGGAAGATGACGACCAAGGATGCACCCAAGCAGGGGTAGGGGAGGGATTCTCCAAGGTCAGTGTGGGAAACCCGTCACAGAAACACAGAAAAAAAATGCATGTTCAGGCACACGTCCAGCAAGACGGCGTCTGGAAGTGGATCGGAAATGGGGCTGTTATTGGTGCCCCCAGCCTCTTTCCTGCCTGACACTCCATCTGGATGCTGTTAGTCCCTTCACTCCCGCTGCCTGGGAGAGGTGTGGACCAGGAGACACCGGAGGAAGGGAGAGGGCTGTGGGGGCAGCTGACTCTGCAGCGTCGGTGAGCGTGGCACTGACCTGGACCAACTGCCGCCACTTCTGCTGTCATCTCGAAACCGTCTGCCAGACGGGCTTTCCAGAGAGAAACGTGGAGGTGTTATCAAGGGCCACCTGGAGACGTAAGAGAAAAAATTCCTAGAGCTCTAAAAGCCACTTTTTCCAGCTGTCAGGAAGGAAAAGGAAGGCTCTGGTGATGTCTAAGGAGTGAAATCACACTGACAAGATACAATTTTAAAGTGTTAAGCACCCTGAAGAGCATAATTGCCCATGACCCTATTTATATAAAAAGGTGTTATGTATGATTGTTCATAATAGACCCAAATCTGAAAGGAGTCTCACCAACCTCCCATTAATAACCTTCAGTGAAAGGAATTTCTCTGTCTACTATTAATTTTTTTTTACAATTGTATGCTATTTGTGTAATTTAATAAGATATATTTTAAATTTATTTTTGATCTATTTTTAAATCGGTGATCCATTCACATGGAAAATCTCCTTCCCATTCTTGTCTTCATCTGCAAAGACAGGGCTCTGGATGCCATAGAGAATGTAAGTTACATTCCTAAGGGGTTTTTTTTTTGTATCCTTCCAGAGTTTCCTTATGTATATGTAAGTAAATTTGGATAGAGATTCTTGTGTTTATTTTTGGCTTCACTGGGTTTTCATTGCTGCACGTGGGCTTCTTACTGGAGACTGCTCTTGTCGCGGCTCTCGGGCTCGGAGTGCTGGCTCAGTAGTTGTGGTGCACGGGCTTAGTTACTCTGCTGCACGTGGGACCCTCCCGGATCCGGGGTGGAACCATGTCCCCTGCATTGGCAGGCGGATTATTTACCACTGGACCACCAGGGAAGTCTCTGGGTAGAGATTATTAATGGAACTCTTTTGGAGCTCTGTCTCTAGGAAGGAAATCAGAATCTAAACCCAGTGACCAGATGTAAGGGCTCTGAGGTTTTCCCATAGTCAGACATGTACAGGGGACCAGTGAGCAGAAGGTACACCTTTCCCAAGAGTTGAAAGCTTTTAAACATGATATATGTAAAGCAATAATTGGTAAATGCTAGTTATAAAGGGGCCAAGAGGGAGTTCCCTGGTTGGTCCAGTGATTAGGACTTGGTGTTTTCACTGTCAGGGCTCAGGTTCAATCCCTGGTTGGGGAACTAAGATCCCATAAGCCTCATGGCCAAATAAAAAAAATAAAAGGACCAAGAAATGCAATAAAAAGGAAAATCTCCAGAAAATCCCCCAAATCTCTGTACCCCAAACTAACAATAATTGGCATCAATAAAACCTCTCATCTGGACCAGTGATGTCCAGTAGAACTTTCTGCCATAATGGAAATGTTTTCTGTGCTGTCACAGTAACACTACATGTGCCCATGGAGTGCTTGAAATGTGGCTAGTGCAACCGAGGACCGGAATTCTTTATTTTAATTTGTTTTAGCTTAACTATCCACAGCCTTGTGTGTCTAGTGTTTGCGGTAATGGGTAGCAGGGGTTATAGAATAGACCCTTTAAATGCAGATGTTTGAGTGGAAGGATGTAAAGAGAGGCTAGGAAGGGTGACTGTTTTGGCTTCGCCTGCCAGAGGCTTCATGGGGTGATTACTAATTAATCTAGGATTTCTACGTGTGGGAATTATCTTAAAGTAACAGCTATGAATTTTTTCAAAATCTTAACTCTGAGAGTGTTCATTAATGTGAGAAACTGGAACGTTGTAGGAAAATATTCACTGACATGAGACTATGTTCACAACTGTCTATTTAGTGAAAGGCAGGTTACAAAGCAGGACAATTTCATTAAAATATGAAACTCCTAGAAAGATACATTTCCTATGCTGCTCAGTACATGGCAAACACTCAATAAATTTGTGTTAATGAATGAGTGAAGGTTAATATGAGTTAGCACTGGGTGACAAAATGATGAGTGATTTTATTTTTTATTATTATCTATTTTTGGCTGCACTGGGTCTTCGTCACTGCCCACAGGTTTTCTCTAGTTGTGAGGAGCAGGGCTACTCTCCAGTTGTGGTGAGAGGCCTTCTCATTGTGGTGGCTTCACTTGTTGCAGAGCATGGGCTCTAGAGTGCAAGCTCAGTAGTTGTGGCTCACAGAACTAGTTGCCCTATGGCATATGGCCTCTTCCTGGACCGGAGACCAAACCCACATCCCCTGCATTGGCAGGTGGATTCTTAACCACTGGACTACCAGGGAAGTCCAATGAGTGATTTTATATTTTATTCGACTCTCTTATTTACATTTTCTAACTATTTATGGTGAATACACGTACTTTTGTAATAAGAAGCAGCATGAATTGAAAAAAGAAGTATAGTTGTTGGGTCATAATATTTCAGAGCTGGAAGGAGCTTTGGAGACAAAGGCACACATGGCTAGTTAATGGCAGAAGCCCAGGTTTCCCAACTATACACAAACATCTCCCCACACCAAAGAGGAAAGATTGCTGGAAGGTCTCTTGTTCTGGTGTGGCAGTTCAGGAGTGGATTTAGAAAGGAAAAACAAAGGGTAGCAATGATCTTCAACATGACATAATAAAACATCATGAAAAATCTCACTGACACACTCTGGGCATTGATTTTGCTCCAGCTGCATCTGCCCCGCCCAAACTGCCCTGCTTTGGGACACCCTGCTGGTCTCCCAGTCCAGCCAGTGTTTTGGAGAGAAGTCTCTGTCCCTTGCAGGAGGAAGTCTCCTGGTTGCCTTTACATATTGGCTCTTCTTCACAGCCTGTTCTTTTTCAAAATTCTTGACTGAATCACTCAGTCCCTACCTCAGATGTCCTTTCTTTTTGTCCAGGCTTTGCTGTTGGCATTTGTGCTCAACTTTGGAACTTAATGGAATGCACTTTACCATATGAAACGATTATTGCCACCGAGCAGCTCTTGGTTCCACCTCTCAGTTCATTTTATCACATTTTTTTTTCGAGTAGTGACTAGCTCGTAAACATTGGTGGCTACAGAAACATACGAAAAGGTATTTATCCACGAGAAATGAGAATATATGCCCCAAAATGTACAAAAATATTCACAGCAGCCCAAGCTGTTAACCATCCAAATGCCCATTAAAAGGGGAACAGATAAACAAGTTTCTGCAAATGCATTCAATGCAATGCCACTGAGTAACAGAAAGGGATACAATTCCGACACAACACAGCAGTGTGGGGAAGCCTCAGAGACACTAATACTCAGTGAAAGAAGCCTGAAGAGGGGGGGATGAAAAAAAGGGGAGGTGTGGGCTGTAAGAAAATAGTAATGAATAGAGTAGAAGTGGGTAGAGATATAGATGAAACAAGAATGACAGAATGTTGATAATTGTAGTATAGGTCAGTATCCCTGTTGAACATAGATGCAAAAATCCTCAGCAGAATATTAACAAACCAAGTTCAGCAACACATTAAAAGAATTGAACACCATGATCAAGTGGGATTTATTCTAGGGATGCAAAATGAAGGATAAAAGTCACGATCATCTCAATAGATGCAGGAAAAACATTTGACAAGGTTCAGCATCCATTTATGGATGAAAACTCTCAACAAAGTTTATAACAAAGTTATAAAGGGAGTGTACTTCAACATAATAAAGCCGTAGATGACAAGCCCACCACTAACTTCGTCTTCAATGGTGAAAAGCTGAAAATTTTTCCTCTAAGACCAGGAACAAGACAAGGATGCCCATTCTTGCAACTTTTATTCAACATAGTATTGAGAGTCCTAGCAAGAACAGTTAGGAAACTCTGTATTATCTTCATAGTTTTTCTGTATATCTAAAACCATTCTACAAAATAAGATGTATTAAAACGTTAATAATCTAGGCAGTGCTCTCAAGGAATGTAGTGTCTGGGGCATGAATTCCTAGTTGATCTCCTGGGTCCAAACCTTGACTCCACCATGACCTTGAATGAGCCCTTTTGGAGGCCAGTTTCAGCTTCCAAAAAGTGGGTATAATACTCAGACCTGCCTCATGGGGGCACTGTGAGGAGCAAATGAGACATGATACAAAGGGCTCAGCACCGCCACTGCCTCCAGTTAGAAATCAAGGCAGATAAAAGTGATTGAGAGAAAGTGCATTTCTGGGCCAGGCAGTCTGGATTCAAATCCTGGTTCCTCCAGGGCCTGTTCATAAAACTGTGGGCCTGTCACTTGGACTGAGCCTCAGTTTCCTTAGCTATAAAATGGGGTAAATAGCATCCACCGAAAGCGGGGGATTGGAGGATTGACTGGACACATATAGGTGCAAAGCCCCAGCGCTGTGCACAGGGTAGGCACTCCATCAATGTGAGCTGTAGGAGGAAAGTATTTAGATGTGCGAGAAGAATTCAGAGCAAATAAAACTGCCTGAGCGTCCAAGAAAGCTTCCCCAGGAGGCTGCAGAAAGGGGCCCTGCTCTGGCTTCTGCACTGAGGCAGCTGATTGGCTGGCTTCATGACCCTCCAAGGTCCTGTGTGACCTCCTCCTCCACCCTGTGAGGTCCTCCCAGGTCCTGAGCTTTGGAACAAAGCCTCTGCCTGCTGTTCCGCTACTGTTCTCTGTCTGAACTCTGATTAGGTCCTTATCTCAGCCGGCTTTGCCCTGCTTGGCTGCCTGTCACATTCAATTTCACTCCAGCGCTTTCATTCTGCCTTGGCCTAAGTGTCTCCGAGTGTGAGGCTCTGGGACACAGGGCCTGGGCTCCACTGCCCTTGGTTCCCACAAGCCTGAGCACTGTGTCTGGAACACAGCAGTGGAGCAGAATAAAATTATCTTGAAGCCAACTTTTGGGTCTTGATGTCTTTGGATTTCAAGGCCACTGAGATGCACCAGCACACTTTCCCCGTCACAAAGTACCTTCTGTCTCTGGACTCCCTCTGGTTCCAGGTTCCATGATCAGAACTTCGTTGCTTTGGCTTAAGCCAAGTTAGGACCTTGTACCTGATAAAAAATGCAACATTCTGTTTTAGCAGGGAACAGATGGTCCACTCAAAGGGTTTAACTGAAAAATAAAATCAAGTAAGGTAATTGGTGACACGACTCCATCCAGTGAAGTGGGGAGGACAGAAAGAAACATCAGGATGGCGAGGTGCCTTAGAACTTGTGGCAGCAGACAGCTGTTAGCATCCTGGGGTGGCGAAGCCGAAGGGAGCCCAGTGAGAGCTGAGCTATGGAGGAGTCGCCTTGAGGGGGATGAGGCTGTAGAGATGCAATACTGCCCAGGTGTGTGAGTCTGCAGTGAGGATGAAATATCTGTGTTTTTTTTCTTTTTTTATATATTTATTTTTTTGGCTACACCAGATCTTAGGAGGAGAAGGGGATGACAGAGGATGAGATGGTTGGATAGCATCACCAACTCGATGGACATGAATTAGAGCAAGCTCCAGGAGTTGATGATGGACAAGGAAACCTGGCGTGCTGCAGTCCATGAGGTAACAAAAGAGTTGGACACGACTAAGTGACTGAACTGAACTGAGATCTTAGTTGCAGCACATGGGATCTTTTCATCTGAGGCATGCAGGATCTTAGCTGAGGCATGCAGGGTCTCAGTCCCCTGACCAGGGATTGAACCCCGGCCTCCTCCACTGGGAGCACGGAGTCACTGGATTACCAGGGAACTCCCTCCATGATCTTTTCTTGCTCTCAGGTCTCCTAGCAGTGACCCCATTGGCCAAAACCAAATGGAAACCACAGGCTGAGGGGCTGAGGCAGTGTGAGGGGCCTTAGAAGAAGCACAGGGGCAGAGAAAGGGTGTCCTAGGGTGGAGTGAGGTTCTCTTGGGGCTGGGAGGAGCCAGAGGTCATCAAGGGCCCCATGACTCAAAGTGAGGCCCAGGGGCCAGTAGAATCCACATTATCCACATCACCAGTAAGACTGCAGGAAAAGAAGACTCTCAGGTTGCACCCCATACCTGCTGAGTCAGGGTTTGCATTTTCACAAGGTCCCTAGGTGATTCTCATGTGCCCACATGTTGAGAAACACTGCTCGAACCCACCCTGCTCAGATGAGCCTGCTTGTTCATTTTCCCTCAGTACCCTTACGGGCTTCTCTTTCCCCCTCACAAGTACGTTTGTGCCTTCTTCATTCAGAAAGTCTTTCAACAAATACTGAGTAACTAATCCCAAGCCTCGCACAAGGGATACAGAAATTATTAGCGGGCAGGAAAGCAGATAGGCAACTTCAGCTCAGTATGGGAAATGCTAAAATCAGGATACTGAGTGTGGGTGGATACAGATGGACTAAAAATGGGGCCCCCCTCAACCGGTGGGGGCAGTGGTGGTGGTCAGGGTACCACTTGCAAGACTTGTGCCCCTGCAATTGGCCCAAATTTCCTTTCCCAATCCCATCCTGCGCCTGACATCAGCCCCACTCACTCTGCCTCAAATCCTTCTTCCCTGATTATTTCACTATTTGTGTGCCCAGGTTTCATTAACTAAGGTGGACTGCTCTTGTTTCCTCCCACACTAACATCTAGTAGGTCCTGAATCCTAAATATGAGGGGGTGAGTAAGTAATGAATTGGCAGATGGATGATTCAGTACAGATGATGCGTGTACTGGGGAATGGTGAGACCCACTCCCTTTTTCCTATCACCTACCAACCTGCTTTGCAGACCCCTTAACCCTCTCTTCCTGTCTGTATATGATTTTTGAAATATGAGTGTGTATTTTCTCACTTATGGGTTCTTTAGAAGCAGCTCGCCGAACAAGCCAGGAGGCCTCACCTAAGGAAGTGGCTAGAAGCACAAATGCAAGCCAGACACCAGAGTTCAAACCTTTTCTTCATTATTTACTAGGTCAGTGACTTGGGGCATGTTGCTTTACCTCTCTGTGCCTCAGTTTCCACAGCTGCCAAATGGGGGTAATAAGAGAGTACCATGTTCATAGGGTTACTGGGAGGTTAGACGAGGTGTTAGCTATAAGCGACTTGGACGGCACCTGGCACTTGGTAAGCGCTGTGATAGTGTTTGCCGTTGCTGAGAAATTGTGTGTCGGACCTGTGATTCATTTGCCACATCTCGGATGGTCAGGAAGGCTGAGAACATCCTGGAGACTGGTGAATAGACAGAGGCTGATCTTTTCTACACACACAGCGGAGAATTCAAGCTGGAGGTGACAGGTCTTTGTCCGCAGGGGGTGGCCACTGGGCTGTGGGCTCACTGGGGGCCATCACAGTCTAGTAACCACTTTTATTTCTAATTAAAACAATTTTTAAAAAATCTTTAATCTTTTTTTAGCCACACTGTGCAGCACGTGGGATTTTAATTCCCTGACCAGGGTTTGAACGTGAGTCCCTTGCATTGGAAGCACGGAAACTTGACCACTGGACTGCCAGGGAAGTCCCAGTAGCCACTTTCCTAGGAACTGGAAATGCCATATTGTCCTGTGCGCATGGTAGGTGCTGTGACTGAGTCTTGTCAGGGAGCTCCCTGACCACCTCCTCTCTGAAAGCCTTTGGACTGATGAGCTTTCCACTTCCTCTCACTGCTCACCGGAAGTCAGTGGGTTGGCTTTGGCAAGTAGATGGTGATACTCGGATATGGCTGGTATTGAGGGTATTTGGTAGAATTAGGATTTAGTGAGTTTGCCAGGCCAGAGGGCCAGTCTGTTTCATTTGGGCATCCTCTGGACCTTGATTGAATCTGTTTCTTCTAAGTCTGTGGAGCTCCCGGCTGCCTCCTACCCACCTAGTAGAATGGGAATCCAAGTGTGCACCCTACATCTGAGACTGAGCATTTCTGACTCTGGGCCAGCTCAGAGATGTTTGGCTAACTCTGTGGCTCTGAGATGTTCTTGGAAACTTGGGGGATTCTGCACTATGGCTTTCTGGCTAGGCTGCCTCTGATTTGGAGGGAATGGGAGAGATTTCTGTCTTCCAACTCAGGGCTCAATACACTGATTCTTGGGGAGCAAGGGGTCAGGTGGTGCCACTGGCCAGCCTGGGACATGATGGAGGAGCCATACAGATGGCTGTCAGACCAGAGCTCAGGGATGGAGTGAGCTGAAACCACCACTTCCAGGGGCTGAAGGTGGGGTCACAAACACCATACAAAGTTGTGGTAATGCTCAGGTTCCTGATAATTGCCAGGAGATGTCAACTCAGACAGAAGTCACCTCCAGCACCCTAGCCACAATGTTGGCTGTGTCATGTGGGGAGTTGACACCCATCTGACCTCAATTTGTCTTTGTATATTCCTCAAAGGAGCAGTGGCACCCCAGTAATCCTATTCTTCACAGAAGACCCTCAGGAGCTTCCTTTTGCTTAAAATTTTTTTATTTTGAAATAATTTCAAGCTTAGAAAAAAGTTCCAAACATGCTACAGGGAATTCCTACGTATCTTTCGGTCTGTTTGCTGCATGTATTCTGTCTCTTTCCATGTTTGTTAGTTGCTCAGTTGTGTCCGACTCTTTGTGACCCCATGGACAGTAGCCCACCAGGCGCCTCTGTCCATGGGATTTCCCAGGCAAGAATACTGGAGTGGGTTGCCATTTCCTTTTCCAGGGGATCTTCCCACCCCAGGGATCAAACGTGGGTCTCCTGCATTGGCAAGCAGATGCTTTACCATCTGAGACATCAGGGGAGCCTTGTGTATGTGTGTGTGTGTGTGTATATACAGAATTTTTTTCAGAACCACTTGAAGGTATGTTGTAGACATACTTGCCCCTTAATACTTAAGTTTGTGTTTCCTAAGAGCAAATGTATTTTATTTACTCTTATTGTATGACCACAATATGATCATAAAATTCAGAAAAGGGAGCATTGATCTAACACTGTTATCTACTCTCCTTTTGAATTCTAGTTGCACCAATTTCCGATTATGTATTTTATAGCTATTTTCCCTTTGTCCAGTATCTCATCCAGGATAAGCATTTTGTTTTGGAGATAGGTGTCTTTAACTTCTTTACTCTAGAATCCTTCCCCAGTCTTTCTTTCTTTTTCATGTCCTCGGGAGTTTTCTAAGCAAATTTAAATCTAAAAGCATTTTCATGACTGTGACTTCTCTAAATGCTAATTCAAGGAAAGAAAAAAAAAAAAAAACACCCTTTTCAATTTCTTGCCTCTGAAGCCTCAAGACAGGTGGGTTTGACAACAGTCTATTTTGGTCATGCCTGGGCATTTCTTTGGCTTCTCCATCTACACTGGTCTCAAATGATCCTGGAGTTTGCTCTTGGGTACACTGTAGATGTAAGTACTTGCTGATTTGCCAGGAAAGAAAGTGGATTTGACTTCTGGATTAAATAACCCAAATGACATTCCAGGAAGGTTTTGCTGGTGTGGATAGAGAGACAAAGTGTTGGCACTTCCAGAGGTGAATACCTAGGGCATTAATGCAAGGTCAGCAGCAGGCTTGGAGTTCTTTATCTTCTTTCCACCAGGCACTAAGTATACTAAGGCTCTCCTCCTCAAATTCCCCTGCAGGGGAGTCAGGAAACTCCACTGCAGGTTAAACGCGTCACATAGAAGGAGTGAATCACAGAGCTGTTAGGATCCTACAGATTTTGGTGTGTACTTTTTTGACCTCCTGCACGGAGTCTGTAAATTTGGATCATCTTCTTAGGAGCAACAGAGAACAGATCTTCAAAGTCATCCTGTCCAAGATGGTAGCCAACTTCCAAGACGGTCTCCAACCTTGCCTCCTCTGGTATCCCCTTTTATGGAACTAGTCCCCTCCCACATGGATTTGGGCTGGTGTATGTAGAATATGGTGAAAGCAACACAGTCTAACTTAGGCTAAGTCATCAAAGATAAGGCAGCTTCTACCTTGGTCTCCTGGCTAGCTTGTTTTAGAGGAAGCCAGCTATTAATATTTTGAGGACACTCAGTCATCCTGGTGGGGAAGCCCGGATAGAGAAGAACTGAGCGCCTTCCCCTCCCCCAGCCAAGAACCAGCACTAACTTGCCAGTTATGTGAGTGTCATCTCAGTGGATCTTCTGGCTCCAGCCAAGCCTTCAGGCAACTGCCATGTTGACCAGCATCTAACTGCATCCTTATGAGAGACTTGGAGGCAAAACCTCATATTCCAGGTGTTCCCAAATTTCAGACTCGCATAAACTGAGAGATAAGAAATTACTATTATTTTAATGCATGAAGCTTTGGGGGTTATTTCCTGTGCAGGAATACATTGATACATTATTCCATTGAAAAGTATAGAGAAGCACACGATCCAGCAATTCCATTCCTAGATATATACCCGAGAGAATTGGAAACATATTCCAACATGTTCATTGCAGTATTACAACAGCCAAAAAAAAGTGGAAACAACCCAATGTTCACTGATCGATAGATACATGAAATGTGGTATATTTATTCTGTGGAATATTATTTGGCCATAAAGTGGAATGAAATACTGATACATACTGTAACATGGATGAACCTTGGCTAAAGTGAAAGAAGCCAGTCACAAAAGACCACATATTGTAAGATTCATTTATATGCCACATCCAGAACAGGCGAATCTACAGAGACAGGAAGTGGATTAGTGGTTGTCCAGTGGTTGCCTAGTGCTGTGGGGGCGTGGGGGAATGAGTGGTGAGCACCTGTGGATACAGGGTTTCTTTTTGGAGTGGTGGTGAAACTGTTCTACATTTGGTTGTGGTGATGGTTAGAGAACTCTATGAATATAGTAAGAGCCATTGAATTGATACTTCAAATAGGTAACTTGTATATGTGAATTACATCTCAATAAGGCTGTTATAAAAAAAATTATAAAGAGACATGCTATCCTAGAAACCTCATAGGGGTTTAGTTCCTGTTCTTTTCGATGACAGTGGTAATGTCTCTCATGCAAGGTGCGTGGAAAAGGTCCTAAGAGATTTACCTGGCTACATGGTAGAAAAGAACTGCTGGAATTGGAAGCAAGGAGCAGATATATGTTCTGCTAAAATCATTCAAGAGTAATTCTAACCTACCAATTGCTGTACAATCAGAATCATGAACTGTAACCCTGACAAGATTAGACTTTGGGGAGGAAATTAATAATAGAACCTGGATTCCTAATTAAGTCCTGGTGAGAATGTGGTTTCCACCCTCTATGACACTCAGCCACTGTCAAGAGCAGTTTTCTTACTCTGTCTGCTAGAGCTTTAGCCCAGATGTTAAGTGCCCCTCCCATTTTTTTAAAAACCATCAGGTCACTGATGTTTTAGCCCAGAGCGTCTACTCTCAACTCTCTGAAGTTTCAGATTAGAAGTGGTCATGGGACTTCCCTGGTGGTCCAGTGTGTAAGACTCTGAGCTTCCAATGTAGGGGATGTGGGTTCCATCCCTGGTCTGGGAACCAAGATCCTGCATGCCCCATGGCAAAAAAAAAGTGATCTCTGCTTCGTATCTGGCGTGTGCAGACCAATATGTTGGGCCCCCAAAAGTTTTGAAATTATTCAGTCACTCAGTCGTGTCCAAGTCTTTGTGAGCCCATGGACTGCAGCATGCCAGGCCTCCCTGTCCATCACCAACTCCCGGAGCTTGTTCAAACTCATGTCCATCGAGTTGGTGATGCCATCTAGTCATCTCATCCTCTGTTGTTCCCTTCTCCTGCCTTCAGTCTTTCCCAGCATCAGGGTCTTTTCTAATGAGTCAGTTCTTCGCATCAAGTGTCCGAAGTATTGGAGCTTCAGCATCAGTCCTTCCAGTGAACATCCAGGACTGATCTCCTTGCAGTCCAAGGGACTCTCAAGAGTTTTCTCCAACACCGCAGTTCAAAAGCGTCAATTCTTTGGCACTCAGCTTTCTTTGTGGTTCAACTCTCACATCCATACATGACTCCTGGAAAAACCATTGAAATTATTACTTTTATTTATTTGTATATGTTTATTTTTGGCCATGTCTCATGACTTTCAAGATCTGAATTCCCCGACCAGGGATTAAACCTGGGCCCTCGGCAGTGAGAACACGGAGTCCTAACCACTGAACCACCAAGGAACTCTCTTTACATTTATTTTTTGATGATTTTTATTTATTTATTTTTGGTTTACTGTATCTTCGTTGCTGAGCAGGCTTTTCTCTAGTTGTGGCGAGCAGGGGCTACTCTCTAGTTGTGATGCGAGGGCTTCCCATTGCGGTGGCTTCTCTTGTTGCAGAGCAACAAGCCCGCTCTAGAGCAAGCGGGCTTCAGTAGTTGTGACCCATGGGCTTAGTTGCTCCACAGCATGTGGGATCTTCCTGACCTAGTGATGGAACCTGTGTCTCCTGCACTGGCAGGCAAATTCTTTACCACTGAGCCACCAGGGAAGCCCTTCTTCTTACTTTTAAAACAGTATCTGACTCTGCTTAATCCTGTCTCCTTTTTCTAAATGTTCTTTTAGAAATAATTCTTTGTTTCTCAGAGCTTTATAATTTTTGTAAAATTTTGAGATCTCTTTTTATGTTTTTTATAAAATTATAATTTTTGAGATCAAGCATAATTAAGATGGCCTATAGTAATTTAGCTTAAATAAAGAACAGGGCAATTATAGTTTCTTTTTTCACACTCTTGTAGAGATTTTTTTGTTTAGATGTCATTAACATTCAGATGACAATTTTTTCTGGTTTATTGAGATATAATTAACATACAGCACTCTATAAGTTTAAAGTATACAGCATAACGATTTGACTTGCACGTTTTGTGAAGTAATTACAATAAGTTAACGTTCATCATCTCATATAGATAAGTATCATTGCTGTATTATGGTTTTTTTTGTGTATTTTGTAAACTCCGTGAACTCAAAGTCCACTTCTTTTTTAATATTTATTTATTTATCTGTTTATTTTTGGCCACACCGAGTCTTTGTTGCTTCACATGAACTTTCTCTAGTTGCAGCGAGCAAGGTCTGCTCTGCACTGCAGCGTGCAAGATCTAGGTGCATGGGCTCAGCAGTTGTGGTTCCTGGGCTTGGTTGCTCCTCAGCATGTGGGATCTTCCTGGATCAGAGACAGGATCCAAGTTCTCTACATTGGCAGGTGGATTCTTAACCACTGGACCACCAGCTAAGTCCTTTTTGATGTTGTTGTTTTTAAGTGACATGATATTTGAAGTAAATTGTAGCAAAATCTTTTTACAGATGAGGAAAGTGAGACCCAGGAACATTTAATGGCTTGCTCAAATTGATACAGGTAAATACAATTGGGATTCTCAATCTCAAATTCTACTTTTATTCTGTGTTACCTCTACCCACATGCAGTGGCACTGAATAAAAGGGATTCAGTATCTTATGATTGGTACTCACGATGACCATACTTAACCACTAAGTATCTGACCTGAGTTTTAATTTTTCTAACCAACTGAAGCCGTTCCTGAATATATAACAAATAATGTGCACTATAAGAAACATAATGAAATATAACAAATTTCTTGAATTTCTCAGCCTTAACTCTTAGTCTTTTATGTTGAAATGAGAAAATTTAGGATCATTTTAGTTGTGAGTTTTTACTCTGAGATCCAGAAGTCTTTTAGAGTTCCCAGTTATAAAACTGCTAAACAAACTGTGCCAACAACTTATCCAAATTCCTCATTCGGCTGTTATTAGTGTCACCAGTAAGCGTCAGCATTTTTATATATGAAAAACAATGCCTTCTTATCATCTTGGTATGCTGGTGGGTTTCTCTTGAGGGTATGGGGGTGTAGAAGGAGGGATTTTAAAGAGGTTCTCACTGATACACTATGCTGGTACAAGGATGAGGCAGGTGCAAAATTTAAGGGCTTGCCCAAACCCACAGCTATCAAGATAAATGCCATTTTAATGGTATATTTTTAAAAAATCAAAATTAAAGAATTTTGATTCTTTAATCCAAAAGAACCAAAGAACCCATGATGAACAAAATGTTAGTATTTTAAGTAAAGGCAAGACCTGGCAGGGTTGGAATCAGAAAATGATGAATGACGTGAGTTCTACAAGTGCAGAGTCAGATTCTGTCTTATTTAGAATTTTGATATTCATCATGGATATTTCTTTTTTGGAAAAGAAAACATTGCACTAAAATATTGTTTTTCTTGATTGCTGAATTTTTGGCACCCCTTTAAATTTTCTGCAGTTGAGACAAATATCTCTCTTGCCTCACCCCAGCCCTGAACATCTTTGCCAGGGAAAGCTGGCAAGAAGCTCCCACACCACCCACCCAGTGTGTGCCTGGCTTTGTGAGCTGAAATTTCTCTCCCTGGCATCACTGATGGCAGGAGAAAACTTTTTTTTCCACTTTTTCCATTCAGACATATTTATCTGTTCACGAGGCACGTCCTGCAGCCAGGTGTTGTCATGGGGTCAGCTGACCCGACAGACCAGTGAGGGAGGGTATCTTCCTGCTGCGTCTCCATATTCCCTGGATGAAAAATAAAACTTCTGAAAGTCCTAACGGAGGCACAAAGGTACACATTACGCACTTACTAATTCCTGTCAAATTGAATTCAGCTTCTCTTTGGTGTCATCTGAATGTTCTCAAATGTTCCATGTTTCTGACATTGGAGGACAGAGGAACCTGGCATGCTTCAGCCCATGGGGTCGCAACAGGACTTAGCGACTGAATAACAACAAACTCTGAGGTTATTTTTCCTCTAACAATCAAACAGGAGGCTTGGGCATCATGGCGTAGAGTGTGGGGTGCTCCCAAGGGAAGGGGAGAAGGGTCTGTACCGCCTCTGTCCGCTCCTGCTTTCACTGTCCGCTACCCTGACTCTAACCCTCAAAAAGTTCTCGCCGCGCAGCTGTGACCCTCTCTGGTAATGCTTTTCGCCCCATGCAAACACTTCTTTCCCCACATCCCCAAGGTGTCAGCAACAAGGCTTTTTGTGTAAGAGACTTTTCCTGAAGGTTTGGGGGAAACAAAGAGACTGCAGCACAGTTCAGGACAGGAAACTATTTAAATTTTTAGAAAAGCTATGTTTGGATGAGCAAAGTCTAAGATTATTCACTGCCAGCAAATTTGCACTGTAAGAAACACTAACGGGATGTTTCTCAGAGTGAAATGAAATGGTCTCTGATAGAAACTTGGATCTTTGGGACGAATGAAGGGCAAATAAAAAGAGTAATATTAAGAACCATTTGAAAATACTTCATTTCTTTAAAATACTTAAGAAATAATAAGTATTTTACATTAAATGGCACAAGATTAATTTTAATAGACTGTGAAATGTTAGCATATATATATATAATCTATATCTAAGGATATATATATACAAACTAAGATCCTGAAATACATGTATGTATTTTTCCTGGCTGCACCACATGGCTTGCAGGATCTTAGACCAGGGATTGAGCACAGAGCCTAGCATGAAAGTGCCAAGTCCTTACCACTGGACCACTGGGGAATTCCCAAGGATATATATTTTAATTTCTACATTGACTACATCATTTTTAAATTTTTTAAATTTTATTTTATATTGGAGCATAGATGATTTACAGTGCTGTACAGCAAAGTGATTCAGTTATACATTTATCTATTCTTTTTTCAGATTTTTTCCTATATAAATTGTTCATTTCAGTTCAGTTCAGTCGCTCAGTCGTGTCTGACTCTCCGCGACCCCACGAATCACAGCACGCCAGGCCTCCCTGTCCATCACCAAATCCCGGAGTTCACTCAAACTCAGAGTCGGTGATGCCATCCAGCCATCTCATTCTCTGTCATCCCCTTCTCCTCCCGCCCCCAACCTTTCCTAGCATCAGAGTCTTTTCCAGTGAGTCAACTCGACGCATGAGGTGGCCAAAGTATTGCAGTTTCAGCTTTAGCATCAGTCCTTCCAATGAACACCCAGGATTGATCTCCTTTAGAATGGACTGGTTGGATCTCCTTGCAGTACAAGGGACTCTCAAGAGTCTTCTCCAACACCACAGTTCAAAAGCATCAATTCTTCGGTGATCAGCCTTCTTCACAGTCCAACTCTCACATCCATACATGACCATGGGAAAAACCATAGCCTTGACTAGATGGACCTTGGTTGGCAAAGTAATGTCTCTGCTTTTTAATATACTATCAAGGTTGGTCATAACCTTCCTTCCAAGGAGTAAGCGTCTTTTAATTTCATGGCTGCAATCAGCATCTGCAGTGATTTTGGAGCCCAAAAAAATAAAGTCTGACACTGTTTCCACTGTTTTTCCATCTATTTCCCATGAAGTGATGGGACCAGATGCCATGATCTTTGATTTCTGAATGTTGAGCTTCAAGCCAACCTTTTCACTCTCCTCTTTCTCTTTCATCAAGAGGCTTTTGAGTTACTCTTCACTTTCTGCCATCAGGATGGTGTCATCTGCATATCTGAGGATATTGATATTTCTCCCGGCAATCTTGATTCCAGCTTGTGCTTCTTCCAGCCCAGCGTTCCTCATGATGTACTCTGCATATAAGTTAAATAAGCAAGGTGACAATATACAGCCTTGACGTACTCCTCTTCCTATTTGGAACCAGTCTGTTGTTCCACGTACAGTTCTGACTGTTGCTTCCTGACCTGCATACAGGTTTCTCAAGAGGCAGGTCAGGTGGTCTGGGATTCCCATCTCTTTCAGAATTTTCCACAGTTTATTGTGATCCACACAGTCAAAGGCTTTGGCATAGTCAATGAAGCAGAATAGATGTTTTTCTGGAACTCTCTCGCTTTCTCCATGATCCAGCGGATGTTGGCAATTTGATCTCTGGTGTCTCTGCCTTTTCTAAAACCTGCTTGAACATCTGGGAGTTCACGGTTCACATATTGCTGAAGCCTGGCTTGGAGAATTTTGAGCATGACTTTACTAGAGTGTGAGATGAGTGCAATTGTGCGGTAGTTTGAGCATTCTTTGGCATTGCCTTTCTTTGGGATTGGAGTGAAGAAGACTGACCTCTTCCAGTCCTGTGGCCACTGTTGAGTTTTCCAAATCTGCTGGCATATTGAGTGCAGCACTTTCACAGCATCATCTTTCAAGACTTGAAATAGCTCAACTGGAATTGTTATAGAATATTGAATTGAGTTCCCTGTGCTTATTCAGTAGGTCCTTATCGATTGTCTATTTTTTTATACTGTTGTGTGTATATGTTAATCCCAAACTTGCTAATTTATCCTCCTCCTCCACCTTTCTTCTTTGGGGACCATAAATGTGTTTTTGAGGTCTTTGAGTCTGTTTTTGTTTTGTAAATAAGTTCATTTGTAACTTTTTTTTAGATTCCACAGATAGGCGATATCATTTGATATGACTTTTCCTTTATCTGACTTACTTCACTTAGTATGATCATGTCTAGGTCCATCCATGTTGCTACAAATGACGTTATTTCATTGTTTTTTAGGGCAGAGTGATATTTCATCATGTATGTGTACCATATCTTCTTTATCCATTCCTCTGTCCCTGGAAATTTAGGTTGTTTCCATGTCTCAGCTTGTAAATGGTGCTGCAGTGAACATTGGGGTGCATGTAGCTTTTCAAATTATGGCATTCTCTGAGTATATGCCAGGAGTAGGATGCTGGATCATATGGTAGTTCTATTTTTCATTTGTTTATTTTCAGGTTTTTTAAAGAATCTCCATAAAAGTTTTTTAAGTTATCCATAGTGACAACACCAACTTACATTCCCACCAACAGTGTAGGAGGGTACAGGACCACTTTAAAAGTGCAAAGAAGCATAACAAAAAAAGCTGATAGACGAAGTAGATTTCTGAACAAATATTTAATCCAAAAGAAGACAAGATAGGAAGAAGAGAGAAGGAAACACCAGAGGACAAAGAGAGGAACAAATAATAAAATGGTAGACCTATATCCAACCAAATCAATACTTACAGTAAAGGTTAATAGTCTGTAACACTTCAGTTAAAAGCAGAAATTGTCAGAACAGATAAAAATGCCTGTTCCAACTGTACCCTGTCTGCAGGACACACGAGAACAGTGACTATTATCAGAGATAAAAAGGGTAATAAGTATCACTAGGAAGTTATAGCAATCATGCATAACAGAGTTTCGAAGAGTTTTCATGAAGGAAAAACAGAGTGATAGAATTCAAAGAAATACAGAAATCTGCTATCATAATTAGATATTTTAACATCTTTTCAGCCAAGACAAAATAATCATAAAAGATATAGAAGATTTGAACACTACTATCAACTATCTTGTAAAGTGTCTGCCTACAATGCAGGAGACCCGGGTTCAATCCCTGGGTTGGGAAGGTTCCCTGGAGAAGGAAACGGCAACCCACTCCAGTACTCTTGCCTGGGAAATCCCATGGACGGAGGAGCCTGGTAGGCTGCAGTCCACGGGGTCGCAAAGAGTTGGACACGACTGAGCGCCTTCACTTTTCCTTTCACTTTTCATTAACTATCTCTGTCTTCCCAGGTGGTGCAGTGGTAAAGAATCCACCTGCAGAAGATGGAAAAGACTCAGGTTCAATCCTTGGGTCCAGAAGAACTGCCTGGAGAAGGAAATGGCAATCCACTCCAGTACTCTTGCCAGGAAAATCCCATGGACAGAGGATCCTGGCAGGCTACAGTCCATGGGGTTGCAAAGAGTGGGACACAACTGAGCGTGTGCACACACAACACACACACACATCAAGTATCTTGATCTAATTGATATTTACAGAACAGTGTACTCAACAAAATGCACATTATCTTCATGTTCAAATGCCCCTGATGTATTCATCAATGATCATATGCTAAGCCATAAAACAATTCCCAGTAAATTTAAAGTGGCTAAAACTGGGACCTCCCTGGTGGTTCAGTGGTTAAGACTCAGTGCTTCCACTGTAGGGGGCACATGTTCCAACCCTACTGGGGGAACTAAGATCCTGAAAACTGGGTGGTGCAGCCAAAGTAAAAAATAAAATGAAATAAAATGGCTAAAATCATATAGAGAATGTTACCTGACCACAATGAAATTATAAGTCAGTAATAATAATGTATGTAGAAAAATGCCAAATACTTGGAACTTAAATAGCACAGATCTAAATAATTAGTGGGCTTTCCAGGTGGCGCTAGTGGTAAAGAACCTGCCTGCGAATGCAGGAGATGTAAGAGATGCAGGGTTCAATCCCTGCGTCAGAAAGATCCCCTGGAGGAAGGCATTTCAACTCACTCCAGTATTCTTGCTTGGAAAATCCCCATAGACAGAGGAGCATGGCAGGCTACAGTTCATAGGGGCACAAAGAGTCGTGCATGACTGAAGCAACTTAGCACGCACACAAATAATTAATACAAAAAGCCTCAGCAAATATTAGAAAGTATTTTAACTGATTATAAAAATAAAATATACAAGCTTTGTGAGATCAGACAAAACAGTTCTTAGAGATATCTTTATAGCTTTAAAACCAAATGGCAGAAAAAAGACTTAGGTTTCACTTTCAGAAGCTAGAAAAAGAAGAGCAAAATAAACCTTAAGTAAAATGATGGGAAGGAAGGAAGTAAGAGAAGGACAGAAGTTATAAAAGAGAGAGCAGATAAACTTAACAAAGCCAAAATTGGTTATTTGAAAAGATCAACAGAAATAACCCCCAGCTGTACTAACTACTTCCCCCCTCCTCCCCCTGCAAAAAGAGAAGACAAACTACGAACATTAGAAATAAAGGATATCACTACAAATGTGGAAATTCAACAGGTCTCTTTCATAATCCTAGCAACCTTTTAAAAATGAAAACCTGATTCTAAAATTTATATGGAGGACCTATTGATAGACTACCCAAACCAAAAGAAAAAGGAGCTGAATGACAAGGTAAGAAGGACTCATGGTACTTGATTTCAAGACCTACTGTAAAGTAATAGTAGTCAGGACTCTATGTCAAGATTCTATTATAAGGATCAGCAAATAGGTTAATGGAACAGAATAGGAAGTTCAGAAATATGATTTAATTTTTGACAGAAGTATTGAAGCAGTATAACAGAGCAAGGAGACTCTTCATTGAATTATGCTGGAATAGCTAGATATGTGTAATTAAAAAAAAACTCAAACATTAGCTTATATACAAAAATTATTTTGAGGTGGAGCATAGACCTATATGTAGCAACTAAAACTATAAAGCTTCTCTAGGAGAATATCTTTGTGACTGGTTGGTAAGCAAAGATTTTCTTTTTTTAGACAGGAAAATGCAGGCCATAGACTGGAAGACAGTCTTTGTAAAGAAAGCATTTATCTAACAAAGGATTAGTATTTGGGATTTAGAAAGGACTCCTGTAAGTCAAGAGTACAAAAGACAAACAACCCACTAAAAAATGGCAAAAATTTGAAGAGACACTTCACAAAGGATGCTAGATGAATGGCCAGTAAGCACTTGATTACGTGCTCCATGTCATTTATTTTCAGAGCATGCATGCTAAGTCGCTTCAGCTGTGTCCGACTCTTTGTGACCCTATGGATTGTAGCCCTCCAGGCTCCTCTGTCCATGGGATTCTCCAGGCAACACTACTGGAGTGGGTTGCCATTTCCTTCTCCGGGGGATCTTCCCTATCCAAAGATTGAACCTATGTCTCCTACTTGTCTCCTGCATTGGCAGGTGGATTCTTTACCCCTGGCTCCACATTGTTGTTCAGTTGCTCAGTCGTGTCTGACTCTCTGCAACCCCATGCCAGGCTTCCCTGTCCATCACCAACTCCCGGAGCTTGCTCAAACTCATGTCTATCGAGTCAGTGATGCCATCCAACCATCTCATCCTCTGTCGTCCCCTTCTCCTCCTGCTTCAATCTTTCCCAGCATCAGGGTCTTTTCCAATGAGTCAGCTCTTCGCATCAGGTGGCGAAAGTATGGGAGTTTCAGCTTCAGCATCAGGCCTTCCAATGAATATTCAGGGTTGATTTCCTTTAGGATTGACTGGTTTGATCTCCATGCTGTCCAAGGGACTCTCAAGAGTCTTCTCTAGCACCACAGTTTGAAGGCATCAGTTCTTCGGTGCTCAGCCTTTTTTATTGCCCAATTCTCACGTCCGTACATGACTACTGGAAAAACCATAGCTTTGACTATACGGACTTCTGTAAGTAAAGTAGTGTCTCTGCTTTTTAATACTGTGTCTAGGTTTGTTATTGCTTTTCTTCCAAAGAGCAGGTGTCTTTTAATTTTATGGCTGCAGTCAACATCCACAGTGATTTTGAATCCCAAGAAAATAAATCTGTCACAGTTTCCATTGTTTCCCTATTTGCCGTAAAGTGGTGGGATTGGATGCCATCATCTTCATTTTTGAATACTGAGTTTTAAGCCAGCTTTTTCACTTTACTCTTTCACCTTCATCAAAAGAATCTTTAGTTCCCTCTTCCTTTCTTCCTTTGCTTTCTGCCATAAGGGTGGTATCATCTGCATATCTGAGGTTATAGGATTTTTCCAGGCAATCTTGATTCCAGCTTGTGCTTCATCTAGCTCAGCATTTCACATGATGTACTCTGCATATAAGTTAAATAAGCAGGGCAACAGTATACAGCCTTGATGTACTCCTTTCCCAATTTTGAACCAATCCGTTGTTCCATGTCCGGTTCTAACTGTTGCTTCTTGACCTGGATACAGGTTTGCAGGAGGCAGGTAAGGTGGTCTGGTATTCCCATCTCTTTAAGAATTTTCCACAGTTTGTTGTGATCTGTATAGTCAAAGGTTTTAGCATAGTCAATGAAGGAGATGTTTTTCTGGAATTCCCTTGCTTTTTCTATGATCCAAAAGATGTTGGCAATTTGATCTCTGGTTACTCTGCCTTTTCTAAATCCAGCTTCTACATCTGGAAGTACATTTGGAAGCTCCATCTGGGAAGCCCTAAAATGATGTGTTGCCTCCCCATCAGGGAATCAAACCCTGGTCTCCTGCATGACAGGCGGGGATAATCACCGCTATGCTAACAAGGATGGCTTAGTTATCAGAGAAATGCAAATTGAAACTACAGTGAGGGGACTTCCCTGGTGGTCCAGTGGTTAAGACTTCACCTTGCAATGCAGGGTTTTTAGGTTCAATCCCTGGTCCAGGAGCAAATTCAATAAAGACTTTAAAAATGATCCACATTAAAAAAAAATCTTTAAGAAAAAAACAACACCACAGTGAAGTATCACTACACACCCACCATAACAGCTTAAATGAAAAAGACAGACACCATCAAATGTTAGCAAAGGAACTGAATCAGTATTAACTTTCCTGTCTTGTTGCTGGGAGTCTAAAGTCATACAGCCACTTTGAAATGAAGGTATGGCAGTTTCATGTGAAGCTAAACATACCCCTACAACCCAGCAATTTTGGTTTTAGGTTATTTACCCAAGAGAATAAAAGCATATGTCCAACAGAAAGACTAGTATGAGAATGGTAATAGCATTTTTCTTTATAAAGCCCCAAACTGGAAGCATCCCAGATGTCAGTCAACAGGAGCATGGATAAACAAATTGTGGTACATTCATGCGATGAAAAGGAACAAACTACTTATTCATGCAACACCATGAATGAATTTCAGAAACATTATGCTGAGTGAAAGAAGCCTTAGACAAAAGAGCCCATACTGTGTGATTTCATTTATATGAAGTTCTAAAGCAGGCAAAATTAATCTTTGATGGAAAAAAAAAGAATAAAATGACTGTAGTAGGGAGTTGGGAAGAGGCACAAGGGAACTTTCTGGATGATAATAACATTTTAGATTTTGTTAGAGATTTGGGTTACACAGGTGTATGCATGTCTCAAACTCAATGAAGTATATACTGTTACTGTGAATGCATTTCTCTTCATGTAAGTCTTCCCTCAAAGGAAACCCTATAAATAAACAGTAAACTTTTGTCAATGATACATATTCTGAAATGCTAGGGAAAGTGCAACTTGCTTTGAAATGCATCCAAAGTCATATGTATATAGATGTTCACTATATAATAATTGAAGTTTCCTATGTTTGTAGTATTTGAAAATAAGCAGTTGGGGGGAAAAGTGAATACTAGATAATGTCCAAGTACATTTGTAGCAGCACTGTTTGCAGTGGCCCCCAAGTGGAAATAACATCTCTGTCCATCAGCAATAGAGAGGATAAATCAATTGCATTATAATCATTAAAATGGAACAGTCTACAGCAATGAAAAATGAAAGATATATAACTATATGCACCAGTATGGTTGAACCTCACAAATACAATGTCAAGTGAAAGAAGGCAGATACTAAAGGGCACACCCATCTTGATAATATTAAAAAACAGGCAAAACTAGTCCATGCTGTTCAAAGTCAGGATAGTGACTGCCCTGGAGTGGAGTCACGACTGGAAAAGAACACAAGGGCAGCTGCTAAATTGCCTGACTTGAGTGCTGGTTATATGGGTGTGTGTGAAAAGTTAGCAAGTAGAAGACATTTATCTCTACATCTATTATTACTTCAATAAAAGAGTTCCAGAAAAAAAATTAATGTTAGACCTCACTGTTCTTAAAACAGGTTCCTCAGCCCCGCCCCACCCCTGGGAATTCTTTGCCAGCCATTTTTCTCCCATTTCTCTTCTCGAAGTTCCCGGCCTCTGACACGCCTATTTCCCTCACCTGCTAGGTGAAAACTCAGTGCAGAGGAATTTAGTTCTCAACCTCTACCCTATTCTAGGTTCCAGGATGGAGTCAGCTAGAAAAGGCTCACTAAAGACTTTACCTAAACTGAAGAGCTGTGCAGCTCCGAGATAAATTCCTTTGCTTCCTGATGGTAGCAACAACAAAATTGCTGCAGGCATTCTTTAAAAACAAATTGCTTCCCTTTCTGCCACCTTTAGTTTATCCCTCTTACTGCCCTCCCTTTTTTAGAGATTTCTTTTATTATGTGGACCATTTTAAAGTCTTTATTGAATTTGTTACAATATTGCTTCTTTTTTTTTTTTTAGTGTTTTGATTTTTTGGCCACAAGGCATGTGGGATCTTAGCTCTCCAACGAGGGATCAAACCCACAACCCCTGCATTTGAAGGCAAAGTCTTAACCACTGGACCTCCAGGGAAGTCCCACACCCTCTCGCTTCAGTCGTGTTGGAACCTTTGCAACCCTTTGGACTGTAGCCCACCAGGCTCCTCTGTCCATGGGACTGTCCAGGTAAAAATTCTGGAGAGGGTTGCCATGCCTTCCTCCAGGGGATCTTCCCGACTCAGGGATCGAGCTCACATCTCTTATGCCTCCTGCAATGGCAGACAGATTCTTTACTGCTAGTGCTACCTGGGAAGCCCTTTTAAAGTGAGATAGTAGCTTACTCCTTTCACCGAATCTGTGAAGCAGTGACTTGCCTCAGAGATTGTTCTGGTGTTTCAGCTCAGGCCCAAGATTGGAGGTGAGGTTAGAGGTGGGGGGGGGGGGCGATTAAGGGATGACAGGGGGAGGGGAGGAGAGGAGGGAGGTGGGGAGAAGAGTAGGGGACAGAAGCACAGTGGGGTGAGGATCCAACTCTGCTCTTCTCACCCTTGTGATTGGTTGAGAAGTCTAGATGAATGCACATCTAAACAAAACAAGAAAACTATTCAATTAAACATTTCTTCTTTTGCTCGGGTGGGTGAATTTCTCTCATCGCTTGACGGATCAGAAGCCTTTGCTAGTTGATCTTTCCCTCTTCCTTGAAAGACTCCTCCAGGTGGCATCTTATCTCCCTGTCTGTTCCTTCTTGGTCTCCTGCCGACTTTCTCTTCATCTCTTTGACCTCCAGGTGTTTGAGCACCCCAGGGCATGGTCCTTACACCCTACCTCTTTAGTTACTTTCACTCTCTGTGACTCCACTCAATTTCGTGGCTTAAAAAAATACTATCCACACCCTAATGACTTCCACGTTTGTGTGTCTAGCCAGATCGCTCCCCTGAATGCCAGAACTGTTTATTTAACTGCCTGTTCACCTAGATCTCTTATAGGCATCTGACATTTATCATACCCAGTACTGAGCTCCTGCTTTCCCTCCTCCAAACCTGTTCCTCCCACAGAGAGCTCAGTAAATGGCACCTCCGTTCTTCCAGATGCTTGGGCCAGAAACTTGGGTGTCATTCCCGACTCCTCCCTCTCTCTCACCTCCCACCTCCGATCTGTCAGGAAGTCCTGCTGACTTCACTGCAGAAGACACCCAGTCTCTGACTGCTCTCACCACCTTCGTTCCAGTCAAGCCTCCAGCATTCCTCACCTGGATTATCAACAGCCTCCCAACCTCGTCCCCCTTCAGCCTGATCTCAATACAGCAGCCAGGGTGATTCTGCTAAAATGCACGTCTGCTTGAAACACTCCATCAGCTTCCTGACTCACTCAGAACGCCAACATGGCGTCCTTACCGTGGCCTGCTAGGCTCCACACGCCCTGGCCTTCTCTCCTTACTTCTCTCGCCTCACGTCTGACTGCTCTTTGCCTCACTGGTCTTACTCTAGCCACACTGGGCATTCCTCAAACACACTCCTGCCTCTGTACCTCCACGGCTCAATTTCTTCTCTTGTCTATGAGAGCTTAAGTCTGGTATCACTTTCTCAGTGAGGCCCTGGCCCCCCTGCCTAAAATTGTACATTTTCTTATATGTTCTCTCTCTCCTTTCTCTGCCTCATTTCTCTTGCTGGCATTCCTTGTCATCTTAGACACATGTATTTTTCATGTATTTATATTTTTAAAATCTGTCTTCCCCCATTAGAATGTAAAGTCCATGAAGGCAGGGATTTTTATATGTTCGGTTCACTGCCAAGTCTTCTAGAACAGTGCCTGTCATGTGTAAGTGTTCGGTATTTGGGAGTTTTTGTTTGTTTGAATACTTATTCATTTATTTATTTAGCTGCATGTAGGATCTTCATTGTGGCATGAGGGATCTTAGTTCTTCTACCAGGAATTGAACCCATGCCCTCTGCATTGGAAGGTGGATTCTTAACCACGTTGGACCACCAGGGAAGTCTACCCCTTCCTTTCCCCTGCCTCCCCCAGTTGTGGCACGTGAACTCTTGGTTGTAGGATCCTTGCTGTGTCATGTGGGATCTTGTTTCAGGAATGGAATCTGGGCCCCCTGCATTGGGAGAGCAGAGTCTTAGCCACTGGACTACCAGGGAAGTTCCCCTCAGTCTTTGTTGCACGAGTGAATGGTTTCTTCAGAAGACCTGAGAGATGCTAACAGGTAATAGGAAGTCAGACAGATGAGAGAAGGCCAGAGGGGCCTACAGATACCTGGGAGGGGATGTAATTTTCTTCCATCTTTGGGGAATGGGGAGTCCTTGGAAAAGTGAGGAGAAAGAGAACTTTTAGCATAGTGAGTAAGAACTTGAGGAGTTGGCTGCTGTGGGTTCAGATCCTGCCTTGGTCAGTTACTAGATGTGGACAAGCCACCTCAATTCTCTGGATCTCAGTTTCCATGTCTATAAAACAGAACCATAGCATTGACCTCATAGGTTTGTTGTTGTTGTTTTTTAAATGGGTGGGGTTTTTTGCTTGTTTTTGTTTTAGGAACTAATGAAATTACATACAAGCAACGTTTATCAAGGCAAGGTACTTAGGAAGACTTGGTTCAAAAATTGTTAGTTATTGTTACTGTGAAGAGATACCTATAAAGTAAGACTTCCTGTTGCAGGCATTGATGACTATTCAAATGGGATAGAGGGATGGAGCTAGTTGGGCTTGACTTTTCGACTCAGTAGGAGTAATCCCTCATGGGTGCACAACAGATTCTTCCTCAGAACTCTCAGTCCCTGGCCTCAGCTGGTTGGGTTGAACCTAACTCCTGCCCTGCATTGGCTAAGATGACCCTGCTTCCAAACAAAAAGGCAATCAGAGTTAGGCGCAAGTGTGGTGTGAGGCCTCTGCTGGGGACTGAGCAGCTCCCAGACACGTCTGCTTGTCGCTCTGTTGCTGATGCAATCAGAGCAGAGAGAAATGATTCACTTCGATCCCACCGTCAACCTCAGGATTCCAGCCAAGTGCAGGTTTAGGGGTTGCTCGGCGGATTAATTTTTTTTTTCGCCCTTCCTGAGTTGAAAGAGTAACTCTGTGTTTCAAAAAGATACTTTCTTTATACAGAGAAATTCTGTGGTGAGGGCTTGCTGGACTTGGTTTGGGGATGAACCACTTTTGCTTATGTCTGGGGAGAGAATGAAATCTAGTGCCACTGGTTTTTTTTTTTTTTTTCCTTTTCCCCTCCCACCCAGTAGACACGCAGAGCTGAAAGATGTCTTTCAGAAAACCTGGAGACGAGAGAGTTGACTCGTAGGTAAAAAGGGTGCCCGTTCAGGAGGCTGCCAGAGAGAATGGCTTCTTGTTTGTCAGTGTGGGTTTGTGGTAAGGAGGTCGGTGAAGCCCTCCCCAGAGGACCTGGCACTAAACAGAACAAATGAAACCTCTATTTATTCTTCTCGCCCCTGGATTTAGATGGTGCTTTATGGCCAGGGTTATGGGGATCAACCAAAACCCAGGCTGGTGTTTATTCCTGGGATTGCAGAGACAGATGCCTTTCTGTCCTTCCATTTTCCAGGCCAAGAGGGCAGGAGACACTTTCAACCAAGCAGCCAGGCAGTGAAGAATTATTTTCGAGGTGCCCACGGTGTCCCCAACGCTGAGCCTCATAAATATAAATAGAAAAAGTACAGAATTGAGGCTCCAGCCCTCAAGGCACATAAAATCCAGTGAGCAGGAGGAGGCATGGTGGGCAAAACTGACTCCACGAAACTGAACTGACAGCAGTTTTGAGGCACCAAGAATTAATCTTACAGGAAGTATGAGAAGAGGGAGAAGGTGGGAGAAGGCTTCAGAGAGAGACCAGACGCACCATGGTGACAGAAAGCCTCTGTTTTCTGTTCCCTGCTGCAGTCTGGTGCTTATTATAATGCCTGATACAGAGTGGGGATTCAGTAAATATTAAAGGAAGGAATGTAGAAGGAGGGGGCTGATGTTAGGAGGATAAATAGGTGAGGAAGAGGGAGGACGGCATTCCAGCATGAGGAAAGGCCCCGAGAAATGAGTCGGATGTCTTGGTGAGACTGGTTTAACCACAGTGAAGGGTGTGTAGTCAGGAGTAGTGGGGAATGAGGTTAGATATGGGGCCAGACAGGGGGAGACTGGCCAGCCAGGCAAAAAAATGTAGAGGAGATCAACCTTCCTCCATCAAGCTTTTATTGAACGTGGACCATTTGCCAGGTGCTGAGGCCGAAGAAAGTGGTAGAGCTCTAAAGATGAATTAAAAGGCATCAGCATCTGTTGGGGATGGACAGAATGGCTGCACTTTATTGTAATAATTGTGCACTTGATAGGGAAGAAACCTTTTGGGGCTCTAATCACAGTTTGTTTGGATGCAAGGAACTGAGGCCATGTCCAACTCGCTCAAATTAGTTTTGAGTTTATGGAAAGGTGTACCAGATATCCAAGGCTGGAAAGTAGAGTTCTTTCAAAAGGGAAACCAGAAGGCTCGATCTGATACATCCGGCTGGTTCTTCTCCCTCCCTTTCCTCTGTAATACCTCCTGGATTGTCTCTGACCTCTACCACTTCCTCCACACGCGGCTCCCTTCCCCTGATTCTCTCTCTTGCTAGGATTTTACTCAGTGCAAGCTTCATACCTTAACACCACAATACCCTCCCGCTCCAGGGCCAGCCATCCCCATCCGCTTTCTGAGCCTTTTAGGTAAGACCATCAAGGGAAGAAAAGCTGATTGGCTTAGTTCAGCCTCCAGATGGGTACCCTGGGTCAGGTGACCCCCTCAGAACCAATCAACTGCGGTCAGGAGGTAAAGCTCGTGATTCAAACATGGCTGCCTAAGCCTACTAAGACCTGCAATTGAAGGCAAATTCCAAAGAAGTGTGAACCAGGAGGCAGTAATAGGTTAAGATACCGGGAGCAAATCAATTCACATGGTAGGAGTGGAAAAGAGAGAAGGCTATCACACTTCTAAGCAAAGCCTGAGTTAAAGGTCTGACTTAGTGTTGGGGAAAAAATAACACCCCAGCTGTGGATGAAAGCAGCATTTTAAAGCATTTAGGCTGGCTGTGGTCCATAAGACTTTTCCAAAAATCGAGAAACTGAAGGGACCCAGAGAGTCAAGAAAGCTTTTGCTAGTCCAGAATGGAGCCGTTTAGGAACGGGGATTAAAAAATAAAAATGTAGCCTGAAAATTTTTTTTAAAAGGCAGAGTCTGCTTCTCATTTAATTGCTCTAACCCTGGCCTCATAGTTAGGCTCAGGGTAAGAAACTACGCATTTGTTGGACTGAATCGAACTCCCCTAAAACCCAAACAAGGAACACATTGTTATTTGTATTCTGTTTGAGTCAAAGCCAGGACCAGGAACACAAAACAAAAATCAAAATACGATTTTTCTGACTCCTGATTCAGGGCTTGGGTCACTGGAGAAAGACTTGATGAGGAACAAAAATGCAGCAGAAGGAAAGTCTGGGCCAAGGTGCCTGGCAGAGGGCTAGATGAACAGATAGCCTGTGCCCAGTGGCTCAGAGGCAGATCAAAGCTGGCTTCCCCAGCACAGGCAGTAAGCGTGGCAGGAATCCGGCCCTCTCACCCAGTCCCCCACCCATGCTCACAGATGGAAAGCCACCCTATTAGTGGTCACACCTTTGAACACTGCCAACACATGGGCATTTGTGACAAAAATTTTACAGTCTAGCAGGTAGCTCTTTCCAGATAGGTGGCTGCAATACAAGCAGGTCACGTGATTTCTGGCCTGACTTCCCAGGTTCACAGCACACTCGGGCAGGTTGCTTAACTGCTTGGCATCTCAGTTTCTTCTCTTTGTAAAACCAGGAATGATTAAATCCTTAATCAGGGTCAGTGAGGAGATTAAATGAGAGAATATAGGCAAAGCAGTTAAGTCAGTACCTGGCATAATCATTATCACCATAATTGCTACCCTGCAGAGAAGAGCATCCCAGGCTGGAGGGTCCTGGAGATCATTTAAACCTGCAGAGAGCGACCTGTTGGTGGCTGTGATTTCGGTGTAGTACTCATCCCTCTTTTCTTCTGGGCTAGATGAATGATTGGTCCAGGAATAGCCATAGCAATTAAGCCAGACCTATCAGAATTCTTCCCTAGGATTTTTCCAGTTGGATCTTTCAGTGATAGAAAAGCAAATACCATCACTACTTCACCACTCCCCCTTTTCCTCCTTAACCATAAAGATATGAGCCCAGAGCTCCATTTCTTCCTTTCCTCCTTTGTATACAGATGCTGGCCTGAAAGACTAAAGCTGATTTGCAGAGAGCACCTAGGCCAGAGTCTCCTAGCTGGGCAGAGCCCAAGTTTCTGAATCCTATTGACCCTAGATCCAAACCCCTACTCCCTCTTGTCTGCAGTCTGATTACAGTAGCCATTAAATTAATCTCTTTCCCACCTGATTTTGCTTTCTTGCTCTCTGCTCGTCCCCCACCCCCATTCTCTTTTCCTTCTTAAACTGCTTAAGATTATATTTCTGTTAATTGCAACTAGCATTTGTGCTTGAGGGTCAATTTAGGGGGAGAACATCTCAGTTTGCATTTTCTTTTACGTTAGAAAACAATAATACATTAAGTTTCATGGCAAAACTATATAGGTTATTACAGTTTACATTACTTTGTTTTTAAATAAAGAACACTAGTGAAAAAAATTGATGGTGATTTGTAGCCACCAATGTTGGGATTTGGGTGTAATACTATCTTGGACCACTTGAAAAGGAGCAACCTAGGGGCAATGTTTACAGGTTACATCTATTAAATTTTTGAGTTCTTCTGAAGTTAGAGTGAATTTACTTCAAGGGTTGCAAACCTCAGTGCTACAGGAGCCAGGCAGGTAGTGTCAGTAAGTGAGGTGCATGGATGTGAAAGACAAAAGGGAGTCGTGGGGACTGTGGCAAAGTGGTGAGTGCTTGATCTGTCTTAAAAAAGCTGCTGCCACTCAGCCCCAGCCCATTGTTTCTGTGTATAAATATGGGCAAAGAGTTGACAGAGCCTCTAGTTTTTAAAATATTCTGAACATTTGGGATGTTTAATGTGAGCTTCTAAATTTTGAACTTTAGCTGTGAGTTTTTCAGACTTTGAAAATTGGGCGTGTAAGTAGAATGACCAATTATCCCAGTTTGCCTAGGACTCAGGGATTTCCTGGGGTGTGGAAGTTGCATTGTGAACTAGGACAGGTTAGTTAACTTACGTGCAGGCCACACAGAACTCTTGTGAGACCTCTGGCTCACATTTCATGGTGTGAAATGAAATGGTCTTATTTCACCCTGGAACGATCTTGTGAAGTAATGTATGATCAGTAAGATTAAGGCCTCCCCCTACTGTTTCCCCTCCATGGCTCTAAAATCTCCTCTCTGCTTGGAGAGGACAGGGCCTCTGGGCAGCCAGGGGATTAAGGAGTTTTCTCCTTAATCCCTCTTCTTTAGGTTTAAAGAAAGGCTCTGTTTATAATTGCATTCCATATAGTGAACTTGGACGTGGTCCACTTGTCTGAATGTGGAGACTGAAGGCGCAGAATTGGGAGGTGCCTTGCTCAAAGCAAATGGTATGTTGGTGGCAGAAATTAACCCCGAGCGTCTTATTTGCTGGCTCGGTAGCTGTCTTCTCTACTAGGGAAAGGGAAGGAGGCCAGCATTTTCTGACAGTCTTCTGGGTGCCAGGTCCCAAGCTGGGTACCCATATGAGGCCTCCTAATTCCTAACAGATTCCTGAGAGAAGACCTGGAGTCCCAGACCCGCACCCTTTCCAGGCCACCACCCTGCCAATCCAGGTGTGCTGGGAGAGCGTTTGGGATTGCCAGGTTGTCTCTTCTCAAAGGGAGGGATGTGCGACTCAGGGTAGAGTGAAATTAGGATGAAAAGAGGATCCCTCTGCACAAGGCTCACCAGCTGTCGGTGGCTCTGGTTGGGTTACAGGGAGAGACAGGTCTGCTCGTCATGAAACCATTCTCTGATGAAATGATGCGTGTTAAGTGACCTATAAACTTTTAACAACATTCCAGACCCACTCATAAGCATTAGGAATCATTCCCTTTGGGAAAGCTGGTGTTCTTGAGGCAACAGAGCGTATACCAGCCAAGTCGGGGCTGGGGGGCCCATTAGGATTTCCTCTCAAATGGAAGTCTGAATTCTTGTAAAGGAGCTGGAATTAGAAATACGGTTTGTGTCTCATTAATACCTGAAGTCCTTATATCTTATATGTGTCTCTGACCTCTTCTAACAAGAGGAGCAAAAAGAACTGTATTATATCACAGTTACCAGAGGAGGTTTTTTCTGTCAGATCTGAGTTCAAGTTGTAGCTCTTTCACTTAACCTGATGGGTGACATGGGTCACAGGCTGGTAAACCTTTCTGGCCCTCAGATTTCCCCTCTGAGAATGAGGGTTAACAAGACCAGGACATGGGGCTATCAGAAGGATTAAAACAAGATGATACACACTTTCCATATGACCCAGACATCCCATTCCTATGTATGCACCCAAGAGAAAATGATAATGCATGTTCCCGCATGCTCACACACACACACAATTGTATTTGAATGTTTACAGCGGTTCTGTTGGTAACAGCCCCAGACTGCAAACAACCCAAATGTCCTTCAGTTGATGAATGTACAAACAAACTGGTACATCCATACAATGGAATAGAACTCCCTGAAAACAGGAAATAAACTACAGTGGACCCTTGATCAGCATGGATTTGAACTGTACTGGTTCACTTGAATGCCAGTTTTTTCCAATAATAAATACAGTATTACACAGTCTGCCATTGGTTGAATCTGAGGGTGTGGAACCATGGATACAGAGGAACCTCAAATATATAGGGTGAACTGTAAGTTATACATGAGTTTTCAGCTGGGCAGAGAGTTGGTGCCTCTGACCCCCGTGTTGTTCAAGAGTCAACTGTATTGATACACACGACACATGCAGTAATAGTGGGGATGAATCTTAAATGTGTTCTAAGTGAAAGAAGGCAGACATAAACAGTTACGGTACTGGATTATTCCGTTTATATGACATTCTGGAAAAGGAACAACTATAAGGACAAAATGCATATGAGTGGTTGCTAGGGGCTGGAGAAGTGAAAACCATTCAGTCGTGTCCAACTCTTTGTGGCACCATGATCCCTGTGGACTGTACAGTCCATGGAATTCTCCAGGCCAGAATACTGGACTGGGTAGCCTTTCCCTTCTCCAGGGCATCTTCCCAACCCAGGGATCAAACCCAGGTCTCCCACATTGCAGGTGGATTCTTTACCTGCTCAGCCACAGGGAAAGCTCATTGTGGCTCAGGGTCAGAGATGGGAGTGTAAATCGAGGGGCAGAGAGGGTGGGTAGTGAATGACTACAAAGAGTCGGGAAAGAATTTTTGAAGGGGGGCTGCTGCTGCTGCTGAGTCACATCAGTCGTGTCCGACTCTGTGTGACCCCATAGATGGCAGCCCACCAGGCTCCCCCGTCCCTGGGATTCTCCAGGCAGGAACACTGGAGTGGGTTGCCATTTCCTTCTCCAATGCATGAAAGTGAAAAGTGAAAGTGAAGTGGCTCAGTTGTGTCCGACCCTTAGCGACCCCCCGGACTGCAGCCCACCAGGCTCCTCCGTCCATGGGATTTTCCAGGCAAGAGTACTGGAGGGGGTCGCCAGTGCCTTCTCCGTGAAGGGGGATGGGAAGGTGATAAAAATCTTTAAATATCTTGATGGCAGTAGTGGTTACATGACTGTATACATGACAGTCAAAACTCACAGGACTGTCCACTGAAAATGGTGAATTCTCCTGTATGTAAGTGATGCCTCGTTAGACTTGACTTTTAAAATGGCAAAACAGGGACTTTCCTAGCAGTCCTTCCAATTCAGGGGTTGTGGGTTGGATCCTTGGTTGCTGCTGCTGAGTCATTTCAGTCGTGTCCGACTCTGTGTGACCCCATAGACGGAAGCCCACTAGGCTCCCCCGTCCCTGGGATTCTCCAGGCAAGAACACTGGAGTGGGTTGCCATTTCCTTCTCCAGTGTGTGAAAGTGAAAAGTGAAAGTGAAGTCGCTCAGTCGTGTCCGACCCTTAGCGACCCCATGGACTGCAGCCTACCAGGCTCCTTCATCCATGGGATTTTCTAGGCAAGAGTACTGGAGTGGCTTGCCATTGCCTTCTCCGGGATCCTTGGTTAGGAAGCTAAGATCCTACATGTCTCCTCACCAAAAAACCAAAACTTAAAACAGAGGCAATATTGTAACAAATTCAATAAAGACTTTTTTATTTTTTTATTGTCCAAACCAAGGAAGAGGGCCTGGCTCAATGCTCCACAGGAAGAAAATAGCTACAGACTCCTTTGCACAAAAGTGTCGGCAACAACGTGTTCTTCTTTCCAGCATTTTTACTTTTGTAAAAAGAGCCTGCAACTTTTGTAGGAAAAAAAAAAAGGGTGGCAGTCTGTGCTTGTGTATTTATATTTATTTGTATGTGTGAAAAGATATACAAGAAACTAGTAACAGCAGTGAGGTGACCTTTGGAGTGGGATAGGAACTGGGCAGGTGGGGGACCCAACTGGAGAAAGACTTAAGTGTAACTGTTTGTGTGTGTGTGTGTGTGTGTAAGACATTCACATGGTTAAAAATGTATGTCATTTTATATGCATTTATATAAATAGCATGTAATTTTTGAATTACATGAAAGTATTACCCATATAAACATTAAATAACAAAAAAATAAAAAGGTTTAAAAGAAGGGGAAGTCTTTAATCCCCAGGCATGACTCTCCTCCAGTGGAATCTGTGAGGGGGTGGCAGTCACATCACATGAGCGTCTGCTTCCTCGGCCTCTGCCCCACCCACCCTGCTAATAGACTGAAGATGGCACTTGACTCCTTGGGTCGATGGGGTTCTCAAGAGGGAACAGAACTGAGAACACCCTTGTTCTCCCTCAGGCCTCTCTCCCACATGTCTCCCAATGGCAGAAATCTCTTTTTTTCTATCTCCCCACAACTGCAGTAGAACTTCACCTTACAGATTCTTCCCGAAGGAGTAAATTATAGGCCTGAAGTCATGCTTTGGTCTACCTGTCTGGTATCAGACTCTTAGATGCTTTCCCAAAGACATGTTTTGGGAGAGAGCAAGCAGACCACCTATATTTCAGGTGCCTGGGCCATTTCAGGACACCTGAAATATAGGGCAATGGAAAGACACATGTTGATTACTTCTCAGAATTTTCAGGGGTGGAGGGGGGTAGACCTGGCTGAGAGCTCTAGGAAGGGCCAAGCCATGGGGTCTGTCATGTTTGGGAGGACTGGCTTGGGCTGGAGTCAGGTCTGACTTTGAATCTCACCTTGGCCGCGTCCTGTGGGTGAGCCCTTGACTCAGAATCTCTGTACTTCAGTTTCCTCATTTTTGAGGTGAGAATGCTAACACCTTTGTTGAAGGGGGTAGCCATGAGGGTGAGAGATGAAGTGGGGACCACAGGTGAAGGATGAAGGAAGGACGAAGGCGGCGCCTCAGGTGCTCACACCCAGATGCCCTTCTCAGCCAGCTCTGCCTGGGCTGCCTCGAGGCCGCGCATGTGGTTTAGGGGGAAAGGGTGACAGACAGAGGAGCAGTGAGGTGGAACAGTACCAAGAATGAAAGCCGAGCCGCGGGGCTGACTCACTGGCTGACTCATTTCCTTGCCCAGGGATGATGTGAGCCTCCACCGAGCTGCTCCTCTCATCCTCACTCCCTCTGTTCCCTTTTTGTGGGGAAGACCCCAGGAGGGTTGTCCTGCCTTCCTCTGGGGAGCAGGAACAGAGTGCTGGACCTTCTCTGTCGTAACGAGGACCAGAGGAGAGGTCAGCTAGCTAGCTACCAGGTCATTTTCCAACCCGCAAAACAATAGTCCCCGCTCGATGCAATCATTTGAAGAAACGACAGTTTTTGTCTTGGAATGTGTGAGAGATTGTTGATTCTTTGTACCCATTTTTAGATTATCACAGGAGTATCTGCACCCTGCGGAATACTTGGAAAGCTCAGAAGAGTGTAAAGAAGCTGAAAAAAAAAAAAAAAATCACCCCTAGTCCTATCGTTTAGATTCAGTCATGATGGTGAATTTGGTATTTTTCCATTCAATTTTTTTTCTCAGATTCTACAGTCAAGTTTATGCTGCTTATATTTGAGACAGCACTATTCAAAAGATATGTGACTGTTTTGGTAGTCTCATTAAAGAAAAATGTAAGTAAACAGGTAAAATTAATTTTAATAATGATCTGACCCAGTAGATCTACCTTTTCAATACAAAATCAATATATAAATTTTGAAAATTTAATAATTTCATTAAATATCTAATGAAAGATTTTACATTCTTTTTAACTCTTTGGAATCTTTTTTGGGGGAATTCCTCAGCAGTCCAGTGGTTAGGACTCTACACTTCCACCGCAGGGAACATGGATTCAGTCTCTGGTTGGGGAAGTTTCTGCTTGCTGAGTGGCATGGCAAAAAAAAAATTAAATAAATCTTTATTTTTCTCCTATACTATAGCACATCTCAATTCAGGCTAGCTGGGTTTCCAGCTTTCATTGGACACATGGGGCTAGTGGCAACACTGTTGATCAGCCCGGCTCTGTACAATTTCTATCTTGCCTTATTTATTGCTTAAATTGTATCCTAAGTGTTTCTTCATATCATAAAATATCTTTTTGAAGGAAAAGAAAACTTTTAAGAATTTAAGCAACATATGTTGGCAATAAATGGCTTTCTATTTTGTTTTTGTTTTGTTTCTCTTCACTCAGGCACAATGTGTGTTAGCCATTTGATACAATTATCTCCAGACTCTTTTCTCCTAGGTATTCATATTGAGCAGAAATTGGACACATATGATAAGTGCTATTTTATAACTGTTCTATTTACTCAAGGATACATTGTGAACATACAAACAATATTGATGACAGTGTCACCTTTGAGCCTCTGAAGAGAGCCAGGCAGGTTCAAACACCTGTGCTCATCTCCTCAGTGGGAGGGGGATCACTTGCATTCCCATTTCTCAAAAGTGATTTTCATTACTGCTAAGTTGGGATTCCACCCAGATCATCTGATTTTATCTCTGGAGCCTTTCATTTGGACCATATGCTCTTCTCCTGTAGGGAGGCAGGCAGGGGATC